>NC_052084.1:35675226-35981147 GCF_015852505.1 Tachyglossus aculeatus
GAAGTTTTAGGATGGCAGCAGACTTTGCTTAATTACTGGTTTTAGGTTTTTTTTATTCATTCATTCAATCATATTCATTGAGCGCTTACTGTGTGCAGAGCACTTTAAGTATTTCTGAAGTCAAAATGGATGCTCACTGTGGGTAAGAAACGTGTCTACCAATTCTGTTATGTTGTACTATCCCAAGCACTCAGTACAGTGCTCCACACACAGTAAGCACTCAGTAAAATGCTTAATAGGATCAGTATGTCCTAGGGGAAAGAGCACAGGCCTGAGGGTCAGAGAACCTAGGTTCTAATCCTTGCTGTACCAATTGCTTTCTATGTGACCTTAACTTCTCTGTGCCTCAGTTTCCCCAACTGTAAAATGGAGGTTAAGTACCTGCTCTCCCTCCTACTTAGACTGTGAGCCCAATGTGGGACAGGGATTGTGTCCAACCTAATTAACTTGTACCTACCCCAGCACTTAAAACAGGGTTTAACGCCTAGTAAGTGCTTAACAGATACCATATAAAAAAAAAAATACGATCGATTGACTTTCAATCACATATGAAATAGCTCTAGTTTGGGCTTTATTCCCTCCAAAGAATTCAAATTATGGAAATCAGTTTATCTGAACTGTATAAAAGTCAGTCTTCCCCCATTATAGCGTAAGGTCCTTGAAGGCAGGAAAAATGTATCATTCTTCTGTCATCTTTCCCAACTGTTTAATACAGTGGATTGCACCCGGAGAGTGTTGAATAAATACCATTTCTACCACATCTGAAACCTCGACGATGCCTGGAGTACCAGTTTCTCTCTGCCTGATATCAAGCCATGCCAGTAGTTTCCAAAAGTCCCTAGATCCATCAGAATTCTCATCGGCAGTGTCTACGAATTACCCCAGTTAGCAGAACCCCCTTCCTCCTACCTGCTACTCTTTTCACCTAGGCAGGAAAAGAGGAGACCGGCAGTCAAACATACTCAAGATTACACTCATATACAAATTCCCATAAAACAGTTTCAAACAGTAGTAGAGCTTATTAAATATGGTGGTTTCAGCCTGCAGTTTGGGTTGGAATCACCTCCCGAGATCTCCTATGGAGCCTAATCAGCCACTGCTGTTCTGCTTGAATCAAAGTTGTCAGTTAGCATTTTTATACAGCTCTTGGATTTCCCAAGTACCTTGGGATCATTTTTTATTAATCGTTCCACTTTCAACAACTCAGTTCTTCACTTTAGAGATACTTTTATCCCCCAGTGATTATTTCTTTTGATTTACAATGTAATTCTAATGTACTTATCCAAGCGCCAAGTGGAGTGCTCTGCACACAGTAGGTGCTCAGTAAATACCAGAGATTCATTGATGGATTACATATTGTCCCTGGAAAGTTACCCTCTGGTGAATTTTTCATAGATACATTCTTTTTCATTGTCACCCTTGTGTGTGTGTGTATATATATATATATATATATATGTATATATATATATATATATATACATACACCATACACATATGGCATCCTTACATTCAGTATCAAAAGAATAGTTGTATTTTGGGAAGTAGCCTGTTCATTTAATTGATTTTAAAACCATAGGTAAAATCTGAAGTGAATTGAAATTATGGCATCAGCAGCAGTTCTCTAAACTCTTGTGTGGATTTTTATGTTCCTGCTCCTCCGTCTGATTAATATTTGTGTGACCATTAATAGTACTTTACAGTTAGCCATGGCTCTTCCAAATGGAATTTCACAATCTCTGTCTGACTTTATTTTCTTACGAAGTTTGATTTTATTGAGTTAATATTTGTTTCCACCATTTTTTGGACATCGCTAATAAAGTCAACGTTAATTGTTTCAGATTTTTGCACATCACAGTACTAAATACTTTTGTTTTATGTACTGTTTTTCTGACAAAAGTAAAATGTTGAAATGTAGCACACAGCATCTCCTAGGATTTGGAGTAGATCTGCCAACTCTGTTATATTGTACTCTTCCAAGGGCTTAGTACATTGCTCTGCACACAGTATGCATTCAATAACTACGATTGAATGATAGGACAGTGGTCTCTTGTTAACAATGTGGATATTTAATATAGTTATCAGCCATATCCTCATATTGATTGGAAAATAATGTCTTGGTATGTTTTTAAGATAGGGAATTCATGAGTTAAAATCTGAATCCATTTTAAGTTCTATAAAGCTATATACTTGATTTAAGACCATTAAAAATTTGAAAATACCCCATTTTCTAGAACAGCAATGCTGGCCAACAATGGCCTATATTATTTTCCTTTCTCAATGTCACACGCATGCACACAAATATAATGAAGCTCTGGAAAATAGAGGTCATGGAAATGGTAGGGTGGATTCAACAAAAAGGAAACCTATACTAGGGTTTTCTATGAGTTTTATGGCTTCAGGAGATGCGATGGTATTTATTGAGCATCCACTGGGTAAGTGCTTGGGAAAATGCAACAATCACAAGACCCATTCCTGACTTCTCATTGCTGCCACTTCAGTCCATGCTTGACTCAAATGCTTACATCATCGGATCTTCCCCAGGGGCTCCACTTTTCCTCCCATCAGTACACAATTTTCACATCCAGTCCCTGATATCACCTCAGTATTCCGCTCCCTCCGTGCTTGGAGTGAGAAGGGAAGCATGGTTTCTGGCGCTTGTGAGTCCCAAACAAAACGACACATTGCCTGCCCACAACTCGTGTATTCCCATTAGCCAAATCAAGCATTCTCCAGGGTGCCTTTAAAGGCTGCCACAACAACAGCATACCATGTTGTCTTGGATGGGAAAACAGCACCAAGCGATTCCAGTAAACATAATGCTGTAGATACTGTTCTCCCAGGCTGCTGCTGCTACTCCTGCTTCAGTCGATCATAATTTACTGAGCAATTACTGTGTGCAGAGCACTGTACTAAATGCTTAGGTCAGTACAGAACAACAGAGTTGGTAGACATTCCCTCCCCACAACAAGCTCACCTTCTAGAGGTGGAAGTTCCCCCAGAGCTTAACCCTGAAAACATGGGCCCACAGAACTTCTTACAAGACATTACCCAATTTCGGAGCCCTTGTTCACTAAACTGATAACCTGAAAATGTTTCCCTGCCTTTCTTAAATTTTACACATCGCCCAAGTAAGGAGAGGGTACTGAAAGGGAGCAAGTGGCTGCATATTAGAAAGAAAACCAAAGGGTGCCTGTGTTCCCATTCAGGCATTAAAGAAATGGGTAAAGAGGGATTAAAAGACTGTGGAGATAACTTAGGTATTTAGAGTTCACCTGGAGCAATGCCTCTGCCTTCATTCCAGAAATATACCTGTTTGTTTTTAAGCAGGCATGCCGTTCGGAGTTCTCCATCTTCTGAGCAGAGCTGTATAATTTGTGTTTCAAATGAGCAAAAGGGTATAGTAACTGTATGAAATTTGGAATAGAATGAGAAATAAAGGGTAGTTTTAAGGAAAAAGATTAAAATTCCTGGTTACAGCTCAAAATGTGATATCAGCTGTACCCTCCTTAAGAATAACTTTTCTTTTTGGCCTATTGAATTTTAAAATGAAATAGCAAGCCGGAGAAATCTAACAATCCCAGCAATTTAGTGCCGAACTATATTTGACCTATTTCGTGACTGACCATAGGAGAAAGGAACCATCTTTGTGTAGTATTACCATATTTCACATTGTAGTGTGTGGCTGAATGTCATTTTATTTAAATGCTGTCTGAGTTAAAAATGGCTTTTCTATAAACCAGGAGCATTGATGAATGTAAAATACTCTTCACTTTAATTGGGTAATTGAAAACAAAGGCGTTTCACATCGAAATGGGTGAGGTTTATGGCAGAAATATTTTTGTAGAGCCTGAAGCCTAACATTCAAAGGAGAAGTGATACAGTAAATTAGATTTAGTCCTTAAGTGGTTTTATTATTGCCGTTGATGAGTTTATCCAATTTGAAATAAAGCGCGAGTTCTTGCTTTCTCCATTTTTGCCTATAATTTCTTGCAGCCATTTTCTACCACAGGGTTATCATGTAGAGCATCTGGTCCATATTGCTAGATCAAAATAGGGGAATAAAAAGCTTCCCTTCTCTCTTCTGTTTTTATGGGCAGGTAAATAGCTCATCTTTTTGTAGTCAAATGATCTATAATCCTCTCTTAATGACCCTGCAGTCACAAATATTACTACAATAGTTGGGGTGGGGGAAAACAGCCTTTCAGACTTCATAGTAATAAAGAACTGGGAAGCAGCATGGCTCAGTGGAAAGAGCACGGGCTTTGGAGTCAGAGGTCAGGGGTTCAAATCCCAGCTCCACCAATTGTCAGCTGTGTGACTTTGGGCAAGTCACTTAACTTCTCTGTGCCCCAGTTCCCTCATCTGTAAAATTGGGATTAAGACTGTGAGCCCCACGTGGGACAACCTGATCACCTTGTAACTTCCCCAGTGCTTAGAACAGTGCTTTGCACATAGTAAGCGCTTAATAAATGCCATCATTATTATTAAAGAACAAAAGTTAAATTCTGAAGGCAGAACCTTACCTAGGCTCAAGACGGCCACATGGTAGTGCATCAGGGAAATGAACAATAGGAAAAAAAAATTAACTGAATGAGGAAGGTAAAAATCAATCAGTAGTATTTACTGAGCACTTAATCTGTGCAGAGCACTGTACCAAGAATTTGTGAAAATACAGTACAACAGAGTTGGGAGACCTGATCTCTGTCCACCCCAGTCAATCAATAGTATTCATTGCCCAGTGCTTGGCACATACTAAGTGCTTAATAAACACTCAATTTCTGGCAGTGAGGCTTGAAGCAAACGATCTGGAACTTCTGCTTAAATCGGCAGGAGCTGGTCAGTGATCAGAGCTTTTAGAGGAGCAAAGTGGTGTGCTCGGAATGACCTTCTAGGAAGATGGAGGTAGTAGAGTGCTCTCCAAAGTACAGAGGGGACAGGTGGAGATAGGGAAATACAGTAGTTTAGGCAGAAGGTAATGAGAGCTTGAACCAGGCGGGTGCCTTCAAGGGTACAGAGGAAAGAACAAATCTGGGAACTGTCATGGTGGAAAAACTGGCAATCAGTCAATGGCATGTGTGTGCAGAGTTCTGTACTAATTGCTCGGGAGAGTACAATACAATAGACTTACTACTAATAATAATAATGATGGCATTTATTAAGTGCTTACTATGTGCAAAGCACTGTTCTAACCGCTGGGGCAGATACAAGGTAATCAAGTTGTCCCACGTGGGGCTCACAGGCTTAATCCCCATTTTCCAGATGAGGGAACTGAGGCCCAGAGAAGTGAAGTGACTTGCCCAAAGTCACACAGCTGGCAAGTGGCGGAGCCGGGATTCGAACCCACGACCTCTGACTCCAAAGCCCGGGCTCTTTCTACTGAGCCACACTGCTTCCCCAAGACCTGTTCCCTGCCCCAGGGAGCTCACAGTCAGAAGTTTGTGACAGATTGAACCGACATGGGCGGGGAATGTGTCTGCTTATTGTTATATTGTACTCTACCAAGCACTTAGTACAGTGCTTTGGACACAGTAAGCCCTCGGTATGATAGAATGAACTGAATGTAAGAAATCAGTGACAGACATTTCATAGAGTTTTCTGTCCTCGGTATTTACCATTGTTTCCCCTAACATCCCATGATTTCTATGCCATTTCCGTGTTTCAGGTCGCCTTCCACATTGAACCATACAAGAACCAGGATGATCACAGCATGCACAACAATATCAAGTACATCATAGACAAGTGAGTGATTTCAGCCACGTCGGGGTCTGCCTGCTCCCAAAGAAACCCCGAGCAGCGATTAGCATGAGTAATTCTTTCTCACCCAGAATTTTTAATAAAGTCCCATGGACTGGTGTCAGGAGATCTGGGAACTAATTTCAGCTCTGCCACTATCCCGCTGTATGATTTTAGACAAGTCACTTAAATTCTCTGTGCCTCTGATTCCTTAACTATGAAATGGGGAAACATTTTACGTGTTCTCTCTCCAAGACTGAGCCCCATGTGGGACCGATTCTGGGTCTGACTTGATTGTATAATGTAATAATTGTGGTATTTGTTAAGCACATAGTATGTGCCAAGCACTGTACTACGTGCTGGTGAGGATATGTGCCAGTTGGGTTGGAAAAAGTCCCTGTCTCCCATGGGACTAACAGCTTTAATCCTCATTTTACAGATGAAGTAACTGAGGCACAGAGTAAGTGAAATGACTTGCCCAAGGTCACACAGCAGACCCAGTGTTTAGCCCAGTGCTTGGCATATAGTAGGGGCATAACAAGTACCACTATTCCTATTATTGTTATTATAAGAGTGAATGAGATTGTTTGCTGTCTAAGCAAAGAGGCCTAAAAAACATCATTGTTACAATTCTAAAATTCTATACATTCACTAATACTTTGGATGCAATCACGTGGCAACTGCGTCTAACAATTTACACATTTAAGAGGTGCTTCATGACCAGTCATATCAAACTGATCTTTACAATTGCTTTTATTCTTTTATGTCCAAAACTACTTCTACAGTTCTGTGGGGGGTTTTTTAAAGAAAGAACTTCCCAGGGAGACAGATGGATTGCTACAGCACTATCATCCCAGCTATTATTGTGTTTTTCTTGATCCATCCTGAATCGTGGGGTATAAAGAGAGTTTGATTTTGGTGGGAAAGTTTCATTTGTAGTTTCCCAAGACTCATGCAACGTGTGGCCCCAGATAAGAGAGTCGCCCACTGTTGAGTGTCCATTAATGTCCTTGAAGAAGTTGTCCTTGTAAATTTAGAGGTTGCTACGTGAAACAGCGTGGCTCAGTGGAAATAGCCTGGGCTTGGGAGTCAGAGGTCATGGGTTCGAATCCCAGCTCTGCCACATGTCCGCTGTGTGACCTTGGGCCAGTTACTTAACTTCTCTGAGCCTCAGTTCCCTCATCTGTAAAATGGGGATTAAGATTGTGAGCCCCACTTGAGACAACCTGATCACCTTGTATCCCCCCCCCAGCGCTTAGAACAGTGCTTTGCACATAGTAAGTGCTTAACAAATGCCATCATTATTATTATTATTACCTCCACCTCCTTTTGACGGGATAGTTAATTGTGCAGCAGGGCACTGGTTAGTTGTGTTTTACTGTTATTTGTTCAGTTCCTCGTGGAACCTAGCAGAATTTTCCCCTGGGCAAAATTAAAAATGCATTTTTAATGACTACACTGAGAGAAAGTGTTGCCTGAAGAGCATCGATAACGTCTTTAAAATTCACTGGTAATCTTCAGTCCTGATCACGAAGGGTTTTTTTTTTTTTTGAGTCTGGCAAATAAGCTGTGAACATTTCCACCATCTCCACATATGTCTGTTTCTTAGGTACGGAAGCCACCCAGCCTTTTACAGGCAGAAGACCAGCTCGGGCAGATCACTCCCTCTGTTCTACATTTACGACTCCTACATCACGGCCCCCGAGATGTGGGCCAACGTCCTCACCGCAGCGGGGCCCCTGACGGTCCGCAACTCTCCCTACGACGGACTGTTCATCGCCCTCCTGGTGGAAGAAAGGCATAAGCACGAAATCCAGCGGGGCGGCTTCGACGGGATCTACACCTACTTCGCCACCAACGGCTTCTCCTACGGCTCATCGCATCACAACTGGGCCGGCCTGAAAGCCTTTTGCGACAGCAGTGGCTTAATGTTCATCCCCAGCGTGGGGCCGGGCTACCTGGACACAAGCATCCGCCCCTGGAACAACCACAACACCCGGAACCGGGTCAACGGCAAGTACTACGAGGCGGCCCTGAGCGCGGCCCTCCTGGTGCGGCCTCAAGTCATCTCCATCACTTCGTTTAACGAGTGGCACGAGGGGACGCAGATTGAGAAGGCCGTCCCCAAGAGGATAGGGCAGCTGGTCTACCAAGACTACCAGCCCCACAAGCCAAACGTCTATCTGGAACTCACCCGCAAATGGTCAGAGAAATACACCAAAGAAAAGGAACAGTGGTTGGTGTGAGGAGGGGGAACCGCTGGAGACCCTGGACCCATTTGGCCCATGTTGACGAGCCACGAACGAACCCTAATCGAGTCACCAGATAATAATAATAATATTGGCATTTATTAAGCGCTTACTATGTGCAAAGCACTGTTCTAAGAGCTGGGGTGGTTACAAGGTGATCAGGTTGTCCCACGTGGGGACAATATTACTCTGCAGTGGAACAAATTTTGACTCTCGCGTAAAGGGTGGAAACAGCAATAACGTCATTGCCAACCCCTTGGAGATTGAGTTTGGGAAATATCTGAGAGAAGTGCCCAAGCTTAGGGCTCAATTCTGGGAAAAGTCTGGTTACTAGACTCCTAAGATCTATTTGTAAAATTCTTCTGAACAAAATGGCCTATTTGGTTTCCCTCATGTCTGAAAGTGAAATCCTGCTTTGATCACTCAGCTTTGGTTTCAGAAAACCCACAGCCTTAGTGTCCAAAAGCAATAAGTGGACATTTAGAGAGAACCAGCTTTCTTTTCGTGAGTGGGTCGATTGGTTAAACTGTGGTAGAAATAATAAGCTTGACATTTTAGAAGAAGTGGGAAATCAGTCAGTGGTATCTGAGTGCAGAGCACTGTACTACGTGTTTAGGAGAGTACAATATAACAGATTTGATAGACATATATCCTGCCCCCAAGGAGCTTAAAATCTAGAGAGGATTCAGTGTGACTGTAAGCTCCTCTAGACTGTAAACTCCTGATGGCAGGAAATGCATCCACACACTCTGTTGTAGTGTACTCTGCCAAGTACTTAGTGCAGTGCTGTACACACAGTGAGTACTCAATAAATGATTGATTGATTGTGAACATAAGTTCCCCCTTCTGTAGGTGCCAAGTGTCATTCCATGAGTCAGCTAGCTTTTTACATTTAACTGTGGTACCTTCATAAATTCTCATTGCATTTTAAGAATGGAAATTAAATCCCAATCAGGGTTTACAAAAGCAGTGCAGTACTACATATAAAAAGAGAAAAAGAAATCTATTCTCTCCTGAACCGTATTTTCAGAACAAGGTCTCCTGTCTACATTGGGCAGAAAGTACAGTTGTCTGACTTTGTATGCACCCACAGCACACGGGGTGCTGTTGGTTTGATTAGGTCATTTTCCTTGGGAAAAGAAAGTTTTCTGGGGCCTCTAGACTGTTCTCTTTAGTTTTTAAAGTTACTCTGTATCTCACCCCTGCTCTATTCTGATCAATAATTCAAGGCTATAATGCCCGTTGATCTGTTCTGGAATACTTGAAATTTCCAGGAGATTCACTTTCCTTATTGCCCTTTCTTAAGTTGCAAACTGTGAAAGAAAAGGATGTTCTCATTTGTGAAATTTCAATGGTATTGTTCATGGACAATGTTCATGGAAAAGCCATCTGCAGCATTTGGGTTCTTTTCAAGGACAGGGACCACTGTTATCCTCAGAGTAAAGTTAGATTTTAGCAACTGACTCCAGTGTTAGCTTTATGGGAGAATTTCAAGGAGTCATTCTTATCCTATGATGAGTGTAGTATTATAGAAAAAAAAGTCTTAAATTCCTTCAACACGTTCATGCATTCATAAATTTACTGCTTTGCACTTCCATAGCACCTTCAATTCTAGGACTAACAAGCACTAAACCAGTGTTCGTTAAGTCATAATGGTTTCTCATTAAATAGAACATTTTGTATGCAAGGTTGCAACTCTGATTATTGGACTGGAAAAATGAGGGACCATAGGAACCCAGTCCACTGGGACCTTGAATGTGGGAGCAAGACCAGCAAAGCAAGTGTGGTAAGAAAAGTCCTTTGTCAGCCCTTCCTCAGGCGAGGACTGCAGGGTTTAGCCAGTACCTTCAGGAAATCTGAGCGAGATAGGTGCTCACCGATTGATGTAAACTGGGTTACTGCTCAAACTGCACTTTTCGCAAACTTCTAAATTGAATGCCTATAAATTACCCATGAATGAAGCCTTTGTACTTAATTTATGGCATGATTGTATAAAGTTATCTATTTTTATTTGCTTTTCAGTAGAAGCAGAGAGGCTCATTGGAATTCCAAGAGCCCGGGCTTGCGAGTCAGAGGTCATGGGTTCTAATCCCTGCTCCGCCACTTGTCAGCTATGTGACTTTGAGCAAGTCACTTAACTTCTCTGTGCCTCCGTTACCTCATCTGTAAAATGGGGATTAGGACTGTGAGCCCCACGTGGGACAACCTGATCACCTTGTATCCCCCCAGTGCTTAGCACATAGTAAGCGCTTAACAAATGCCATTATTATTATTATATTTGTCTGGGAGTCTGTCTTGCCTCCTGTCTCTTCCTTGCTTCTGGGCTAGTGGTACTCTCAGCCTGGCGTTGCCTAAACCTTCAAGCTCAAATGGCTACTGTTTAATACTCTGAATAAGTCATGAAACTCTCCATTCTTCCCTCCCTCTGTCCCACCAACTGTCTCTCCTTGCTTTCCTTCCACTTTCCTCTATCCACCCTGCTCTCCCTCCTCCTCTCCCTTTCACAACCTAGTCTGACTCTGACTTCTAGAAGCCCTTCCAATCCAAAAGTAACTGGCAGTCTTAGCAGCCAGAATGGAATCTAGAGTCATTGAAGTTGATGGGGCCCATTCACACCAACTTGATGAGGATTCTTGAAGGGTCACGCTGTTGACTGCACAGGATGGGTGTAACTCTGATTCCCTGCACCTTCCTCTTCTGCAAGAAAGAATGGAGATATGACCAGTCCTAAGCCCAGGGGACTGTCCATCTGATTCTTTAGGGAAACCAACCCGTGTCGGTCACAGGCTAGATCTTAGTAGAGCCCAGGGATGAGGGAGGTATTTTTAGAAAAAATTAAATAAAATGCTCTTTTGGGTTGTAGTTTGACCTACAACAGGCTAAATCTGGGGCAGATCACTTGAAAGTGGAGTAATAATTGTGGTATTTGTAAAGTGCTTACTTTATGTCAAACACTGTAATAAGCGCTGAGATCAATACAAGATCATCAGGTCCCACATGGGACTCGCAGTCTATGTAGGATGGAGAACAAGTATTGAATCCTCATTTTGCAGATGCGGGAACTGAGGGAGAGAGAAGTGACTTGCCCAAGGTCACACAGCAGGAAAGTGGCAGTACCGGGCTTAGAACACAGGTCCGCTGACTCCCAGATCTGTGGTTTTTCCACTAGCCATGCTGCTAGAAGGAAGCAATTGGGAAGCCTCTTTAAAATAAATCAAAATTTATATACTCAGTAACTGAATAAAGGATCAGTTGAAAGCATCTGAAATATTCAAGAAACGGGAAAGAGAACTCAAGAATATTAAAGTATCAAGTTGGTGTTAAAGGAATAAGGCAGCAGCTACATTGGGCAGAGAAGTAATTGGACTCAAATGCAGAAATGTGCAATTACCACAAATAGAAGAGTGCCTGGAGAGTAATTTATATGAAAGCCTTGATTTCATCCCTTCCTAATAGAAAGTTAGAACCCATAAAGACCCATTGAAGGTGTCTCCAAGTAAATAATAGTTTTAGTAATGGGAGAGTCCCTTTCATTCAGTAATCACACAGATAAGATGTCTTAATGTTGGGAAAAAGTGAAGTGACGAGGCAGCATCAGGCCTTGGAAAAGAGTTAGACAATTCTTTCTTTCAAGTTTACAAAATTGCAGCATTTCCTTATACATGATGCTCATGAGTATATGTTTATATCTGGCATATATATTGAGAGAGAGAGAGATTATTTGAGTAAATAGTGTGTGTGGCCTGTTGAGTCGCAGTGCATAAATTTCGTACGTTACTGTAGAAATACGTACTGCAAAAGTGGAAATCCTCAATCTAGAAGAGATGGTGATGGGAGAACACTAATATTAAGAAACTTATGAAGTGCCCTGACCTTTGTAGGTCCTTGTCCTTCAGAGGAATCCAGTAGGGAGTTGGAATTTTGAAGCCAGGAAAGACCTCTGTCTCCTCACAGTTTTCAGTAGATCTGCTCTCCAATCCTATTAAGTAGTAAAGTTCAGACTGAGTTCCTAAGGGATTAATAACAGCAGGTAACAGAGGAAATCAATTTAACAGTGAGGTTAGGAGAAGACCTAATCCATCTGGGGTCCACATCCTTTTGATTTCTGAGGCCTGCGAATATATTCTCTGAATGCCAAACTGAAAATTTTGCTTTAGTAAACTTTCATGAGAGGGTGGAAAAATTTTGATAATTAGATTTGAATGCTGTCAATTATTGTCCACAGTCCTTCCACTTTAGCAGACCTCCTTAGCAATGTGTTCATTATTTGCTGTATAATCAGCTTTTTCTACTTTCATTCCAGCTGTAATTATAAATTTATTTTAAGATGTGTTTTAACTTATTATCAAAATCTGTGGAAGCTATTTATGCCTGGAATTGTACCTCCCATTTGTCTTTAAGAAGTTCTATTTTAAGAATTTAATATATGAGCAGTTGGTTATAATGAATACCTGTATCCCATAAACAGAATAAACACTAAGTTTTCATTTCCAAATGTGTACTTACAACTTTCCATGTTTGGCTTTGGTGAAATTAATGGAGGTTTCATTTTAGATACGTATTTCATGTAGATATGTGCAGGTTTTTATCCAGATAACTCACCTGGTTTGGCTTTGGCGAAATTAATGGAGGTTTCATTTTAGATACTTATTTCATGTAGATATGTACATGGTTTTTAATCAGTGAAATTTCATTTACAAATTAGTCCTTTTAAAGTTTTAGATTTTGCTTTCATTGTTGATGGGGCTTTTTTCCATTTTGTCTAGTACCATTGTTATTTGCAGTGCGTTGTCAAGTTTTCGCATGAAGAATGTTTGTGTGGACTCGGCAAGTTTTGAATAGTAGAAAATTATAGTACTTAGAATACTGGTCCTTCCTGCAAAGTGTGTGAACCGCTGGCCATGTCAGCTGGGCCCATAGCCGCACCCATGACTTTGCCCATGACCATGCCAACAACCTTGTCCAAGACTGTATCCGTGAACATGTCCATGACTGATGTACCCATGTCTGGGCCCACACCTGTACCCATGACCAACATACTTATGACCATGCCCGTGACCTTACTCATGACTACACCCACAACTTAGTTCCTGGCCATAGCTATGATTGTGCCCCCAACTAAACCCATGACTATCTGTGAATGTGCCCAAGACCACATCCGTGATGATGCCCCCAACTGTGCCCACACTGTTCCTACTAACATACTCCACCATGCCAAGGATTGGGTCCATCCCAGTGCCCACACTGTGTCCAAGATTGTGCCAGATTTTAATTCACAGCCAGACTAGACAGCCGTGGCTTTTTAAGGCACACAATGCAGTTGTCTCAGCCAAAGGGGACCTCTGAAAGACACAGCCACGGCTGATTGATCCCTAGGGGAGAACCAAGCAGGGGCCATCTTAGCCAGCAGTCTTGCACTGGTGGCATTCATTTTGTCTAGTCACTGATGCACATCCACCCCTCAGTCCATCCCAGGTCCAGAGCACAGAACTCCAAGACCAGAGGCAGAGTCAATATGAATAACCAACTTGGACCAACTACATTTATAATTGTTTCTCTCCTAATTGTAGGGGTGTTCCCTGACTCCTCCCAGATAAATCCTAGGAATCCAGTAGCTTCAAGTTTTAACAGTGTGAACCAACCAAAATTGACCCCTTATTTAACTGTTCTCTATCAGTGTAAATGTTATTGGCTATGGAATTAAAATATTGGCCTGGCCATTGTGGGTTCAGTTTGGACTAAATTGTTTTGAAGACAGTTGCTTAGTAAAAGGCAGTGTTGAGATATTGTACTCTAGCTCAGAAGTGGAATGACTGCTAGACACATTGAAAACACTTCCATGTACGATACTGTCTCTTGTCTCTTTGTAGTCCTTGGTTTTTAACAGTATGCCTTAGTAGAAACTAGGGCAGCAAGGAATAAGATTTTTTTTTTCTTTTAAAGCTAAAACAGCAGCAGGTCTGAAAACCCAGCGTAATTGGTGTAATTTCAACTTGTGAGTGTTCTAGTTCTAATCAAAAAGCACTGGAGACTTTAAGTGACCACTTAGGTTTTAAATGACTTAAACATGTGACTAGAAACCCACTTTTAGTTTGCCTCTTTGGGCCTTAGGATGTGTGTTGCTAATCATTAGATTACCAGATATAACAATGAGAAAATGATTGATTGAAATCCATGTCACAGTACCACTCCATGCTTTTTGTAGGAGGCACTACGTTCTAAATAGTCTACACGTGCATAATTTTAACATTAGAAAATGTGGATTTTTGCAACTCATTGCTACTGAAATCTGAGCAACCTGTGGTTGTTAACAGAGTAAGAGAGTCCTGTGTTCCAAAATGAGAGTTATTGAAACATGTGTGATTCTATGCATGACTCAGGAACTACAACAACAATATGCTGACCTTGTAAGCCACAGAAGTAAAGATATTCTCCAACTGTTTTTGTTGTGTAATTGCCAACAGAATGGGGGATGGTGCATTATTTATGCCTGCCTTGGTAAATAAAAGCAGTCTTTATGAAATGTTTGTGACTGTATGAGAACATTGTTCTCCCTGGGTGTTTTTTTAAATGACTGTTTCTGCTACCTAACTACTCTTCAAGGAAAATGTTTACTTTTCTTTCAAGTCTAAAAACAACACAGAACCAGTTTCAAGAAGCCCGTCTTAAAGTACAAAGACAGCATGTTTGTCTTTTCACTCAAATAGCTGAAGCTGCTAAGTAGTTTAGAAAGTTAATTATTACTTTCATAATAGATTATTTTGATCACTGATTTAGAGTACTTTACATTCTAAAATAATTCTAAAGACAAGTAGTCTTTAGCAAATGAACAGAAAATCTGAACAGACTCCTGTAGTATATCCAGAGTTTTTTTTAGCCTTCCTTCATGATGGAGGTCTCCCCTCCAATATTTAAAATAAATGTTTACCATCATATACCAGTACACAAATTCCCAGCCTGAATCCTCATGCGCATAGACTCTCTGAAATGATGAGACTGGAAATATATATATATATGTACTGGGGACATATCTATCTCTCATGTCTCCAGTATGTACACATAGATTTCTCCAGGAGATAAAAAGGAAGGAAGGAAGGGAGGGATGGAGGGAAAGGAAAAGAAAGTAAAGAAAGATGAAATGGGATAATGAAGTGAAGTCCCTGGATCAAACAATATTAATTATTGTGTCATTCCATAAATCCTCTCATTTGCCCAAGCTAGGCAGCTACAGAAGACTCAGCTACATAATGACAACAGCTGTTCTCAAGAAGTCCCTGTTCTTAAGAAGCTTACAGCCTAAAAGGGATTTAATAAGAACACTGAAAAATCTGACCTTAGAATAAAATAACCAAAAAGCTTATTGCACTATTAAATAAGAACCAGAGGCCCAATCTGGAAAAAAAAAATCAGAACTCAGGTGCCTTGTAAAGGGACCCACAAGTTCCCCATCTCCAATTACTGCTCTCTGCTTGGAGTATGATTTTAAGTGCAACTTTTCCTGTGCATCTGCCCCAAATATGTTAGTTTTTCAGAGGGGTTCAGATCCATATAAATTCCCTCAGGAGGTTGAATGATGAGGTTGAAGATGAGACTGGATAAAGCCATAGAGGAAGGATCAACCAGTCAGGGGTATTTATGGGTGCTTACAGTGTGCAGGCCACTGCATCAAGCATTTGGGAAAGTACAGTAACAGAGTCTGTAGTTGTGAACCCTACCCACAAGAAAGTTAGAGGGGAAAAATGAGGGTTCCAACAGTTTAGAGAATGAGTGTAAGGCAGGGAACCATCACAGTACCCCTCCAATTAGTTTGTTTCACCCCTGAAGGCAGAACATTAGAAGTGGGAGATCAGTTCTAAGCTAGACAGTCCCACAAGGATCCAAGATGGGTTAGAAACTGCTTTGTCACTTCACACATGTTGGCATTAGAGCAATTCCATTGGCTTCTTTAGCATGTGTGCAAACACACAAACACACGTACCCAGGCTGGGGTTCTGAAGAGACCCAGGTGACACTGGGTACCCAAGACCACCTCTGCTGCCATTGAAATCATGGGGTGTAGGTTCCACAAGCCCCTCAGAACCACAGGGCTTTTTGGGTGTTTCACTCCTAGCTATTCTTTCCAGGGAAATATTTCCTGAGCTCTGAAAGACTATACTTCGCAGAATCCTTTGGGAATTGGCATTTTCTAGAAGAAAATGGACACAATTTAATGGGCACTGTGAGGATGGGCCATTCAGTGATTCAGAATAAGGAGAAACCCTCTTTTCCACGCCACCTGTCACCAGAATGCTATTCTTCCTCCCCGCCACAGACTGAATTTTATCATAAAAAGACCCAGCTCTGATGCTGAGACCAAAGTGATCCTGTTCAATCAATTGCAGGAGCCAACTTTGGTGAAATTCAGGGCCCAAGGCTTTATTAAAGAGGTTTTTGTTCTAGCACATCATATCAAAGCAGAAGCAAAAAACAGATTGTTGTTGCTTTTAAACTAGTTTGTAATCTATTAATTTGCCTTAACATTAATGAAAATATAGAGTGGTCATAACTGCTGGCTGGATTGGAGTTGCAGAATGCCTTTGCTCTTCTAGCTATATATTAAATTTATCCCAGAGATGAAACAGAGGCACCATAAATTTGAAAAAGCGAATACTGACTTTTCACGTAATCCCTATTGAGATTTAATGAACTACATATTCAATATTAGCCTTATTTTTCCAATGATCAATATTTCCAGGAGGTCATTAAGTCTTAAGGCAGACAAAGCTGGATCCATATTTTCTTATTGTTTGCAACAAAGGCAAAGCCTAAATGGGAACATTCATATTTCTGTCTAAACCCTGAGGAATTCCTACCATCCAAGCTAGATGGCATATAAACCTACTGGCTTACCTACAGGACACCAGATACTGGGGCTGGTGTAGTGTAGCTTTTGAAGCAAAGTGGCACCACATGGTTTGTGATATAGATGTGGGGATACCTTTGAAAGAAAGCCCCAAATCTACTCCTTGCTCCTCTCTTCCATCCTTTTTCTCCTCCTCCACCCATCTCTTCCTCTATATCTTTGGAGCCAAAGAGGCTCACTTGGGGACAAAGGAACTGATAAGACCATCTGACTGATTGATCCACCAATCAGTATCTCTATGCCTCAGCTGAGAATCTCACTGCCCACCTGGCTCAGAATCAGGCAGAACCCCTCTTTTAAATCAATTAAAACACACCACTTTCCCTTCCAATGTTCCTGGAATGGATCTCGAATTGTTCCCATTTCCCTCTAGATCCTAAGCTCTTTGTTAGCAAGGAACATGTCTACTCATTCTATTGTTCTGTGCTCTCCATGCACTTAATACAGTGCTCTGCACATAGTAGCACCTAATTCAATCATTCGATCCCATTCATTGAGTGCTTACTATGTGCAGAGCACTGCATTAAGTGCTTGGGAGAGTACAATATAACAGTAAACTACAGACCTGATTGATTTTCAACTCTGACTTCCATGTGTTGAGCTATTAGAAGGCAAGAGGGCTCACATTCTCCATTAGAGATTTCTCAGGCCCTTCTCAGTTTACCTGGACCCCTCGCCCCCTCAGTTAATTTCATCACTCAATCCGCCTTGTCTTTTAGTATTAGAAACCGGTCCTGTGCTCACATCAAATGGATTGTCACTCAACAAGGCATCACTTGAACACACAACCATCTTCCCACATCTCTCCACCAATAGGACTGAAGATGCAGTTTTCCAGGAGTGAAGAGTTTGGCCAGGTGGAAGAGTGAAGAAAATCTGAAGCGTCAGGGTCAGCCTCACTAGTGTATTGACCCCATTCCTTCAAATGTCCTCATTTGTCTTGCCTGGGAGGGAGGGTTAGCCCTGTTTGTCTCTTCCCTCCATGCAGCAATGGAGAGAGAATGTCAAAAAGCCCCTTCCACTGGTGATGGAAATCTGGGCCTAAGCATTACTGAGCTAACCCTGAGATGTTGCCATGGAAACACAGCCAGACCTTCAGAAGGTCAGATTTCTCAACCAGCCCTCTGTCATGAACAGGAACCAGAGTCAGACAGTCTCTCTTCTCCCCCAGGGGAGCTGAGAGGGTTGCATAGCAGCAAAATTGAGCTGCCCCGACTGTATAAATGCCTCATTTTCGCTCATTTCTATGCCCATTCCCAGTTGGGCCAATCAACTTGGGTTGATGTTAACAGGGACTGAGTCTAACTTTGTAGAAGGGATCATTGGCTGAATTCCAAGAAACAATTTATTACAATTACAAACTATTATGAACTAAGTTATTAATAACTTTGCTTTCATACCAAACATTGTAGTAAGCACTGGGGAAGACATTAGGTAATCAGGTTTGACACAGTCGCTGCCCTTCATAGAACTCACAGTCTAAGAGAGAGAATAGGTATCAAATCCCCATTTTACAGACGAGAATATTGAGTCCCAGGGAAGTTAAGTGACTTACCCAAGGTCATGCAGCAGGTAAATGGTGGAGCGAGGTCTAGAGTTCAGGTCTTCTGACCCCCAAGCTGGCACTCTTTCCACAACGCTAAGCTGCTCTGCCTTTGACCAGCTGGCAGTTCCTTCTTCAGCTTTTCCTCCCTCCCCTGCAGCCACAAGAGCTCCTTCTCGACTGTAAGCTCATTGTGAGCAGGGAATGTGTCTGTCTATAGTTGTATTGTACTCTCCTAAGCTCTTAGAACAGTGTTCTGCATAAAGTAAGAGCTCAATAAGTATGACTGAATCAATAGCTACCAATGGGAAGTGGTGAATTGGAGTAGAAGCATTTTGTCCTCTTCCCTTTGTTGGTGGAGGCCTGGCCAGAGAGCCTGGAGGGTGTGCTATGTGGGGGGTGATTGCGGGCAGCTGTAGAGACACTGGGGCAGGTGTGAGGCAGCAGCAACAGAGAGGCAGTAGATCAGTGCAGGAGGGGGAAGAGGGGAGGGCCTGGTGTCCACAGGGCAGTGGCACCCTCCCACCCACCCTCTGTTCAAGCAGGAAAGGGCAGCTGTGTGAACAGGGACCTGGGAAGAGGAACACAACCTCTCTGGAGCGTGAACCATAGGCTCCCAGAAAAACCGCACATTTGGGGATTTGGGGGTTCAGGCAGACTTCCATATGGTATCACTACTTTGTTCTTAAGCACTTAGTACAGTGCTCTGCACACAGTAAGTGCTCAATATGATTGAATGATGTAACACCTGCTACATGATGACATCCAATATCATTTATTTATATTAATGTCTGTCTCCCCCTCCAGACTGTAAGGCAGGGAATATGCCTACCAACTGTTACATTGTACTCTAGCACTTAGTACAGTGCTCTGCATATAGTAAGCACTTAAACACAATTGCTTGCTTTGGGGATGATGAATATTTCCCTATCTCACCATCTGGTGCTAATCCTGGCTTCTAGATGTTTTTTCTGGGCACCCCCTTCCTCTCTCCCTGTCACCCCTGTTCTCCACTAGCAAAGCAGCACTGTCTGGGAAGCATCTAGGACAACTTCCCTTTCTCCTTCCCCCACTGCCAAATGGAGAGTCCCCAGGAGTGGAAAAAGTAATGGCTAACTGGCCATGGATGATCTCTGGACACTTTCATCCACCTTTACCCTCATCCCAGGCCTCTTTCCCAGTGAGGTTGCCACAGACCAAACGATTTAGACCTCCTGGAGTTGAGGACATAGCCAGGCGATCCTGCGGCATTTCATGGGGTGGGTGGGAGAGGCCACAGAAAGATGCAGCTTTGAATCTGTCCTAGGAGCCTGGGAGCTGAGGGGTCACGACTTCAAGCTGCAGTGCTTTTTCTCTCTTTTGGAGTTCTGTTTAGAGCAGAGTTAAGATTCAGGGAGATATTAGAAGTAGCTGATGAGGAACAATAGGGCCTCTATTAGTCCAAGGGATAGAGAATCCCCTGGCTTGGTGACTTCTGTGTGTTGCCTGTCCTCTCTGGCTTTAAGTACATCTTCCTGAGTAAATTATTTGTTCCTTTCTGAAAGCATTTTCATAGGGACCATTTCCTCCTGCAATTTATTAACCCAGGTGCATTTTGGATCATCAATTTTCTTTTTTCCTGTGTTCTAGAGTTAATCTTACTTCTGTTCTTTCACTCTGCATTTCAGAACAGCTCTAGGGACCCTTTGCCCCATTCCTCTGGGCATATTATCATCAAAAATTATCTCCATTTCTTTTCACAGACACTACAACATACATACCAAAATGGACACCTCATATCCAAGGTAAATAATAATACTGATAGTGATAGCTGTAGTATTTGCTAAACACTTACTATATGTCATACATTGTACTAAACACTGGAGTAGCTACAAGATTATCAGTTTAAAACACAGTCTCTTTCCCCCATGGGATTCATGGTTTAAGAGGAAGAGATAATTCCACCCCATTATTGAATTTCCAGATGAAGAAATTGAGGTAGAGAAGGTAGGTGACTTACCCATGGTCACACAGCAAGCAAATGGAATAGTGACTTAGGACACAAGGCCCCTAACTCATACTCTTTCCACTAAGCCATACCACTATCTACACAACTGCCCTCTGGTTTGGGACAAGGCTGCAGCTCAGCATTGGTTATTTTGCCTTTGCTCCAGCCCTTAAGTAGTGGCAGTGATCCCACCCTCCCCAGTCCTTGCCACAGCTGCCTCTTATCTCCTACCTGCCCCTCCCACATAGGGAACACCTGCTCTCCACCACACCCCCAACTCTGTCCCTTCTTTCTTCCTGTTAAAGGGAACAGAAGAGTTCAAACAGGGTGGAGAATGAGGAAAAAGAATTATTTCATGAAATCCCTAATGATACGGTAGAATGAAATAAAGAGATAGGTCAATACAATCCTCCAAAGGAGAACGTCTTTTTTTATGGTACTGATTAAGCACATACAATGCCCCAGGCACTGTACTAAGTATTAGGGTAAATACAAGCTAATCAGGTTGGACACAGCCCATGTCCCACATGGGACTAAACAGAATTAACTAAGGCACAGAAAAGTTTAGTGAGGTCATACAGCAGATAAGCGACAGAGCCAGGATTTAAACTCAGGCCCTTCTGACTCCACTAGGGAGTCATCATCATCATCAATCATATTTATTGAGCGCTTACTGTGTGCAGACCACTGTACTAAGCGCTTGGGAAGTACAAGTTGGTAACATATAGAGACAGTTCCTACCCAGCAGTGGGCTCACAGTCTAAAAGGGGGAGACAGAGAACAAAACCAAACATACCAACAAAATAAAATAAATAGAATAGATATGTACAAGTAAAATAAATAAATAATTAAATAAATAGAGTAATAAATATGTACAAACGTATATACATATATACAGGTGCTGTGGGGAAGGGAAGGAGGTAAGATGGGGGGATGAGGGGGAGAGGAAGGAAGGGGCTCAGTCTGGGAAGGCCTCCTACTGCTTCGCTGTTGCCACAGGAAGTATTTCAGACCAAAACAATTAGCAGGCTCAAGAGGGGCTTGTCTGAATTTATGAATGAGAAGTCCAGAGTGGCTCACTAGAGGAGCACTGGGTATGAAGGGGGAAATATTAAGGAACCTAGAGAATTGTCTTGTTTTGTTTTGTTTTGTTTTGTTGTCCATCTCCCCCTTCTAGATTGTGAGCCCTTTGTTGTGTAGGGACTGTCTCTATATGTTGCCGACTTGTACTTCCCAAGCGTTTAGTACAGTGCTCTGCACACAGTAAGCGCTCAAAAAATACGATTGAATGAAAGAATGAATGAATGTCCCTGGTGATGGTTGTAAAGGGAAATCTAATCACCTGCTTCCACCATGACCCTGTTGGAGACAAAACTGGACTGGATAGAGAACTGATCTAATGGCTGTGCTATTTGTTAATCATAATTAAGGCATTTGTTAAACACATATTATTTGTCAAACACTGTACTAAGCATTGGGGTAGATAGAAGATAATCAAGGCAGATACAGTTCAGTTTTATGTTCTAACTTGGGGGTGAGGAAGGTGGTTTTTACATTCTAATTTATTTTCTCAAGGATTTTCCTTTTGGAACCACCAGAGCAAGTCTGTAAGGACAACCTCACAAAAGCAATTTTAAATTTATTTAAAAAAACAAAACACCCCCTCTGAAAGCCACACCTTTCTAAACTTTCTGAATCCTGCCGTGTCCACTACTGCAGCTCTATGTTGTCAAGAATCCCGAGATCTCTAGTCAGTGAACCAGGCATTGGGAGTCAATCCACCTAATGTCATCTCTGTCACCTTAAGCAATTCACTTACCTCTTTGGGTCTCAGTTTCCTCTTCTATAAAATGGGGAGAAGATCCCTGCTCTCTCTCTCTCTCTCTCCCTTTTAGGTTGTGAGCCCTCTGTGGAACAAGGACTTTGATCTGATTGTTCATATCTACCCCAGTGTTGGGCACAGTGTTTTAGCACATTGTCATAATAATAATAGCAACTGCTTTATTGAAACCTGAATTAACTTATTTTATCATCTGTCCATATGCTGGAAATTGGGCAGGGGGGAACAAATTATAGCCTAGTTGGTTTTTCAGGCTGATTTGCAACATGGATTTTACAAGATTTTTGTAGGGGAGCTTGCTAAATTTTGTCTAAATCTTTGACATGGTAGCTACCCATTTGCCATTTATTCTAATTCTTCCCCTGAGGCCTCAATGATCCTGATATTGATTTTAAATCAAAATGACTGGAAGGAAAATGAAATAGGGAGTCAGTCTTCCAAAACCACAGTCACATTGAGGAACTATCAGAAAATTCAGTCTATCTGGACTACAGACTTCAGTTCATAGAGCCTAGTTTATTTTTTGGAACAAAATTGTAAATAACATTTCTCATCCAGTGTCAGGCAATTAGGGTATTTCTCAAATGGTTCTTCTTCATTTGCTCAAACAGATCTATAGTTTAAGAAAACCTTTGATGCCTAGTCTTCCCAAGAAGCCAAAAAATATGTGACTATCAAAATGTCAGGTACCAAAATGGAAAAGCAGTGAGTCACACAGCTTCTCGTGTCAGTTTCCCTGATGATGATTATCAAAAATTGCCTGCCTTTGAAGGGAGAAGGTGTCTTTGGTCTAATCATCCTCTCTACTTACACAAGACCCCAGTGATTGCCTTTGGTTTGCAGTTGTTGCTGAACTTGAGTTTCCAAGGTCACCCCCTCTGTTGAAGCCCATATGCCACTCTCCTCTTCCCATCATGAGCAGAGGATGCTAGCAAGGAGATTCCCTGGTACACACGAGCCCCTCACTGTCCCCCTGTTCAGGACCACCCTGGTTAGAGCCAGTAAGTCCAGCCAAGGAGGAAGGCAAAAAGGATGTAGGCTTGGTCATAGGAGGGGAGGTTGGTGCACTTGATATACAGCATCATCATTATTACTACTAATGAAGCACTGTGGTCTAGTGGAAAACGCACAGGCCTGGGACTCAGAGGACCTGGTTTCTAATCCCTGCTCTGCTACTTGTCTGCTGTGGGACCTCCGGCAAGTAATTTACCTTCTCTGTGCCTTAGTTTCCTCATTAGTAAAATGGGGAGCCGACACCTGATTCCCTCCTACTTAAGCCACCTGCGGGACAGAGACTGAGCCCAACCAGATTAACTTGCATCTCCCCCACCACTAAGCACAGTGTTTTGCACACAGTATGTGCTTAACATGTATTATTATTATTATTATTCCATGGAAAATGGCTGCTTAGGTCAGAGTTGAAAATACACCAACCACCCCATTCCTCTTCCAAGGTTGCAAAACGGGGATGTAGAGTAGATCTAGTTTTATTCAGCCTATTGGATACAGCCAGAAAGACCTAACGAGAGATCCGGAAACTGGTATTAGAATGCACGTCTTGACTGCTGGGAACTTTTCCAACACAACAAGCTGAGATCATTATCTAAAACCCTCAAATCCATCATACTACTGCTGCTCCGTGCTGATGATTGTGTTCTGAATGACCACCCACAAGAAAATACACAGATGGTGATATCTAGACTGAGTTTATTATTATTTTTAGCAGGAGGAGGGGACCAGTTTCCAAGTTTACAAACATAGCCCACTGTCAACCTGGGATATTCATTCACTCATTCGATCGTATTTATTGAGAGCTTACTGTGGCCAGAGCACTGTATTAAGCACTTGGGAGAGTACATCTGAACCACAAATCCCAAAATACTGTAAGATATAAATTTAACAATAAACACATACTGAGTGGGTAATGGAGTTCACTCATGTACTCTTCCAAGCACTTAGTACAGTGCTCCGCACTGTAAGCGCTCAGTAAGTACGAATCAGTGATTTAAAATGAGGAGGTGGAGCACTAAGTCCCATGGCCTAGCGGATAGACCACAGGCCCGGGAGTCAAGGGACCTGGGTTCTAATCTCCAGTTCACCATTTGTCTGCTATATGACCTTGGGAAAGTCACTTCACTTCTCTGTGCCTCGGTTCCCTCATCTGAAAAATAGGGATTAAGACTGTGAGCCCTATGTGAGACATGGACTGTGTCCAACCTGATTAGCTTGTACCTACCTTAGCACTTAGTACAGTGCCTGGCACATAGTAAGCACTTAAATACCATAATAAAATCACTGGGGTAGATACAAGGTAATCAGGTCACAACTCCATTTAAAGATTAAGGTCCCTGTTCCTAGCACCATCTTTGAATACAAAGGATAGATATATGTAGAATGAGAGAGATAGAGAAATAGAGAGAGAAAAAAAGAGTGAGTGTTTATGGCATTAAGGAATAGTCATATTGGAAAACTTGAAGTTTTAAAAAATCCTATCTTGAAAGTATTTTTATTGTTCTATAGGTCACTATGTAATTATACCATCAGAATTCCTTATTTCTGTGCATCTGACAATCTCTCCAGACCACAGAAATAAGTCAGGATAGTGGGAAATGTAACAAGAGTACATCATTCCCATGGTACATCATTCCTATGGAAATTAAAAGGTAATTATTTCACATGAACTTGAAGAGCTAAGATCATCGAGTTATAACAACACTTCTCACTGTCAGTGACAGCTAAATTTCTTCGTGGCTGACATGATATTGTATTTTCTCTATATTTGGGCTCGACACCAAACTAGCCAACCAAGTAATAGGAAAAATGTATTGCATCAGATGTGCCTCTCCTAGAGAAGCTGTCTCTACAATTTGTAAATGAGAATGTTCTATTTCCATGAACGAATAGACTCTGACCTTGGCACTGTGGATTTCTTCATTCTGGGAAAGTGTGTGAGCCTATGTTATTGCTGATTGTTTGTTGATAGAGAGAAAATGCTATAATGTAGCTCTCAAACATGGTTTCCTTGGCAATTGTCTTCAAGTTTTTTCCTGGCCCTCTGATCTGACCACTTAGAGAACCTAGGATAATTCTCCAGACCTGCTAGGGACCCACAGTAGAAGTACTAATTGCGGTATTTGCTAAGTGCTTACTATGTATCAAGCGCTGTACTTAATGCCAGGATAGACACAAACCCATCAGGTCAGACACAGTCCCTGTCCCAGATGAGGCTAGCCGTCTAAGTAGGAGGGAAAAGAGGTATTGAATGCCCACTGTACAGGTGAGAAAACTGCAGCACAGAGAAGTTAAGTGACTTGTCCAGAGTCACGGAGCAGAGTTGGGATTTTAAATCAATCAATTGTATTTATTGAGCAAAACATCACAGTAGTAATGATGGTATTTGTTAAGCACTTACTAAGTGCCAAGCACTGTTCTACTAAGTACTTTGGGAGAGTATGATATAACAGTATAACACAATTGGTAGTCACGTTCCTTGCCCACAACAAGCTTAGTCTAGAGGATTAGAACCCAGGTCCTTTGACTCCCAGGCCGGTTCTCTTTCCATGAGTCCACACTGTTTCTCACAACTGCTTAGTGGCAATCCTTTCAGCACCTCTGTTCTAGTGTGTGTGACAACAAAATGATGGGATCCAGGAATCTATACCGTCAGCCTTCCATTTGTTATGTTCCATCAGCCAGAGTAGAAACTGAGTCCCAGAGGGGATAAATGACTCGTCCAAGTTCACATAGCAGGCCAATGACAGAACTGGGACCAGAACCCAGCTCCCTCAACTCCCAGTACCTTGTTCTTTCTCCTAAGCCACACACATTTTCTCCCTGCTCCATCAGTGCTGGTCAAAATGATGTGTTTTTAAATTTTTTGTACAATATTCCTGTGGAGAGAGCTGTATGTTTTTCTTGCTCGCTGAGCTCAGTCCTTTCCATCCGGAACGGTTCTAGCACTAACTGCTGATGACTCAACCTAAGGAAAATTTATTTTAGCTTCAATTATGGAGAAAGCTACCCTCTAACCACGAGGTTTTCCAAAGGCAAATGTCATGCCCACACACCCCATATGCCAACCAATTCCCAGGTTAATTAAGGGCAGTCTGGTCAGCCTGCCCATAATGAGAGTAGGAACTACTACCATGAATGGACACTTAAACCAATAGAGGTGAAATCTAGGTTAATATTGCTCTATCTTCCTCATGCTGGAAGCTCCCCAGGACGTCATCTGCGAACTATATATTAAGACAGAGGAAACACGGAACCAGAACTCAGGCAATAGCCCCAGCAAGACAGAGGAGGCTGACTGTATTTTATTTTCCTGGTGTCTATATCAAACTACCCATTAAATACACTGTTACTGCTGGCAATACTGCCAGGAACCTAACACATGTACATCAGTGAGAAGACCCATGAACAGTTGCAGTTTCCACGTGGGAATCGGAAGGTATTGAAACTGATCACGACTTTCAACCCTAAACCAAGTATTACATCACCCACGAAGCCAAAGGAAAGGGGAAGCTTAGTAAGAGTGAGAAACTATTACAAATATTCCTGAACACGCCAATGTATTAAAGTTCAAAAATATTAAAAAAGTGTACATTATAGGGAAGTCTGATTTCTCGCCTGAGGGACACAGCAGATTGCAGTTTGCGGTATTCCCAGGGCAGAGGCAGCAGCGGGACTTGAAATTGAAACCGAATGAATAGCCTACGGTGTCGAAAACAAATTGCCCCAAAAGGATCACAATTTATCTGAAGTTGGGAACCCACAGATCAGGACTGGAAAGGGGCTTTAAGTTAGTGACCTGCCAGAACTTCTAAATCCTATCCTACTTGCCAATTTATGATATTTTTTGAGCGTGTACTGTGTGCAGAGCACTGTATTAAGCAGTTGGGTGGGCCAAACTGAGTTAGGAGAGATGATCCCTGCCCTCAAGGACCTCATCAGTGGTTTGAGGATGCTGATGGGGCAGTGATTCTGAAGCAGATGATAGCCCATCTAGGATGACTTTAGGAATGGCTGGTGCCATTGCATTCTAAAGTTGGATCTGGAAAAGACTCTTCTGCTTGGAGGAGCAAGGAAGTCACCTTCATGTCCAGGTTAATGCCTAACTCAGATCACCCTGGTTTATGCATTTGGCTCTCCCCTCGGCAGTTCCACTTAGACGCAGTCAATATCCTATTCAGTTTATACCTGTGGTGGAAAAGCTGAGATATGTTACCTAGAATCAGCAGGTCATTGAAGAGATAACTGCTCAATTATTTTTCTAAGGCTGAGAGATTGGTGGTAGCAATGTTCAGAACTGAGGTCAAGGGACTGGAGGAAAAGAAGGAAATGTACTCTTGTAGCACCTGCTCTCAGGGAACTGTGTTTCTCAGAATCCTCTGGAAAAATGACCCAGTCAAGCACTTAACAAGTGTAAGGCATTGTACTAAGCGCTGGGGTAGATACAAGATTATCAGGTTGGACACAGTCCATGTTCCACATGGAGCTCAGTCTTAATCACCATTTTAGAGATGAGGTAACTGAGGCACAGAGAAGTTAAGTGACTTCTCCATTAAGCTGGACAGTTAAGCTGGGCGGTTATTGTTTTGTTTTGTTTTGTTTTCATGCAAGAGGAAGCAATTCCGGCTTCACTTTTTCCTGTATTTTGTACTTTGTTATCCTTACTGGATGTCCAGTTTTAGGAACTGACGTGAGTCCACACATTCAGAACACGGTCTTTGCATGTAAGAAAATTTGCTTGAAAATGTACGGAGGTGTGTGTGTATTGAAACTGTTTGGCTGTGGTACGTGGACATTTGGGTCTAGCTAACTTTCCCCTTTTTCTCTATCTTTGACTATGTTCAGAGCATTTGAGAAATGAGAAGAGATGGCATGAATATTTCTTGGTTCTTCCACCTGATGGACCAACATTTTCTGATCTCTGCTTGCACAGTAAAGAACTTAGAATCTAAAATAGCCCATGATGCTTGTTAGGTTCTTAAGATCTGGTAAAACTATTCCTATTCCACAGATCAGGAGAAGTAATAATGTGTTAATTGAAAAAGCATCCAATAAATAGCCTTGTCAAAGATATAACGCCTGGGAGTAACAGGACCGGGGTTCTAATCCCAACTCTTCTACTTGTCTGCTGTGTGACCTTGGGAAAATCACTTAACTTCTCTGTTCCTCAGTTACCGCATCTGTACAAAGGGGATTAAGACTGTGAATCCCATGTGGAACGTGGACTGTGTCCAACCTGATCATCTTGTACCTACCCCAGTCCTTAGTACAGTGCCTGGCACGTAGCAAGGACTTAACAAATGCCATTTTAAAAAATCAGCAGAGTTGAGTGAACATCAACTGAATGCAGTGCACGGTACTATGCCTTTAGGGAACACATACAGGTTTAAGATGAGATTCCTGTCCCTGAAAAGTTTACCCTCAAACAGGGAAGGCATGCAGATACCAATCCATCAGCATTCGATTGGTAAAAGAAGGTGAAAATATATATGAATAATAATAAGACCAGGTGGATAAATAAATGACAAATGACGGGGGGGACTGACAGAATATAAGGGCTAGGAGGGTTGGGAGGATAAATCAGGGAATGTCTGTCAGGATTATGAAAGTGAGTGGGCAAACAGGGCAGATGAGCAAGATAGAGAAGCAGCATGGCCTAGCAGAAAGACCATGAGCCACAGAGTCAGAGAACCTGTTTCTAATTCCAGCTCTGCCCCTTTCCTGCTGTGTGACCCTGGATAAATCTTTTAACTTCTCTGTTCCTCTGTTTCCTCATCAGTACATGGAAATTAAATGCCTGTTCTCCCTCCTACTTAGATTGTGAGCCCTCATGTGGGATAGAAACACTGTCCAACTTGATAATCTTGCATCTACCTCAGTGTTTTACTACTAGGCTTGGGACCTAGTGTTCCAACAAAACTCACTGTGGGCAGAGAAAGTGTCTACCAACTCTAAGTAGTGTGCTCTCCCAAGCACTTATCACAGCACTCTGTACACAGAAGTGCTCAATAAAAAACACTGACTGATGGAGGGGTTTGAAGCTGATGACCAGGAGATTTGACTCGATGCAGAGGGAAATGGGTGCGGCATTGGAGGATTTTGAGGAGGGGAGAGGTAGAAGGAGTGGCTTGTCAGTCTCTCCAACAAGTTTGAAATTAACCACTTTTTGGCCACCGGTGACTAGGACCCTGGCCCATCCTCTGACCCAAGGCCATCTCCCCACTTGACCCCACAAGCTTTTCCACTCCCCCCGCAGACAAGTCTCCCCGAGATAACCCCCGCAAGACTTCACAACAGGACAGCTCAGGCAAAACTGCCACATCTTTTTCCACCACCCAAGCCCCTCTGAGCTTTTCCCACTTTTAGCCAGATCCACTTCGAGCCAGTCAGTCTTCCGGCACCCACCCTGGGGACTCGGCATGCTTATAGGGCTCAGCTTGGCTGTTCCTGTCCACTGAGCTGAATCTTATCTCTTTTCCCATCAAAAAGGGAGAAAAGGAAACTGCAAAAAGACAAAACTGAGGGGAAAATGGAGGGCTGGACTCCTAAACTCTCCACAAGCTGTCCCTACCTCAGTGCTGACCAGCCTGGGCCTGGGTGGAAGTCCAAAGACCTGGGGAGGGGAGCTTCCTCAATAATGTTGGCTGCAGAGATGAGCTGGAAGTTTGGGGAAGCTGGGGGTGGAGGAGGGCAGGGAGGTGGCACTGATGGGCCTCTAGCTGATGTTTGGGCACTTCCTGAGGGTCTTTTCTCTTTTCCCTGCTTGACAGGGTAACCAGTCAACAGAGTCCGCAGGCCTCAGTGTTCTGCTTAAGACCCTGGCCAGGGACTACCCCTGCCTTCAGCCGCTCCTAGACTTCAGCTTCCTGAGGCTCTTTGAGCAGTTAACCGTTGTTGAGATGCAACACCTAAATGGATTCTCTTCCTCCCAAGAGTAAGAGCTAAGCCCAGAGTCCTTGAAAAAGAGACAGTGTTTTTTGTTTTACCTGCCTGATGCCTGCTGAGAAATGAGACTCTTTGTTTGCCCTTGAAATCTTTTCTTGCCCAGGAGTTAGAAGGGGGAGGGAACTGGAAGTAAGTGTGATTTTCAGGGGTTTCTTTGCAAATAAGAAGCCAGAGGAGACCACAGAGGGGTCGTTTGGGCCATTCCCCTGAGGCCTTGGGGGAAAAAACAGTGAAGTACTCTCTTGCCGTTTAGCTTTTGAAAACACTATCCGAAACGACCTTCCTCTGTCTGACTGTGACCCCAAAGAACCTGGATTTCTTTTCTTTAGATTGAGTCTTTCCTCCTTCTCCATGGGTTCATCCTGCCTCTCCCATCTACCCCATTCCTGGTCTGAGAATCATGATGGGGTTGTTCGATGTTGACGTAGATGCTGATTTTACTCTGCAGATGTGATTCAACCACACAGATCCATTAATTGTCTGACAACTCAAATCGAGCCTAATGCACACCAAGGGCGTTCTGTGTCCACATCCCTTTTTATGGTGGAGAGTCCCCCCAGCCTCAAGTGGAATAAAAAAATTAGGCTCCCTTGTTTTCCCATCATGAGGACAGATTCATGGAAATGGACTTGCTCTATCAAGGCTGTCACAAATTGAGAACTTCAGGCACAGTCAAAAAGAATCTCTCTTGCCTCCCCCATCCAAGAACCAAATTCATTCATTCATTCAATCATATTTACTGAGCGCTTACTGTGTGCAGAGCACTGTACTAAGCGCTTGGGAGGTACAAGTTGGCAACATATAGAGACAGTCCCTACCCAACAGTGGGCTCACAAATGAAATTAGACTCAATGGACAGATCATGTTGCAGTAAATAGGCACAGTTGAACTCTGCAGAGTGCCAGTGGTTGGTTTCCAAAATAGTTATCCCATCACAAAGGATTCTTCCTCTTATTCAATGCTGCGGAAGCACCTGGAGAAGAAAAGTAGCGGGGGGACCTCATCTGTCATCTAATTTGCCACATTTGGTAATTTTTTTATGTTACAGCTATCACCGCTGGTTATAATTTCAGAATATGACAACTGTGCCTTCTTGATCAGCATTCCTATAGGCAAAGCAGAAGGCCAGGAACCAAAATAAATAAAAGACCCCGAATATTGAAGAGCAAAAATATACCTGAAACCTTTCTAGGCCTGAAGAGTTACCTTGCATCTTTTTTTTTCCCCTGGCATTTCTTGAGTGCTCACTATGTGCTAAACACTCTTCTACGTTCTGGGGTAGATCACATTGATCAGATGAGACACAGTCCCTGTCGTACAAGGAGCTCACAGTCTGGGTAGGAAGGAGAGCATGAATTAATCCCCATTTTATAGATGAGGAAACTGAGGCACAGAGAAGTGACTTGCCCATGATCACACAGCAGACAAGTGGTAGAGCCGGAATTAAACCCCAGATCCTTTCTCTGTATAAGCATCCACCCTTGCCTCCTAATAATGTGGTAATTTTTCTTACCACTCCTTGACTCTGACCTTGCTATTGCTTTGTTTCAAATAATACTATTGGGTGGTAATTAAGTTCATACTATGTGCAAGACACTGTGCTCTGTCCACTAGATCATGCTGCCTTCCTGACTGCTGTCCGGGTGTTCTCAAAGTACTGGATGGGCCAAATACCTGGGATTGATTTGAGATGGTAAGTGAGGTAAGCAACCAACTCAGAACATGACATCAGAGGGGGCGAAGGTGGAAGTGGTGATGGTAGTGGTAGGGGAAATCCACCCTGAGTCAGAGAGGAGACAGTTTTCACAGAGGTCTGGAAGGGGAGCACAGTGGCTCTGGAGCAATGCTGAGGTTGGGAGTGTCCTCCAGGAAGCTTTCTAGTATCAGGAGGACATTGAGCAGGCTTCTGCACAATGGCATAATGCCACCTTGCTTGCATATGCATCAATCAGTCAATCAATCAGTGGTATTTATTGAGCACTTACTATGGGCAGAGCACTGTACTATGCAATCGGGAGCACACAATACAACAGAATTAGCAGACACATTCCCTAGACACATTCTTCTAGACTGTGAGACCGCTGTTGGGTAGGGGCCATCTCTATATGTTGCCAACTTGTACTTCCCAAGCGCTTAGTACAGTGCTCTGCACACAGTAAGCGCTCAATAAATATGATTGAATGAATGAATAAATTCCCTGCCCATGCCAAGCCGACAGTCTAGAGGGAGTTTACAGGGATGGATTAGGAGGAGCGGCAAATTTCACCCTGCCTTGGGAGGATGATAAGCAACTTGAGGGAAAGAACCATGTCTACTAATGCTATTGTTACTCTCCCAAGGGCTCAGTAGATAGAGCACAGGCCCAAGAGTCAGAAGGTCATGGGTTCTAATCCCAGCTCCACCACTTGTCTGCTGTGTGACCTTGGGCAATTCACTTCATTTCTCTGTGTCTCAGATGCCTCATCTGTAAAATGGGGATTGAGACTGTGAGCCTCATGTGGGACAGGGACTGTGTGCAACTTTATTTACTTGTATCCACCCCAGCACTTATTCCAGTGCCTGGCACAAAGTGCTTAACAAATGCCATCATTATTATTATTCTTATGGACTATCAATTCTTTGAAGACAGGGATTGTGTCTATTAACTCTACTATACTCTTCCTAAGGCTTTGTACATATTAGGCACTCAATAAATGCAACTGATTTATTAAAATGTTGCAATTCATCCCAGTTCAGCTAGATCAGGTGAAGGTTTTCAAAGTGAACCCAAGCAGTTTTATGAACAAATACACAATTCCAGAATCTGGGATTATTCGGCTAACCTAGTCAACTTAATTCACACTAAGCCTCAACTCTTGGAAGGATGTTGAAGCTGTGAGATTCTGTGGGCTTTGTCATTTCCCTTTCTTTTGCTTCATCCTCTGGGTTAGTTCACTTGGTCATGTTTATCTGCTTTTGGGTTCTAAAGGATCGTTCTGACTCTGACTATCCATCTTCTTCAGAGGAATCCCAAGGCATCTTTAATCAGAGAGACTGGCCAAGATCGATAAGGGAATTTCACTGGACACAGCAGTCCATCAAGTCATTTCCAAAGCCAAACTCTGATGACCCACTGCCCAGAAAGCACATTTCTCAACCTCTGGTTTAATCATGATTTCCCACTCAACAGTATGGACTACCAAGTCACTGGATTGAGAATCATGGGTAAAAGGAAGTTACTTACCCAAATGAGCAGAAGCAACAGTGATTATATTGGGAAATAGAGCAAAGCATGGTGGTAAATTAAGGCTTGCTTTAAAATACACTGAGCACTTTGTGCAACAATAAATACAGATAAAAGTATCATTCTTGAAAACACCTACCAGAAAAAGGGGGGGTCCGTGTTCTCTGGGTTACCAGGGATAATCCCAGATTTTGTAACTTTCCCAAGGAAATATAGAAAATGTTCTAACGTCCTGAAATTAGGACTGACCTATCTCAATTGGCCAGCCTATCAATACATCAATCAATCAATCAATCATATTTATTGAGCACTTACTATGCAAAGCACTATTGTAAACAATAGGGAGAGTACAATATAACAAAGCCGGTAGACACATTCCCAGCCCACAAAGAGTTTACAGTCTGGAGCCTACTATCAAATAATCAATGAATCAATTTTATTCATTTATTTTGCAGAGCACTGATCTGATTTGGCAGAGTACAATGGAAGTATGAAACCTGGACTGCCTTTTGTTTTATACATTGGGCATTAACTGATGGCTTTCTTTACAATGTTATTTCGCTCTTAGTATTAAATTAATTGATTCATCCATACTATCCATCCCAAGCCTGCCTCTCCTTTTGAGAAACAGCTTAAACCGTGCCTATAAATACTTTTCCAGAGATCACCCTGAGCTCATACCCATTTCAAACCAGATAATAAGGTGATGTTAATCTTTTGATTTCTTTTTCTCTCCAGGAGATTATATCCAATTTTAAATCAGACACAAACAAAAATCTTGCAAGAAACATAATTAGAAGCGAAATTGCTCCTGAGCACCTTGGTCCCTGAAAGAACCTTTCCACCCTTAGCAATAGGCTGGGACATATCTAGTGTAATGATCAGCTGTCATCATGTAATTGAATACACCAGAGACTGAACTGCCAGAGTGTATGGATTTTCATTCCCGTTATTTTTTTTCTCACCATAAATAGAGGGATAAAATGGACCTACATGACATGAAATTGCTGTATGGGATGAGATGTAGCTCATTCTTTCAGTGGCCATCAACCAGATTGATATGTTGTGTGCCTTAGTATTTCAGGAGCATCGTTAGAGTAATCATATTGGTGGTTTGTGCCAATGAACTGTACCTTCTAGGTCGTATTTTAAAATTGCGATTCTCCAAAAATATAGGCATGCATCAGAATTGGTATATGGGTATGACTAGGAGGACACATGGCAATGTCTATAGCAATCTGCACCCCTCAAACACACACACAATCCCCCATCAAGTTTTGAAGAGTAGAGTAGAAGTTCCATGTGGGCAGGAGCCCCCCTCGCTTCTTTCTGTTGAACTTCCCCAAGTATACTGTTCAGCGCAATGCTCCCAGTGGGTGCTCAATAACCACTCCATTACCAACAGGTACAAACTACCAAATTAATTTCATTGAAGAAACACTCTCATTAATCTTTCAAGCTTAAACCAGGTTGGCAAGTGAAGGGATATCTTCCAAGTCTTGAGAGCTGCAGGAGCCAGACATATGGAAATGAAAAAAAGGAAAAAAAAACCATAAAAACACCTATAAAAATCTGTTTTTTTTCATTTGGGCTGGAACAGACCGTGGAATTCCTTGCCCTTGAAAATACATCTGTGTGATGAAAATTCGATTCCTCACAGGTCTCTCCATTTGTAATGGTATTTACTTACTGTGTTTCCCTTGTGCAAAGCCCTGTATCTTTCTAGTACCATCGTGAAGAACCCCCCCAGTGACTGGATTCATTCATTCATTCAATCGTATTTATTGAGCGCTTACTGTGTGCAGAGCACTGTACTAAGCGCTTGGGAAGTCCAAGTTGGCAACATCTAGAGACGGTCCCTACCCAACAGTGGGCTCACAGTCAAGAAGGGGGAGACAGACAACAAAATGAAACATGTGGACAGGTGGCAAGTCATCCAAATAAATAGAAGTAAAGCTAGATAATAATGATAATGATGGCATTTATTAAGCGCTTACTATGTGCAAAGCACTGTTCTAAGCGCTGGACATCATTAACAAAATAAAGACTGGATAACAAGGTCTCCAACTTGTACTTCCCAAGCGCTTAGTACAGTGCTCTGCACACAGTGAGCACTCAATAAATATGTTTGAATGAATGAATGAAAAGGGAAAAGGTGGAATTCCTTCATTGGAAAGGTGGTCCTCTGACCCTTTGTTTCTGGGGTACTCTTCTTGTTAACTACACAAGAGAGGCTGAGGTTCAGAGAATGCCCACCATGAAGACTGTACTTCAATTAGGAAAGGAAATTGGAGCCTCAATAGTCCAATTCTCCCTTAAGTATGGAGTTTCTAAGCCATTACCTCATTTCCACATTAGCCAGCCTATGAATTTGAAACTTCTTCATAAGCACAGCAGAACTACAAGTTTTTCTTTTCAGCCGTGAGAAAGATTTCTTTAGATGGTCCATTAGCCTTGGCAGCATGAAAAAGAGCCTAGGATTCATTTATTCCCAAGAAGGCAAAAGCCCCATTCCCTGTATTTGCTCAATTAGATAGCAATGGTATCTATTAAGCACTTACTATGTGCCAGGCACTGAGAAGAAGACAAGATAAGCAGTTCACTATCCTCATCTCACATGGAGTTTGAGAGTTCCAGACACAGCTCGAGGTCTAAAAGATAGAGAGAGCAGGCAAACTATCCCTATTTTACAGAAGAGGAAACTGAGGCCCAGACCAGTTAAGAGACTTGCCTAAATTCACATAGAAAGGCCACTGATAGAGCTGGGACTAGAATGCAGGAAATACTGGTCTATTTCCACTAGACCAAGATGCCTCCTAGGTTTTCTTTTTTTGCATTTTCTGTGTATGGATAATGAAGGAGTCAGATTGAGAGTTTAAAGTCGGGTTTCTGCTGCCAAAGAGAGTAGAGAAGCTGAATAGCGTTCCAATGCATTTACCATCTCAATAGCACTTTTAGACTGCCTTTCTAGACACGCATTCTAGAATGCCAATTTGGAAAGCTCATCCTGTGCCTAATAGCTATTGAGGATTCTTTAGATAATTGTAAAGCCTGCCATTTCCCAAAGGACTGTGTGCAGACCACATTGATATTACTTCTTTTTTTTCTGCATTGCAAACTGTAGCAATCGATCAATAATGTTCATTGAGTAAAGTCTATGTGCAGGGTACTGCACTTGGTACTTGGGAAAGAGCAGTAGAAAAATCTAACAATTTTAGCAATCTGGCATGATCTTAAAATCAGAGTGATAGGCTGAGTGAAGGAGTGAAGTTGGGTCAAAGACCAAAGGAAGAAATAGGAAAGAATTAATGCCACTGTATTGCCTGTTTTCCCAATGCTGCAATCCTTTTTTCTCATGATATTTATTAATCAGTCAATGGTATTTTTCAATCAGTGGTATTTATTGAGTGCCTACTGTTTTCAGAGCACTGTACAAAACGCTTTAGAGAGTACAATACAACAGAATCAGTAAACATCAATCAATCAGCGGTATTTATTGAGAACTCACTGTGTGAAGAGCACTGTACTTCAGAAAGTGCAATGCAATAGATTTGGTGGACTCAGTGCCCGCTCACCGTGAGCAGTACAGCCTAGTGGATAGAGAAGGGGCCTAGGAGCCAGAAGGAGGTCACCCAGCTCTGCCTCTTGTCTGCTGGGTGACCTCGGGCAAGTCACTTCACTTCTCTGTGCCTCAGTTACCTCATCTTTAAAATGGGGATTATGACTGTGAGCCCCACACGGGACATGAACAATGTCCAACCTGATCAGCTTGCATCTACTCCAGCTCTTAGTAAAGTGCCTAGCATCTAGTAAGTACTTAACAAATACCATGAAAAATGAACTTACAATCTTGAGGGGGAGGCATTAATATAAATAAATGAATTGCCGATACGAACAGTGCTTGGCACATAGTAAGTGCTTAACAAATACTATCATTATTCTTACATAAGTGCCATGGGGCTGAGGGTAGGGTGAATATCAAGTGGCCTGGGGATACAGATCCAAGTGCATGGGCAGCATAGAAGGAAGAGATAATCAATCAATCAATCAATCGTATTTATTGAGCGCTTACTGTGTGCAGAGCACTGTACTAAGAGCTTAAATGTGCCAAGCATTGTGCTAAGTGTTTGGGAAGCTGCAGATATTGGGATCTGTGGTAATTCAGGACTGGAAGCTGGAAATGTGGTCACTCCAGACCAGGGACTGGAAGCTGTGGTCATTCAGCTGTGGTCATGAGTTCGAATCATGGCTCCGCCACATGTCTGCCTTGTGACCTTGGGCAAGTCACTTAACTTCTCAGAGCCTCAGTTACCTCATCTGTAAAATGGGGATGATGATTGTGAGCCCCACATGGGACAACCTGATCAACTTGTATCACCCCCAGTGCTTAGAACAGTGCTTTGCACATAGTAAGCGCTTAACAAATGCCATCATTATTATTATTATCATTATTATTATTCAGGACCTAGGCCTGGAGAATAAGGTCATTCAGGACCAGTAGTAGTAATAGCAGTAATAGTGTTTATTAACCACTTACTATGTGCAGAGCACTGTAAGCCCTGGAAGGGAATATGCAGGTGGTAATTAGACGTTGTACCGGCCATTAAGGAACTCACAGTCCAAAAGACCAGGGACTTTTGATTGGTTGATTGCTAAAGAGGATCATTATATTAGATCTTAATTGATTTAACACATTTTTTTTCCAATATTTTACCTGAAAGTTTGTGTTAAATGAAAAGGAAATGCTTTAAGTGACAAAATCTTAGGGATCTCATAGCCGGTATAAGACAGAAATTTTTAAAGTACCCAAAATATTAGCAATGACCAGAGATTGTATCTGTTTGGCTGAAGTTCTGCTTGTCTCAGAAAAAAATACCCTTGTATGTTAAAGATATATTCAGGCTCTGAAGAGTCTGTATTGAGTTGCAGAAGATGTATGACATACATAATGCATACTCAGTCTCCATAGGAGAAGGCAAGCACTGTTATAAAACTATGTATTCTGGCTTTAAACGCAGATGCACGATTTTAGTTTTGACTTAACCAGAAAAGGCCACGAGCCCCAGATGAGACAAGAAAAGATATAGAAGCCACAAAATGGTGAATTGAAGAGATTTCTATTTTCATTCCCTCTTGTGTTTTCCATTTCCTTGAACAGCTGGAGGCTTCTGAAGAGATACGCAATCCCTTGCCCCTAATCACTACCACAACGCTAGTAGAATGAACCAACCCAGAATTTTAATCCTTTTTTTAAAGGATGGTAATCAACATCTTTTGATTTCTTGGGAATTGAATTTTTGATTTTGTTTTTTCTGGCAGATGCTGCAAATAGAAATAAGCATTTTAGAGAGTCAGTGAGTCCGAACTCTAGAAATATCGTATCACAGGAGGGAACAGAAAATATGGGAATTTATGGCATTTAGTAGGTGTTTACGATGTGCTAAGTATGGGGTAGATACAAGGTTATGAGATTGGACGCAGTCTTTGTGCCACACAGGGCTCCCTATCTGATCCCAATTTTATAGATGAGGAAACTGAGGCCTGGAGAGTTTCAGTGACTTGCAGGAGTGGAACAGTGCCTCAAACTCTCGTCTTCTGGCTCCTCATCCTATGTCATTCACGTTAGATCATGCTACTCCTGAAGGAGTCTCCCATCCTAAACGATGACTGAATTTTGGTCCAGTCACACAGACCTCAGGACTGAGAACCTGAATATCATTGATTTATTCTTCACCCTCACCCATCTCCCAGTACCATGCTCTTCTTTTAGTGCTCTCCACCCTCTTTCCTGATGGTGTTATTCAATTTTAATGTCAGTATTGCTTACAGCATTCTCACAATATAACATAATGTTCAAGGTTTACCTTGGCTTAAGCTGAAATGCTTCTCCTCTCCTCTCCTTTTGATATACTCTAACTTGATAAAGTGATTTAAAGCCCTTTCAAATTTAATGTTAGATAATTTAGTATTAGATCTATTTAGCACAGATAATGGCAGACCTATTAGCAGAAAGTGGCATTTTGGTGATTAGGATGCAGAAGATAATACTTTGGAAATTAAATATCTCATTTATCTTTGTACACCAAAGAAAAAATTTAAAATCTTTCATGACTGGAACATATGTACATTGCTATTGGATCACATCACTATACTTGTGGTTTTCATCACTGATCATCAACATCTCCTTATGTTCATATCTGTCATTTATTTATTTATATCAGTGTCTGTCTCCCCCTCTAAACTGTAAGCTCATTGTGGATAAGGAATGTGTCTGTTATATTGCTGTGTTGTACTGTCCCAAGCACTTAGTATAGGGCTCTGCATACAGTAAATACGATCAATAAATACGATTGATTGATTGTTCTAGGCAATATTTTAGATTTTAGGAATCCCATTCATTCAATTGTATTTATTGAGTGCTTACTGTGTATAGAGCACTGTACTAAGTGCTTAATTCCACATTTTTCCTATGAGAAACTATTCTTCATTTAATGCTGTTTTGCATGAAACTGTGAAAATAAAATTTGTTTCTTTTTTAAACCTGTGAGATGCTGGGGCGTTGTCATCTCCGCTGTGAAGCTTTCTTTTTCATCAGACCTGTGAAATAAGGCCCTTGCCAACCTTTTCAAATGACACGAGCTCTGGAGATCAGAAGGAGCTTAGGTCCAGGCTAACCATCTCAAAGCGAGATGCTAACTGTGAGAGTCGACATCATTTGAGAAACCTGGTCAGAAATTAATAAGAAATTGAAAACTATGTCAAATAGCATTTCAGGCATTGACCTCAGGGCCAGTGGTCTGGAAAATTAGCATTTGCAGCTGGGATGATAAGACGCAGAAGACCCCGTGGATCATTTTGGAAAATAAACTTCAAGGAGAAATATTTTCAAAACGTGCCTGCAGAAGTCCAAGCCTAAACTGGAAAACTACACCCAAAACACCCCACTGAATGGAGGTTATCTTCACTGGTGGGACTTAGCAATAGTAGTAATAGTAATAGTTGTATTTATCGGGCACCTAATGGATCCACTGCACTGTACTAAGCATTTGGGAAAGTGCAACATGAAAAAGAGGCTTTTTTCCTGGCCACAAAGAGCTAGCACTCTAATAAATACCAGTGCTACTGAACTGCTCTTGATGGTTACTCTCTCTTAGAAGTGTGAATATTATGTAATAATACTAATAATAAGCATTTACTATGTGCAATGCACTGTACTAAGTGCTGGATTAGATGGAAGATATTCAGGTTGGACATAATTACACTGCTGGAGCAGTGGCTGTAACAGCAACTGACAAGGTCAGTAGATAGCAGTTAAGAGAGGGTTTCATCTCTGATCAGGGAAGAATAGGAGACCAAGAAGCATGTTAAAAAATAGTCCTAATCCCTCAAGTGGCAAAAATATCAATTCAGCAGTGAACAATCTTGCGTCACATGGAGCTTAGTTCATCCCCCACAACACACACCCCACCATCAACAATGTCCTACACCTCCACACAGGACCACTGTCTTTGCACCTCTGCCTCTGTCTCCTTGCTCCATCATCTCCCTTCTTCCATTCCCCAGTGCAACTGGCATCAAATCAGCACATCACCTTGGGAAACAAAAGTGGGTCCAATAAGAGTTTAAAAATTAACCTGCAAAGCATCTTCTTGAAGGACAAGAAAATCTGTTTCCCTGTAAAGTGGTTTACATCTACGAGGATGCCTGGAAAGGAGCCTATGCAGAGGGTTATAGCTTCAGCCCCACTGACTTAGGCACCATAGGGTGGAGACTATTTCATTTCATATAAAACAGAAATATCTAAATCCTCATCCTCTCCAGCACCTCTGACATTCCCTTTCCTACCTCTGAGTGGCTAAGTGCGGCTTTCTCAGCAAATATGAGTATAAAAACCATCCTATACTAAACTCAATGAAGGAGGGTTTATAGCATTTAGACCTAATCAGTATTGATGGCCCCAGCTAGGTTTTTCATTGACCTTTGAGCGGAGCATCGATTAGCCAGAGTCCTCCTGAAAATCCAGATGGCATTTCTAAAAAGAGGAGCAATGCAGCAACTCCCTTCAACCTATAGGATTATATTTATTCAAAGAATAGGAATCCCCTTCAAGTCCCCTAAAGCTTGAATGAATTTAGGACCGTTCCACCAGATGTGTTTTGGTGTCGACAAATCTTGCCGCGATGATTTAGCTTTGTTCCAATTACCTTTCATCTGCCACCTGTCCCAGAATACCATTTGTCCAGGACCTCGACTTTCCGATGTTTATTCTGACTTAAACTTTGGATTCATTGTTATTCCAAGCTCTGCCATGTTTAATTCAAAAAGCCGGCATCCTGCTAAATCACTAATTCACCCTCTGAACAAAAAGATCTGTCTGAAAAGAAGGCGGAAAGTATCAGCTAGAAGCAGCCTCTTGACAAATGCGGTAACCAGAAGTGTAAAAGTGCAAAAGAAATCATTTTCAAGCCATAAAGACTGCAATTCCTCAGAACAACTCGTCAGATTTTTCTTTTTCAAATGAAGATGGATAATCTGGGCCCCTAAAACTAGGCTGGGTGGTAATTTAGACTAGAATGCAGCGAAGATTTCTTCATATTTGTCCTTCAGGCCAAGATGGATAGAACCCCAGGAGATACATTTATTAGCAATTCATTAGCAATCTGCCTTTTTCTCTGCACTGAGGTTCATTGTTACAGCTACCCCAACGATCTCTCTGTTTAGAATTCAGATTTTACCAGCAGTCCTCAACATCCCCAGGCTTCTACTGCTAAACCCCAGCATCTGTGCCTTCTCCTGAAAAGATTCTACCTTGGTACTGGGTACAGAAAGTCCTGTTCAGAGATAAAGTGGCCAGAGTACTTTTTGCGGGCAAGGAGGCTCGGTAGAAATGTCAGCCAGGATTACTGCTTCCACAAATATTTCTTCTACTCCGTGGCAGAGGCAGCGTTAATGTGAGTTTTCAGGTAGATCACTCTGCAGGCAGAGTTCTTCCCTGTCAGTGTGATTTTCCACCTGTTTGGCTTTTTTATTTAATGGTATCTGTAAAGTGCTACTATGTGCCAGGCACTGTTACTAAGCACAGGGTAGATACAAGCTAATCAGGTTGGACACAGTCTACGTCCCACCTAGGGCTCACAGTCTTAACTCCCAATTTACAAACGAGGTAACTGAGGCACAGAGAAGTTAAGTGATTTGCCCAAGGTCTCACAGCAGAAAAGTGGAAGGTCCAGACTAGAACCCAGGTCCTTCTAACTCCCAGGCCCACGATCTATCCACTGGAATATGCTGCTTCTCAAGAACAATTCATCAAGAGTTATACCGATCTATCAATCAATGACATTAACTGAGTGTGTGCTGATTGCAAGGTGCTGTATGTAGTAAGCACTTGGGAGGAAGAAGACAGGTATTCAATCTCCATTTCACTGATCAGGAAAATGAGGCACAAGGAAGTTAAAGAGGTAGTGTCAAAATTAGAACCCAGGTCTTCTGACTCCGTGTTGTGCTCTTGCCACTGGGCCAGGTTGCTTCCCACTGACCTACCTTTCACAGGATTATCATGCTGAAGAGATGGAAGCATTCCAGTGTTCTTTAGGGAAATTATGCCAATAAAATAAGCAGCGTGGAGAAGCAGCGTCGCTCAGTGGAAAGAGCCCGGGCTTTGGAGTCAGAGGTCATGGGTTCAAATTCCGGCTGTGCCACTTGTCAGCTGTGTGACTTTGGGAAAGTCACTTAACTTCTCTGGGCCTCAGTTCCCTCATCTGTAAAATGGGGATTAAGACTGTGAGCCCCACGTGGGACAACCTGATCACCTTGTAACCTCCCCAGTGCTTAGAACAGTGCTCTGCACATAGTAAGCGCTTAATAAATGCCATTAAAAAAAATAAGCGATATCATTTTTGACATATGTAGTTTGGCTCATAGCAAAGATTAAAAGTTAAAATTAAATTAAAGTAATTGCTCTTTGGACATTTTACTCCAATACTTAGAACAGTGCTTGACACATAGTAAGTGCTTAACAAATAATTCATTATTATTATTGTTATTACTATTATCCAAGTTGCATGACTGAGATTATCAAGAGCTTGATTCTGATTTTTAGAAATCTTGGTATTAAAATCAGTCAGCCATTTGACTTTAAGTGTCTAGTCTTGGGCATATTACCAGTCCCTTGTTGCCAGAAGCCTGAGTTACCAGGGTAGCTGAGTTGAACATAATCGAGTGTTGATTTTCAAGGCATTTGAGGCGGACAGAATTCGGGATGCCATAAAATTTTAGTAGGTTGTTGTTGAGTAAAACAATAAAACGCACAACAATGATCTCGCACTGTGCCTTTCATTTACTGACATGAGTTATAGTGACACATCTAACAATGGTACTTTGCATTTGCTCTTCCATAGAGTAGCATTTTTATGAGCAAGCTAGGAAATGAGCCATCGCATAGTAAAAGGAGGTAAAGCATTCCAGAGACCCCCTCAAAAACAGATTAAACCATTTACATAGACATTCTTGCCTGTGAACATGACTGTTGATGAATCATCAGACTTTGTGACACTATTATACTAGAATAGCTCTCCTGCATAAACAAAGACTTACATGTTTTGACTTACCCTTGGGCCCCAGTCACAAGTATTTCATTTTAAACTTATAGCCCTGTCAGAACCACTTTAACAAATGTGTTCTATTAGCGTCAGAGGCAGGAATTTAAGATTTAAGAATCCAGAATTCTCTCTGGGAGAACAATAAGAAAAAAGAAGCTGAATCTGTACTTCCTTGGATAGGGTTCAGCAAACTTGAAGTACGTTATCTCATGTTATTTCTGAGGTGTCTTAATAATAATAATAGTAATAATAATAGTATTTATTAGCAGCTTAATAGGTATCAAGCACTGTTCTAACTGCTGGGAAAGATGCAAGATATTCAGGTTGATCGCAGTCTCTGTCTTACACAGGACTCACAATCCAAGTTGGAAGAAGAGCAGGTATTGAACCCATATTTTACAGATGAGAGAACTAAGGCACAGAGAAGTTAAGTGACTTGCCCAAGGTCACACCGCAGGCATGTGGCAGAGCTGAGATTAGAACCCAAGTCCTCTAACTCTGAGGTCGGTGCTCTTTCCACTAGGCCATGCTGCTCTTCCCAAGGAGGTCCAGATCTCACATCCATATAGAAGCTTGGACATCCCAACAGCTCTGTTGACCTTCAACGTGGTATGGAACTTGATTTTCAACTGTCACCATACTCTGTCTCGCAGGCTGCTCAAAGCAATTCTAGCCTTTTTAATTTTTTTCTATGTTTACCTATCTGCACTAGCAGAGGGAGGGGGTGGGAAAAGGAGGGGATTTAAGTGTACTGCCTAAGTAGCAGAATTGGGGACAGCTTTCAAGTTTATATTTCCAATTAAAATGCACAATGAATACAAAGTCAAAGTGCTGTATTGTATTTCTGGTTGTTGAAATCAGATTGTAGGGTCAGGATATAAAAAAATCCTTAAAAATTCTCAGCAAGAGGGTGTAACTGCATTGCTTGCTAATTTGGTAGCTCTCCAGTGCAAGGAATTAAACATTATTCATGCTCCATAATGTTACAAACACATGCAACCATTGCCCACATTATCCAGCTACAGGCAGACTCTCAACTAGAACCCAGGTCTTGTGATTCCCAGAGCAGTGTTCTTTCCCTTGGACCAATAAAAGGTCTGGTAACTGCTCATGGGATATGTATTTTCTAAAACGATAAAGATTGGGGGATAGGATAGAAAAAGTATTTGTCCTTCTGCAAATTTTCCTTTTTGGATTGACTTTGTGCAGCATACCACATGACCCAGCCTCATAAATGAAATCCCAGCCCTTAATGAAATCGGGGATGGCCAATTAGAGCTAACATGCCACTGGGCCCTTTTAGAGAGCATGCTCTTCCATCATTAATCAAAATGGAGTCAGAAAATTGCAGCTTAATTTAGCAAAATAACGCCACATAATGGCCGGGCCATAGCAAACAGCAGGGACCCTGGAACAAGATGCACTTAAAGAATTTGGAGTGAACAGGTGGCTGGGACGGCAGAATGCTTTCATGCTTTTCTGTACCTGAATTATTTCTGACATTAATTTTGACTAATGGCTTTTCTGTCTCTAAAACAACTGACCCTGCAATTCTGAAAGTGCAGGAGAGGAACATGCAGTGAGGTTGGGCTCTGCCAAGCTGGGGTCTGGGCTGAGGAAAGCCCTTTATCCCCAGGGTCAGGACACAGACAAATCTCTGGATGATGCAGGGATAAGCACCACAGCTAAGCTGTCAGCCGCAAAAGTCAATGGCCTATCCAAGAAGCTCTTCTGATGGATAGGACAGGCAGATGAAAAGAATACTTTTCTTGATTTTGACCAGAGGAGGGGCCTGAGCCATTTTTCACCCAGATTCTCCCGCTGATTAGGAGGGGAATTGGAGAGCCTGGAGAAGGTGACCGGATGGGAGATTCCCCTGCACAATGATAAACCTGAAGACGTTGGAGGGTGGATAAGGCAGCTGGTAGAAAACAGTGATATTTCTGTCAGAAGGAGGCTCAGGACCAAAAACGTGCATGGAGGAATTGATTTTAGTGCTAGAGACTTGGTCTCTCTCGCTCCTGCCACGTATGTTCTCAATGGGGCACAGAGGGCAACAGGAGAATTGGCAGGCAGGGGTGCCGCACATTGTGAAGGGCGTGTGCCACCTTCACCAGACACAGGCAGAACCGGACCTAGAGTGTAAGTTCCATGTGGACGGGAAACATATCTGTGATTTATTTTGTGCTTCCCAACCACTTATCATAGTCCGTTGAACAAGAGAGCACTCAATAAATATGATTACCACTACTCCTCCTCTTACAAAGCAGGTCTCCTGGTTCCCAGCACTGTGATATTTCCACTGAACCGACAGCAGCGTTGACATTGCTAACAGCAGCTCTGAGAACAAGGCGAGAGTAGTCCATTGGGACTCTGGGAACCTCAGACTACTCTATTTCTTTTCACCCAATCCTCCTACCAATCAAAATCTCTCTTCCCTACAAAGCCCATTTCATTGTTCTCTTTTACTAAGATACCATCAACCTTCTCTGATTGCAGTATCGACTGAATATTTGTATTTATCATTTAGAGGACACTATATATTTTCAAAGGGCTTTCAGATTTTATGAGTCAATGCCATGAAGTTAATCCTCACAAATATCCACAGAAGAAATGCATTCACTGATATTCTCATTTTACAGTTACCCCGCCATACACAATAATTTTATATATGTGAACATTAATATCATATAAATCCACATAGTTCTTGTAAGTAGTTCATCCATCTTTGCAGCTCTGAAACCAGAATAGTCATCTGGGAAGGTTGAAAGTTACAATGTTAAGAAAATGGATATGCAGGTCCCTTTCAAAGTTAGCCAATGCAAGCTGGAATTGGGATTATAATTCACATTTTGGCCCTCAAAATAAGAACCCAAGAATCCGAGCAGCGTGATCTAGTGTAAAGAGCCCAGGCCTGTAAGTCAGAAGAGATAGGCTCCACTCACTGCTCTGCCACTTGTCTTCTGTGTGACCTTGGGCAAGTCACTTCACTTCTCTGTGCCTCAGTTACCTCATCTGTAAAATGGGGATTAAGATTGTGAGCTCAGTGTGAGAAAGAGACTGTGTCCAACCCAATAATCTTGTATCTACCCCAGCACTTAGTACAGCACCTGTCATATAGTAAGCGCTTAACAAATACCATTAATAAAAGGATTGTTTTTATGGTACGTGATCAGTAGTTCAACCATCCAGCTCATATTCCATCTTTGACAATAGCAATGGGGTAACTATCCTGTAGCAAGTGCAAAAAAAAATCCTTAAATTGCATAGGATTACACTTGCCTATAATGTCAAAGCAATTTGTACATTAGTTATTGAGACATGCCCAGTACTCACCACCAAGAAGTTAAGCCTGTCCAGATGCTTCTTTTGTTTCACCCGTCTACTTCCCAAATGACTAGGCTGTTCATGATTACTAATTAACTTTCCTTGAACAGGAACAGTTGAAAAATCTGTACACATCATGCATACTCTCCTATTTAACCACAAACTCGTATATATCTCAAACAATACTATTTATTGAGCATTTACTCTATGCAGAGCACTATACTAAGTACTTGTGAGAATACAATAGAGTTAGTAGACACGATCCCTGCCCTCAAGGAGCTTAGTCTCCTTCTTCCTCCTATCTGTGAATGATTTTGGTGTCATCTCCCCTGTAGGACTGAAATCTCCTTGGAGAAAGAAACTATTATTATTATCATTATTATTGTTGCTGTTATCATCATCATTATCAACATCAATATCATTTTTGTTAAGTGTTTTACTGAAAAGCAGCCTTTCCTTTGAGTCCCAAATTGGAATATGTTAATACAACCCCAAGATCAATGCTCTCTTGGTTAGACATTTGCATTCAAGTAGTTAAGGTTGTATAAGCAGCTTTTAGCTAGGCCTGTGGCAAGGTTAGAAAAAAGACTGAAACCAAGGGCTTTTGTTCATGATGTTGTTTCTTCATCCATTCCACGATCAGATAGGAAGGCGATTTCTTAAGCAGCACTAATGCGAGTTATAAAAAAAGAATGTCACATGCCACCTGCCTTTCCTTATTCAGTCAATCAACAAGTATCATTATTATTATCAATAGCATTTATTAAGCACTTCCTCTGTGCAAAGTGCTGCACTAACTCCTGTAGACTGTAAGCTCGTTGTGGGCAGGGAATATGTCTATTCATTATCATGTTGTCTGTCTCCCCCTTTTAGACTGTGAGCCCGCTGTTGGGTAGGGACCGTCTCTATATGTTGCCAACTTGGACTTCCCAAGCGCTTAGTACAGTGCTCTGCACAAAGTAAGCGCTCAATAAATATGATTGAATGAATGGATGAGAGTACAGTGCAACCATAACTGTACAACTTGACACCCGTCCACATGTTTTGTTTTGTTGTCTGTCTCCCCCTTCTAGACCGTAAGCCAGCTGTTGGGTAGGGACCGTCTCTATATGTTGCCAACTTGGACTTCCCAAGCGCTTAGTACAGTGCTCTGCACACAGTAAGCGCTCAATAAATATGATTGAATGAATGAATGAGAGTACAGTACAACGATAACTGTACAACTTGACACCCGTCCACATGTTTTGTTTTGTTGTCTGTCTCCCCCTTCTAGACTGTGAGCCCGCTGTTGGGTAGGGACCATCTCTATATGTTGCCAATTTGTACTTCCCAAGCGCTTAGTACAGTGCTCTGCACACAGTAAGCGCTCAATAAATACGATTGAATGAATGAATGAAAATATTGTACTCTCCCAAGTGCTTAGTACAGTGCTTTGCACACAGTAAGCGCTCAATAAATGCTATTGAATGAAGTAAATAGGATTGACCTAAGCATTTGTGGGAGTACAATAGAGTTGCTAGACATGATCCCTCCCCTCAAGGATCTTATAATCCAGTGGGGTTGACAGAAAGTAAAATCAATTACAGGGGGAGGCACTCCTCTCAGGGTCGCACCTGGAGAATTTCCAGTCCTCTGCCAGTCTTGATTACGGGAGGGAGAGTCAAGCAGAGGCATATCCATTCCATTCCTAGCTTGGGCAGTGGTTAGTGAGTGGAAGGCAATCTGCTGCAAGTCAAAACTCACCTGTGATGAGCAGCAGCGGTATGGGAAAGAGTCGAGGGTGGAGACTCAGGTTTACTGAGCGGAAGTGGTATTTTTACCATGAAAAGTCTGTGGATACACTACCAGAATGACTGCAGATGGAGGAGGCGCATTCTGGGAGAGATTTGTCCATGGTGTCGCTATGGGTCGGAGACGACTCGACCTCATAAGACCAGAAAAGACAAGGGGGAGGCAATAGAGTATAAAGTTATGCACATAAGCATCGCCGAGGGGAGGTATGAGTGCCTAGGTGATGAAGTGATAAAAGTTGGAGGAATAGAGTCGGGTGAATGAAAGATTAATCAGGTAAGGCCTCTGCTTTTCTGAAAATGGGGAAAGCAGCCATTTGCCAGATGTGAAGTGGAAGAGTTGGTATTTCACCTCGACTTCACCCCTTTTACCCCTTTTAGACTGTGAGCCCACTGTTGGGTAGGGACTGTCTCTATATGTTGCCAATTTGTACTTCCCAAGCGCTTAGTACAGTGCTCTGCACACAGTAAGCGCTCAATAAATACGATTGATGATGATGATGATGATGATGATGACTGGGAAAGGGCCAGAAAATGTGACACATTTCAGTCCTGCCTCACCAACCCACAACTGACTTCCTAACATGCCCGTGGGCCTTGACAGTCGTCATGCAGAAGCCAATCAAAAAGCAGATTTACCAAAAAAGCCAACATGGAACACCAAGACACTGCTAGACTATGATTCTGACAGTCATTCCCAGACAAGGCTGACACTGAACCGTGCCAGATGTGGTGTCAAAGTGGTGGCAGTGAATGAAGTTAACCTGCTCACTGAAGGGCATCTAACAAGCAATCCACCAATCAGTCAATGCTACTTAGTGAGCGCTTATTGTATGCAGAGCACTGTACTAAGCACTTCAGTGCATACAGTACAATAGCATTGATGGATATGATCCACCTTCTTCCAGAGCTGTTGTTTTGTTCATGGAGGCAGTGGCTTATTAGAATGGCTTTGAGGTTAGAGAAGAATGAATTTTGGGAGAGTGGAGGGGAAAACATTCCAGACCTCAGTTTTTGAGTCAGGAGCATTTGAAAACTTTCCTAATTGCAAGACTTTATCAACATATTTCTTCTAAATGAGTCACCCCAGGAAATTAATAAACCCCAAGTCCAATTCTACTTCTCACCAATTAAGTTAATTGATCTCAGGAAGTACCATCTATTTCTTTACCACAATTACACAGCATTTGTAGCATGAGCAATGACCCTTAAATCTTTTGAAAAATGTCTCTCATAATAGAGATATCTGGGCTGCTTTCTTATGCTTAAAGACAAAACCCCATGTAGAGAAGATTTAATAAGAAAAGGCATCGTCATCTCAAGCAGTGAAAAATTCAGGAAAATGCTACCTCCTTGTGAAGAGCCAGGTTACAGAGAAGAGTATGAGGGTTAATATCATTACATTTCACAATTGCCTTAGTCCCGTAATTTTTATGAGAAAATCAATTCTCTATAACAGGTCTTTACAACCTTGCATCACTTCACCAGACTTAGAGGAGACAAAAATCAAGAAGGATATAGACACAGCATTGTTCAAATCCCTTCACCCAAGACTAAGTGAGGAAAATTGAAGGTTGAACTTCGTAGATGTAATGGAAACAGAAAATACCAGTTGGTTCAAGAATGGTTTGGATAAATTTAGATCAGATGTCATCGAAGGAAAACTTATGATGTTATAAGGAACATCTTCAGCCATAAGGATGGGTGACAATAAAGATAACCATCAAACTGGTCATAATTCGGTACCATTGGAAGAGAGGATTCTGATTGGATAGACTCTTTGTCTAACCCAGCATAACCTGACTCAGTATCTATTGCAGAGTAGAGGAATAAGACACAGTTCTTGCCTATAAAAAGCAGGTAATTTCATGGACATTTTGTATTTTTATGGGACTCCGATTCATTAAATGCACTCTGTCTTGCAACAATTTTGATTAGCTGTGCGAACTTATTTATAGCCATCCTCAGCACTTTTGCATATAGATTTCTTCAATTGCTATTTATCTTTGAGTTCCCTGTTCATAAATATTTTTATGTCTGCCTTTCCCATTTGTGTGTAAGCTAGTTGTGAGCAGGGAAAGATTCCTTTATTCCATACTTCCCTAGAGCTGAGTTCAGTACATTGTACCAAATATGACCTCAATAATTACTACTACTACTACTACTACTACTACTACTACTACATAAAATACATAAAAAATGCTTTATGTTGAGTATCACATCTCCTTTAGGCTCAAGAGATCACCCCTATAATAAATCACTCTGGTAGCAATCTGAGTACCTGATGAAAGCAAACTTATTACCAACACTGAACCAGAATAGGCTAGTGGAAACACCAGGGGCCTGCGAGTCAGAGGATCTGGGTTCTCATCCTGGCTATGACACTTGTCTGCTGGGTAACCTTGGGCAAGTCACTTACCTTGTCTGTATCTCAGTTTTCTCATCTATAAAATGGGGATTAATACTGTGAACCCTTTGTGGGACATAAACTGTCCAATCTGAGCATCTCCTATCTACCCCTGTGCTTAGTACAGTGCCTGGCACATAATAAGCACTTAGCAAATGCCATTTAAAAAAAAAAAAACAGGGCTGAAATGCCTTTTTTAACTCTCTTTAGGTGAGAAAATCTCAACTTCTAAATGTAAAGAAACAGCTAGTTGCCAGCTGAAATTTGGCAAGAAGAAGAATGAATTTAACAACCAAAATGACTAAACTAAATTTATGGAAAATAATTTCCAGAATCCACTTACCTCTCCCTCTAGAACCCAATTTTTAACCCCAATTGCAAGCCAGAAACTTTGGTCTATACCAGAGGTTATAGAGGGTTTTTTTCAATTTCTTCCAGTAATAATGATGGCATTTTCAGTGGCATGCAAATTAGGACTACTCCCAGTGCTGTTATAAAACAGAGACTTACTTTTTTTTCCTCTCCAAAGCTTTTCCCATCTGCTTAAGTTAGTTCTGTGAGTTCTTTTTATTCCTTCATCCACTGGGATGCATTCTTTGAAAGGTGTTTTATCAAAGTGTGCTGTATTACTTTATTGCAGAAAAACCAGATTGTGCTTTTGCAGTGGTTCTCAGAAAGCAGAAAATCATAATCTATTTTTCAAACATTTCTTTTCTAATAGATCAGAAAACCGATATTTGGTTCAAGGGTTATTTTTTTGCTTCTGCATTTTAGGGAAGAGGATCAGTGAAGGAATTTAATAGTAGATTTTGGTCTATCAAGATAGCCATGTTTTGGGATTTCAATCAATCAGTAGAATTTACTGAGGGCTTGCTCTGTGGAAAGAGCAGGAGCCTGAGAGTCAAAGGACTTGAGTCCTAATCCCTGCTCTGTCACTTGCCTGCTGGGGGCAGTTGGGCAAGTCCCTTAACTTCTGTGTGCCTCAGTTTCCTCATCTGCAAAATGGGGATTATACACCTGATTTCCCTCCTCCTTATACTGCAGGGCTGACCTGATTACCATCTATCTACCCCAGTGCTCTGTGCAGTACTTGGCACATGGTAAGTCCTTAATAAATGCTGTTATTATTATTACTATGAAGAGCACTGAACTAAGTACTTGAAAGGAAATATGAAGATATGCATAAATAAGAAATGTACTCTGGGAATCAGCCATATTTTTGTTGCTGTTCTTACAATTTGCAAATATTTGATCATTTCTAATGCATTAAAAACTGAAAAGTGAATGTAAAGAAGCTATACACTATTAGTTTAGCTGAAAGAAGGCCGATCTTATGCCCAATTTTCTACAACAAATATTTGAATTATTATTCAAATGAATTCAACTTGATTTGAATGTTCATGTTTGAATATTCAAATATTCAAATGACCATACATAGTTTTGTTACAAGCTGCAATCTTTCCAAAAATTTAACATTTTAGTTTGAAGACAAAGGAGAGGCCTCACGTGGCCAAGACAAATTGTAATACAAACACAGCATTTTTATGAAATAGGTCCCACCAAGCCTGTAGAAAGCTACACAAAAGCTAATAAGACATTTATAATCCATTCAAAGAATTAGAAAAAGCACAGTGCAGTAAATTACTTTTCTGTTCGGCATTAATTTTACTCAAGTGCTTCCCCTAGATTAGAGCTTTTAGCAAATCTCTCCTCTTTCCCCATCACCAAATACAATTTTGGGTTATCAAAACAGTTAAAATTGAGTCTGAATAAGCTGGAAGTTGAGATCTTGTCTCTTTCTCCATCAGTGCCACCAGGCAGACTAGGAGAATCATAAATGAATTCTAGTGTAGCTCTTTGGAGAAGGCTGTCAGTGTACAGGGCCCACATGATCACTTCCAAGAGTTGAGAGTTACAAAAAAGGGAATGGTGAACGTGGTTTTCCCAGATGGAGAAAATGCATTGTCGTAGGTTTCCTACCAGTAACTCATCTGAATTACTGTCTGCCCCATTAGATTGTAAGCTCTTCAGAGGGCAGTGGTCCTGCCTTCTAATTCTAATGGACTTTCCCAAGCACTCAGGATAGTGCTCTGCCCACAGTAGGTGCTCAAAAAATACTATTGATTGATTGATATTGATTGAATGCTTGGTTCAAGTTGCAAAGGCAGAATTACTATTGCTGATAGTAATTGAATGCGAAAACTTCTTAACCCAGCAATTACATCTGCCTCTCTCCCTACATAATTGATATTCTACAATTGAATCACTGTCCTATCCCCAGGTTGATTGCTAGCAGAATTTGAAATGGGAAAGCTCAGCAATATTTTTCTATGCTCTGGGGTTTTCTCGACATCTGCTTTTTCTGACCCTATTACATCTCGATATTCTCGATAATCAGTCCTTATGGGTAGGATATCATGACCAACATTAATTCAATGCAAGAGATTTTCACTGTAAAAAAAACCTGCATTTATCCAAGAATGACTTTTTTGCTATTCTAAGGAGTTCGACAGTCCCTACCCAAAGGAGTTTAGCATTGATTTGAATCGTATATCGTAATCCAAAGGAAAGAAACCCCAAGGTCTTGATACTATGTGGTAAAATGTTGAGATAAACAAAGACTAATTAAAGAGATTCATAAAATCAATTGAACTGCAATAAAAAGCAAAAAGGTTTTAATTTTCCTCTGACATTCAAAGCTGCTCTGGCCTCCCCTTTGGGTCAATCTACTTCAGTTGGTGTCTCCTGAGAGCAGGAAACGGAATAGGCTAGCCTTTTAAAATGCATTGCTCAAAAATAAGTCCAAAGCCAAACTACTACATGTCTGTTTATTTCTGTTTTTCTACCAGGTAGTAGCCCCAATACTCACACAATCCAAACTCCAGGTGGGCTTATTTCTTTGATGGTTTTTTAATGAACATGGGAGTAGTCGACCTTAGTTTCAGGAATAAAATTGTGCAAATGGCAGTCCACTGCACAAGTTAGAAAAGAGTATGGGAGTTGAGTTACCAGACCCCTCTCCCTCTCTCACTTTTCTGGGCACAATCCCACCAGGGTAAAGTGCACAATGAGAAAGTAGGGGTGCAGCACCCTGAGAGAAGTTCACAAAAAAGCTTTATGTACAAAACCCATTCAGAGTGAAAGTGAACACAGCTGAAGGTGGATGGTAATGGGGTGATGTAATAAACAAGCGGGGCAGTTGCCATGGTGACTGCCTCAGTAGCTGCTGCCATCACTAATGACCATGATAGCTGGCCTGATGGGAAGGGGAGGGAATTCCTGGGAAGAGAAAAGCAGTAGATGTTCAATAAATACTGTTGATCAAACAATGAATCACTCATTCGATCAGTCAGTGGTATTTCTTGAGCACTTACTGTGTGCAGAGCATTGTACTAAATACAATAGAGTTGGGTAAAGTGATGACAATGATGATAGTATTTACTATGCACATACTATGTGCTGTGTTGTGCAGAGTGCTAGGGTTGATGCAAGATAATCCGATCACAGTCTAAGAGGGAGGGAGAAACGGGCATTTTAGCCCCACTTTACAGTTGCAGAAACTAAAGCATTTTCACAGGTTAAGTGACTTGCTTAAGGTCCCACAGCAGGACAGGTGGGGCTGGAACTAGAACCCCAGTCTTCTGACACCCAATCCTGTGCTATATCTACCGATCCACTCTAAACTATAATTATTATCATTCTTATATTAATTATAATTAATTACTAGTCCATATATTGATCGTTGTTATATTATGATTTATAATTGTGGCATTTGATAAACGCTTATTGTATGCCAGGAACTGGACTAAGCGCTGGGCTAGATTACAAGGTAATCAGCTCAAACACAGTCTCTGACCCACATGCGGCTCACAGTCTAAGGGGATGGGAGAACAGTTGTTGTATCCTCCTTTTACATATGAGAAAACTGAGGCACAAAAAAGTTAAATGACTTGCCCAAGGTCTTACAACAGGCAAGTGGTGAAGTCAGGACTAGAAACCAGGGTGTCCTAACTTCCAGGCCTGGGCCCTTCCCAGTAGGTCACCATGCTTCTCATTAAGGAAACAAGACTCAGGATTTGTTCTAGAGATTCCCTGGATCTAAGTCAGAAGCCTATAAAGAATACAGCTCAGGATGAGCTCCTTCCTTCCTCTCCCCCTCGTCCCCCTCTCCATCCCCCCATCTTACCTCCTTCCCTTCCCCACAGCACCTGTATATATGTATATATGGTTGTACATATTTATTACTCTATTTATTTATTTATTTATTTATTTTACTTGTACATTTCTATCCTATTTATTTTATTTTGTTGGTATGTTTGGTTCTGTTCTCTGTCTCCCCCTTTTAGACTGTGAGCCCACTGTTGGGTAGGGACTGTCTCTATGTGTTGCCAATTTGTACTTCCCAAGCGCTTAGTACAGTGCTCTGCACATAGTAAGCGCTCAATAAATATGATTGATTGATTGATTGATTGATTGATATTTTAATGTCACATGTAATCGGGTCAGCCGAACAGAAGCCGCTAGCATTTTATCAGTTTTATGGCAAGGATTTGATAAAGGCCTACTGTTAGATGAAAGGTGCACTCTTTGAGCTCATCCCATCTGACTGGACTTGTGAAAGAGCCCAGCTGTTGCAAACCAAAATCTAAAAAAAAAAAAAATATTGACCAAGCTCCCCAATTCACCGAGCCCAAAGGTTTTGCAGAAATGCTGCCTCTCTTCCTTCCAGTATTAAATTTTGAAAATAGTTTTACCTGCTGGGGAACAGTCCAAAATTTTCCTTTGTATTCAATCGAGCTACTGAAATCTGCTCTTTCATTTGTGGAGTAGAAGACAGCAGTCACCTTAGATTATTCAGATGGATATTGTTAGTTGGAGTTCAAATAAAGCCAGTCATATGCAATCCTGCAGGAAAGCTACCTGTCTCTATACTAGTATGTCTGAGATGAGAAATTGAATTTTTGAAACGTTAGATGTGTTTGGTTCATATTGGGCAAAACAAGAAATGCTATTCTCAAATATATCAAGTTGTCTTTTCCTGGAGGAGTCCACCAAAGTGTTGTAAAATCCTGCTATTTGGGGCAAGTGAAAAATCGGTATTTTATGAACTGGAGAAATGCACCATTTATAATAGTGTAAAATCAATTTTAGCTGTTAGGCCTTTGATAAGAAAAAGTTTCCAGGAGTTGAGTACTATGTATCCCAGTTCTTTAAAACAAGAAGATGCTGAAATGCAGGCCCAACCAAGGCCTTGGAAAATAATTAATAATGATTATTATAATATTTATAATTGCTTACTAGGTACCAAAAACTGTGCTAACTGTCGGAGTAGGTACTAGACAATCAGATAAGACATAGTCCCTATTCTTCACGGAGTTCACATTCTAAGAGAGAGGGCAGGCATCGTAATCCCATTACGAGGGCAGGAATCCCATTTTACAGATGAGAAAGCTGAAGGACAGAGAGACTGAGTGATTAACCCAAGGTCACCCAGCCAGCCATTGGTAGAGCTGGGACTAAGGACCTGAGTTTAAACAGAATCCAATGTGTGTAATTATCTGAGTAACTTGACTATACACAGCTCTACAAGGGCAAACTATCCAACAAAGGAGACCTAAAGCTGTATAATCTAAACAAAAATTGAGGACATTTGAGGTTAGTTACTCTTTATGTCTTGAAGATAACAACTACACTATCATAATCTGGATAAGTGTGTCTTGATTGCAAAGTATCTCATAATGAAATTAAAAAAAAACTTGCCTTCTTTTTGTGTGTTTTGAATCCACAACTCATAACTTCATTCATTCATTCATTCATAAGTAATTAGTAAGCACCTGTTGTTTAGAGAGCACTGTACTGTACTCTGCTGTTTCCCTTCCTGCATTTCTACCCTGGTGAAGGAAATGAGAAAGATTTCCTGTGCCTTTCTTAGGTGTTACTGACTTTCAAACTTTTGGGTGCAAACACATTACACTTACACACACACGCTCACACATTACACACATATACACACACATGCATGCAAGCTGTTCAGTTCGCACCCCATTAAGTCAGTTCTATATTGGGTTTGTATTGATTCACTTAACTCAACTACATTCCTTTATTCCGATACTAACAATACTGCCAGGGGACAATATATTACTTTCACAATCACAGCCTTCCCATTTTTCCTTTGCTACCTTATCAGCACATAGAATCCTTATCAGCACATAGAATCCTTCCAGCCTTCCAAGAGAATTTTAATGTCAAATGATTTATTTGCTGAACTTCAAAAGGATCCTTCTCTTCCCTCTGCACCCACTCTGTATGTTCTGTGAGGTGGCTTACTTCCTGGGGCAGACTGAGAGGCATCAGATTGAGGTTTATTCCCAGCTCTGCCCCCGGGACCGGGCAAACCACAACACTAGCAGCAACTATAAAACTGGTCATTTTTCAGAGAGAACAAGTTAATGAAGCATTCAGGGAATCAGTGAGCAGCTAAAGGGAAGAAGGGTGTTTGTGGTCTTTATGTACCTAGATGCTTACAGACATTATTCTGCCTCCACACCTACTCTTGGGTTCAACCCCTTCTCTCTGGCTGATAACAGCCCTCAAGGTTAAGTCACTTCACTTCTCTGTGCCTCAGTTCCCTCATCTATAAAATGAGGATGAAGACTGTGAGCCCCCAGTGGGACAACCTGATCATCTTGTAACCTCCCTAGGGCTTAGAACAGTGCTTTGCACATAGTAAGTGCTTAATAAATGCCATCATTATTATTATTATTCAAAGGGTTGACCATTTATTAAGAGGAAGCAGACACTAAATTATACAGCTAGGCGAGAGTGGGAAAAGTGGATAATTTGGATGAGTTAGTACTGAATAGTAGTAGTCAGTGGCATTTTATTGAGCCACTAAATAAATAAATAAACTTATTTATTTCTAGACTGTGAGCCTGCTGTTGGGTAGGGACCGTTTCTATATGTTTTACTTGTACACATCTATTCTATTTATTTTATTTTGTTGATATGCTTGGTTTTGTTTTGTGTCTCCCCCTTCTAGACTGTGAGCCCGCTGTTGGGTAGGGACTGTCTCTATATGTTGCCAACTTGGACTTCCCAAGAGCTTAGTACAGTGCTCTGCACACAGTAAGCGCTCAATAAATACGATTGATTGATTGATGTTGCCAACTTGTACTTCCAAAGCGCTCAGTACAGTGCTCTGCACACAGTAAGCGCTCAATAAATACGATTGATTGATTGATTGATTGATTGATTGATTGATTGATTATGTAAGGAGCCTATGTATCTGGTGGTCTCACTTCTCCATTGGCTACAGTGTCACGGGGTGGGGGGTTGCGCGGCAGAGAGAGGAGATGGCCAGTGCAATATCATTATTGCCATGTTTCCATTTTCATTCAATTTAATGAGGTTTCTTTGTTCCGTTTTGAACCCTTGCTACGATGATTCAAGGTCCCCAGAATCAGAGCAACTGGAAGAGTGTGAGAGAGGTAAACACACAACCCCAGCCCCCAAGGAACTTCAATCTTAGAATCTAAATAGTTACCTTCATATATATCATCATATTGTATGTTATAGTAATGGTAGTATTTACTAAACGCTCAATGAGTGCAGAGCACTGCATTAAGAGCTGTAAGAAAATGCACAAGTGGAATTTAAACACAGTCCCTGTCCCTCATGGCGCTCACAATCTAAAATATGTCTTTCTGTACATATATAAAGGCATATGTTCCTTTCACAAACACACATACACCTAACACATATTAACACACTGAGAAGCCCATTCATCAAATCGAAGCAGTGTTTCCTAGTGGATAGAGCACAGCCCTGGGAGTCAGAAGGACCTGGGTTCTAATCCTGCCCCACCCCTTGTCTGCCGTGTGACCTTTGGCAAGTCACTTACCTTCTCTGTGCCTCAGTTACCTCATCTGCAAAATGGGGATTGAGATTGTGAGCCCCATGTGGGACACGGACATATGCCCAACCTGACTAGCTTGAATTACAGAGTTTAGTACAGTGTCGGGTACATAGTAAGAGATTAATAAACATTATAAAATTTATAGAGAAGCAGCATGGCTCAGTGGAAAGACCACGGGCTTTGGAGTCAGAGGTCATGGGTTCAAATCCCAACTCTGCCAACTGTCTGCTGTGTGACTTTGGGCAAGTCACTTAACTTCTCTGGGCCTCAGTTACCTCATCTGTAAAATGGGGATTAAGACTGTGATCCTCCCCCCATGGGACAACCTGATCATCTTTTAACCTCCCCAGCGCTTAGAACAGTGTTTTGCACATAGTAAGCACTTAACAAATACCATCATCATTATTATTATTATTATATATAATGCAACATATTAGGGACAGTCCCTGAACTGGGAAATGGAATCAAAGTTCAAAATATGCAGAAGCAGGTATAATGCTCATGCTTCATGTTCTTAAGAGTATAAAACAGCGTATTTCAGATATCTTTGTAAGCCCCTTCTTCCTATGTTTTTGTCTAAGACACCAGTCTCCCTGGGCAGAAAAAAATTCGGGTAAATGTTATGTATGTTACTGCCATCTCGTGGTTTGCAGCAATAATAAATCGGTAGTGTTAGTTACTGAAACGTGGAGGTGTGGCCAGTTTCAACTGGATATGCGGTCCATTTCATGGTTTTAAAGGATTCTGAATGAGATTTTCATGTTAAAAGCCCTTTACAGCCATGTGACCTGGAACCGGCCTACTTCCACCCAAGTATTTTTTCCCAGCATTTAGTCTAGTGCTTTACATATAGTAGGCACTCAATAAATACTATTACTATTACCACTACTACTGCTACTTCTCGTAATATTATTACTACTACTATCACTACTATTGTTGGTTTTTAAGCAATAAAATGTTAGGGAACTATCAATCTCTTATTATAGCGCTCTGTACACAATCAGTAATAAAATGTTAGGGAACTATCAATCCCTTATTATTATAGCGCTCTGTACACAATCAGTGCTAAATAAATACCATTGACTGAAGAGATCAAATTTTCTCTGGACTGAGTTCCAAGAGAAACCTTTCCCAAAGTCTTTTTTTATGGGATGTCTAGTTGTAATTATTGGAATCAGGACTTCCGAAGTGTTTTCAGCCTAAATGTATGTGTGTGATATCAATCACTCAGTGGTATTTATTGAGTACTTACTATGTGCAGAACACTATTTTAGTATAGTGGCATTAATAAATGCCATCGTTATTATTATTATTCAAAGGCTTGACCATTTATTAAGAGGAAGCAGACACCAAATTATACAGCTAGGCGAGAGAATGAAAAGTGGATAATTTGGATGAGTTAGTACTTATGTAAGGAGGCTATTGCACTTGGGAAAGTACAATATGACTGAGCCAGTAGACATTTTCCCTGACCACACTGAATTTACAGTCTAGATGATGGTTTCTAGTCATTAATGCCGTGGTATTTATTAATTGTGTACTATGTACACAGCACTTTTCCTAGGTTCTTTGGAGTACATTGAAAATTAAAGGCATGATTTCTGTGTTTTAGATGAACTGGATGTACTTTCTGTTCAACTGACAAGAAAGCAAATGACATCTAGTGCTGTGTACATAGTACACAATTAATAAATACCACTGCATTAATGACTAGAAATCATCATCTAGACTGTAAATTCAGTGTGGTCAGGGAAAATGTCTACCGGCTCAGTCGTATTGTACTTTCCCAAGTGCTTAGTATAGTGTTCTGCACATAGTAAGTACTCAGTAAATACCACTGAGTGATTGATACCACATACTTACATACATTTAGGTAGAAAACACTTTGGACATCCCATAGACATCCCATAAACTAGACATCCCATAAAAAAAGACTTTGGGAAAGGTTTCTCTTACAACTCAATCCAGAGAAAATTTGATCTCTTCAATCAATGGTATTTAAAATCACATCCTTCAAAAATTTCCCCCCTCCAGACTGTAAGCTCATTATGGCCAGGGAACATGTCTACAAACTCTGTTGTATTGTAGTCTCCCAAATGCTTAGTACAGTGCTTTGCACACATTAAGCTCTCGACAAATACCAATGACTGATTCCTCACATCAACCCGAATTCCAGGATCTGAATAGAAAAAGCCTTCACAGTTTCATACACCATTTATTCATCACTCAATTCTATGAACAGGTAAATTATTGTCAATTACATGGAATCTGACAACCGCAACACAAAAAGCCACTAGCATGAGATGGCTTCTTCCTGCATCTACTTGTACCAATTATTCTGGAATTAAAAACTCACCCAAACTAATATCACTAGTAGTAAGTCCTGAGCAAGTCACCCTTCATTCCTTTCCGTGACAGAGAGGGAGAGAGACTGAGAGATAGACAAATAATTACACAGATAGATAGGTAGATTGATAGAGAGATGGATGGATGGATGGATGTAGATTGTAAACTTGTTGTAGGCAGGGAACATGTCTACCAACTCTATTATACTGTACTCTCCCAAGTGCTTTGTGTAGTGCTCTGCACACAGTAAGTGCTCAATAAATATGAATGATTGATGGATGGAAGGGTAGGTAGATATTTGATAGGTAACCCACATCGTGGCGTAGTGGATAGAGCACGGTCCTGGGAATCAGAAGGTCATGGGTTCTAATCCCGGGTCCACAACTTGTCTGCTGTGTGACCTTTGGCAAATCACTTAACTTCCCTGGGCCTCAGATACCTCATCTGTAAAATGGGGATTAAGATTGTGAGCCCCATGTGAGACAGGACAGTGTCTAACCTCATTACCTTGTATTTACTACAGTGCTTAGAACAGTGTTTGATACATAGTAAGCAATTAACAAAGACCATCATTATTGTTATTGTTATTATTAGATGGACAGATAGTTGGTAGCTATACATAGGTGTCCTTTGAAGATAACACTACTGATGGTGAGATTCCAAACAGTAAATAGAACAGATTTTTCCAGTTGTATGCTTTGGCCCCAGGCCAAGCTTCTAGGACAAAATGAGCATTGAAATCCCAGAACTTTTCACAGCCTTTCTGGGTCAGCCTTCCAGTGATCTTTCAGAAAACACTCTTTGATTTTCTCAGTCCCTTCTCTTAGGGCTTAGATTTATTATTCTCTGGCTTAGGCAAAAGTACCTCAGGTTTAGGTCCTGATCTGGCAATAGGTGATTGGGCTTTCTTTCAGTTCTGCCACAAACCTACCAGTGAGGAACATTAAAACACATCACTCTGGGAATGTGTCTTCCAATTACCTGAAGAATCCAGGACTGTATAACCCCCTAAAGTTGCACTTGGATTTGCACCTTTTATTCACCCTTCCCTCAGTTTCTCAGCATCTAGGTACATAGTCATAATTTATTTATCAATCATATTTATTGAGCACTACCTTTGTGCAGAGCATTGTACTGAGAATATGGGAGGGTACAATACAAAAGAGTTGGTAAACACATTCGCTGCCCACAGTGAGCTCACAGTCTAGAGGGGGAGACAGACATTAATATAAATGAATAAATTATATATATATACATAAGTGCTGTGGGCTGAGGGAGGGGTGAATAAAGGGAGCCAATCAAGGTGTTGCAGAAGGGAGTGGGAAAAGAGGAAATGAGGGCTTAGGGAATGGACCAGGTGTGCCTTCAATAAGGTTTTGAAGGTGGGAAGAGTAATCGTCTGTCCGAGATAAAGAGGGAGGACATTCTAGGCCAGAGGCAAGATATAGGCAAGAGGTCAGGGGTGAGATAAAAAAATCAAGGTACAGGGAGCAGCTGGGCATTAGACGTACGATGTGTGAGGGCTGGGTTGTAGTAGGAGACCAGCAAGGTGAGGTAGGAGGGGGCAAAATGATTGAGTCCTTTAAAACCAATGGTAAGGAGTTTCTGTTTGATGTGGAGGTAGATGGACAACTATTGGAGCTCCTTGAGGATTGGGGAAACACAGACTGAACATTTTGGGGTAGCAGAGTGCAGTATGGACTGGGGTGGGAAGAGACAGGAGGCAGGGCGGTCAGCAAGGAGACATACAGTAATCAATGTCTGCCTTCCCAACTAATAATAATAATAATGATGGTATTGGTTAAGCGATTACTATGTGCCAAGCACTGTTCTAAGTTCTGGGGTAGTTACAGGGTAATCGGGTTGTCCCACGTGGGGCTCATATTCTTCATCCCCATTTTACAGATGAGGTAACTGAGGCACAGAGAAGTGAAGTGATTTGCCCAAGATCACATGGCAGACAAGTGGCGAAGCTGGGATTAGAACCCTGACCTCTGACTCCCAAACCCTTGCTCTTACCACTGGGCAATGCTGCCACTCACTAGAATTACAATCACTAGATATAAATTCCTTGTGGGCAGGGAATATAGCTACCAACTCTATTATTTTGTAATCTCCCAACTTCTTAGTGCAGTGCTCTGTGCGAAGAAAGCACTCAATAAATACGATTGATTGATTGATTGTTTCCCATTGATCAGCTAGTGACTTGCAGCAAACCCAGTTAGGGTAGGATACAGAGACCCCATGGGGAGTGTTTAGCACAGTGCTCTGCCTGCATTAAGCACTCAATAAATACCATTTGAATGACTGTTGGATTGGCGATACAAGTCCATGTCACATTTAGTAAGGACTCAGTAAACACCACGATTGATTTATTAATAAATTCTGAGGTGTACCACCTTCTTCATATGGCATCCAGATCCAAAGTTGCTATTTTTAAATAAATGTGCAGTTGTGGTAGATAATTGATGGTTTGCAGAGCCCTTTGGCTTTCCAGTCAAATTAGACATGTCCAGAAAAATTATCTGCAGGTGTACTGCAGGTTGCAGAAATATAGGCTCTGAAAGAAATTGGAAGCATCAAGTTCTCCCCAGAAAAGTGCTTTATTATCTGCTTGTGGTGGATGTGCCATATCACTAATCAAAGTTTGATAAAATGCATTTATTGACCAGAACCAGCTTTGCAGCTTTTCTTGATCATTCTTCATCATGGCATTTGTCTAGGATATATTTTTTGACACTTTTTTCTGGATATAAGCCTGAAAACCCCAATAATTCAGCTCTTTCTGAAAAGTGATCATATAGATCACATCACTTTGATGTTTTCATTTCACTTACATTATTTGCTGGGAACACTGGGGCTAATAAGTGTTCATTCTGCCTCACTCTATTTTCTAGGGGCTGTTAAGAAAACAATCAATCGATACAAGTATTTATTGAATGCTGATTGTGTGTTGAGCATTGTACTAAATGCTAGGGAGAGTACAGTAGAATTAGTTGTTCCCTTCCCTCAAAATCTACTTGCAATCCAGCAGGAGAGGCAGGCAACAAAATTAACTAAGTGTAGGAGGAGGTAATAAGTAGAGTATAAATATTTGTATATATGTGAAACATCAGGGACAGAGAGAAGTATTTAAGTGTGCAGGAGTGCCAGTGGGAAGATTAGCAATTAGCCAGAGAAGGCCTCCTGGAGGAGATGTGATCTGAGTAGGGCTTTGAAAAAAGTGAGCGTGGGGGTCAGTAGAACATGAAAGAAGGATTACAGGCAGGCTTGAGCAAGAATTTGGCAGTGGGAAAGCTAAGAACAAGGTTCAGTGAGTAACAACTTGAAATCAAACCATCCTACTCGAACACATCAGCGAGACTGTGAATTGTTCAGATGCTTATAGGGGAAAAGAATTTGGCAATAGTTTTGCCTCTCTATTTTTCTAGAAACCACTGGTTAACTGACGAACTCTTCGATTTGCTTACTTCTCTGGCTTTTTCCTGCAGCATTATTTTTGAGGCTTTCAGTTCCCTTTCATAACACATTAAATATTTTCCCAGCCTACCTAAGGTGGGGTAAGGACTCCAGCACAGTGTAAATGCTTTTTATCACTGAATGGGCTTCAACTTTTCCATTGAGATCCATTTTATGTTTCTCTATTTCCTAGATAAATTACACCCCAAAGGTAAGAGTCAGGCTTAGACCGACAAAGGTAAGAGAATTCAAGTAGAAGCGGAAAATGCCATGGAACAGTCCATCTTCCTCTGGTAAGCATGTGTTTGGGTCTCACAGATAATGGGATCTATAAATTCACCACCTTTGTTCCAGACTGCTAAAATCCTCAGTGGGGTGATTTTGTTCCCCCACCCTCCCCCTTTGGAACTCCATTTAAAATATATCGTGAAAAGTAAGCATTTTTTGGAGGTATGATTTGTTGTTACAACTGATAAAACAGGGGGAATTAGGCAATGAAATCAAAGACTTCTAAAATATTTAAGAGGCCAGACTGTACTGTGTTCTGCCTCTTCGAAGGCTAGGAACTCTCTGACAATCTCAACATTGTGCCAGACATAAGAAGGAAACAGCACTGCCTGGTGAAAAAAACACAGGACTGAGAATCAGGACACTGCAGTCACCTCCCACCACTTACCTGCTGTGTGACCTCGGGTAAATCACTTAATATCTCTGGGGCTCAGTATCCTCAGCTGTAAAATAGGGATAAAATACCTGCTTTCCCACCCAATTAGACTAAATGCCCCATGTGGGGCAGGAGCTGTGTCTGATCTGATCACCTTACATCTACTCAGTGCTTGGCACTAGTAAGTGCTTAATAAATACCACTGCCAAGAAGACTCCCTAATTCAGACATGCACATTAAGGGAATGACTATAGACAAGTAAACATATTTCCTGATATTAAACCAATGATTGAAAATCAATCAATCACCTTAAGTGCGGTCTTTGTCAGCACCTGCCTCTATTATACCAATTCTGTACAACAGTCTAAATCGGATTTCAATAACTGAAGCTGTGGAAGGACTGAATTTTATTTCTCAAAATATCAGTGATCAGAGTTTTCTGACAATTGGACCTTAGGCATTTGGACTAATCACTGAAATACTTCCACGGCACTGATATACCTACCCCCTTAATAAGGATGATTTTTTAGAAGGGATATGGAATCCTCCCCTAATAAAATATTTGTTTGAGTTGTAAGCTCCTCATGGACAGGGAACATGAGATTCCATTTTACTTTCTGAAGTGCTAACACCGCACTCAGTAGGAGCTAATGACTACTCAATGAATCCCAACTCTTCCACTTGCCTGCTGTGTCATCTTGAGCAAGTCACTTAACTCCTCTGTGCCTCTGATTCCTCATCTGTAAAATGGAAAGTCAATATCCACTCTCCCTCCTAATTAAACTGTGAGTCCCTTGTGGGACAGGGGCTGTGTCTGACCTGATTGTCTCGCATATGCCCCAGGGTTTATTACAGGGCTTGGCACACAGTGAAAAAGTTAACAAATACCACAGTTATTGTTGTTATTTCTACATGAGTGGGTTGTTCCGCTGGGGAGGCAGCCATGTCTCAGTGGGCAAGATGCCAGCTCATGTACTTAATAAAGTGCTCTGCACTCAGTAAGCATTCAGTAAATACCACTGATTGATTCTTCCTTTCCACCTGAGGGAGAACAACAAGGTGTCTTGCTGAGGATCATGGGTTCTAATCCCAGCTCCACCATTTATCTGTTTTGTGACCTTAGGCAAGTCACTTCACTGCTTTGTGCCTCAGTTCCCTCATCTGTAAAATGGGGATTAAGACTGTGCGCCCAATGTGGGACAGGGACCGTGTCCAACCTGATGATCTTGTATATACCCCAGCTCTTAGTACAGTGCCTGGCACACAGTAAGTGCTTAACAAATGCCATAAAAAGCCCATGTAAAAGCACATTGATCGATTGATTTCTCTCCATTGACTAGGATTTTCCTGAACTGTTTCTTTTCTCCTGGAAGAAAACATTTTTACACTTCTCTCAGGTAAAAACGAACCCTACACGATTATTCTGTTACTACTGAACCTGCAAATTTATGCAGGAACCTGAGACGGGAATTCACTTCCATCAGCAAATTTGAGAGACCAAATTATTTATATCGGAATGTTTTCTTTTGCTTTCACTTTACAACAGATGTTACAGAGTTAAAGCTGATATCCTTAAAAAAATGTTCACAGACTGTTTCATCATTTTCTCAAACCATATGGTTTTGCCTACAAATCTAGTTTGAGAAAAAAATATGCAGTACAATCAGCATAATTTTAAAGTAATCATACGAGAAGATTTGAAAAATGAGTCTGTTTTTGATTTTAATTTTTATGGCACAGAACTCTATTCTTATAAGATGAGAGCCTTAGACAAAGTTGTGGAAAGCTTGGGTGTGTATTTTTCTAGAAGCTATTTCCAGGTAAATGTATTCATTTTTGCCCCATATTTGTGTAGGACAACAGAAAACTCTAGGTACAGACAAATGTCAGTGGTCCTTCTCTCTGTAAACAGACACTGCAACCCCAGCCCTGGCTTCGGTATTTCTCAGTATTTGGTATTTGATGTAGGCCCAAATAAACCTGGACTTGGATTTTGAAGATGCCCCATCAGTATCATCCTCCCTACTGGCATTCATCTAGCAACTACTGTGTGCAAAAACTGAACTAACCATTTGGGAGAATAAAATAGAAAGAAAAGGCATGGTCCCTACACTTAAGGATCTTACAATCCTCACGTAGGTTTGGATTGATATATTATTTTTCAAACCTACCCCACATGCCTCAGTCAGTCAATCCATGGTATTTATCGAGTGCTTACTGTGCGCAGGACATTGTACTAAAGCACTTAGCACTACCTCAAAACTCCATATTTTTAGGGGAAATTCAAAAAAAGTAAAATTTCTCTTCTTCATTAACTGATCAGCAGTGGGAGCTCAGTGCAATGATGGAAAACTGCTTCAGTTACTGAAAAACTGAAACGCTAAAGTCAATGGATGACCCATATTACCTTTGGGAGTGTGAAATTTGGGCGGGGGGGGGGGGGTCTTAAATCTTATCAGAAGGCAGGAGGGTGGCTTCTTCCGGGTAATGTAATCCTGATGGATTCACAGCTTTAGCATGCTGAAGTGTAGACAGGCAACTTTGATCAGTGGGGAAGGAGTTGGGGCCAAAAGGATACAGTAGCTTATCACACGTAGGTTTGGCCAAGTTGTTGCATCTACTCGTTTTAATTTATGACTCAAAACAACAAAATCAAGGCCTGAAAATGAAAGAATTCATGGGCCAGGTTAGGAATGGGATGATGGCAAAAACCCCAAGCAGACAAGTTCAGAGATGGTGTCTCACATGAAATAAAAAACAGGATCGATAAAGGCCGGTGAAAAGCCAATAGATTTTTCTTTAAACCTGCTTAGTTTGGATGTTGTTTAGAGGCAATTGATAACTACACCTGACCATCTCCAAAATATGTACACGAAGTGTTGGGAAAATGCATATATGTTCACATTAAGTTTCCTAAAAGAACCAGCTGTTGTGAATCACTCTATTTATTTTATAATACTTATTAATGTAAAGATCTTAGCTGACTATGTTATGCAATTCAGGTTCCTCAAACTGAAACCAAATTTCAGAGAGTCATTTGGAATTGAAACTTGAAAGCTAATAAAATGCATAATGGATATTGCAAATCCTTCAGTATGGGCCTAATGATATTGCCATATACTGAATCAGCCATTAGCATGGAACTATATTGTGTTTGGAATATGTATACCAATCCTTAATCTACTTTCAATGTGCATAATGCAAAATTAGGAAAAAGAATAAGGCTAAAGCAAAGGGACCACTTTGCCTCCTCCTCCTACCTCCATCTTCTAATTGTTTGGAAACTGATCAAATTTTCCCTTGACTGAGTACATCAGTGCTTTATAGGGCTATCCTCACAATTTATTCCATTTTTTTTATCGCATCCTTTGTGGGAAACAAAAGCCTCTTTAATTGTTTTCTTACTCCGTACTATCTAAAGTTTGATCACAATCTCTCGTCTCTATGATCCCAGCAGTTGTAAATAGGTTTTCTCAAAGATGGCCTAAAACTTTTATCCATTCAATTTCCTTTTTGTAATTTCCCCTGATATACAACTCTGGGTCTTGGAATCATTACCCTGATTTCTTGTGGATCCGTCTCAGTGATTGTATCATTAGTAAGCAGAATTTTCTGAAAAAAATCTCTTCCCCTTACTTTGAGGCAAGAATAATCAGTATTTCAAATGCAAAACAGTAGGGACCTTATTATCTAGGTTCTCTCTGACACTCAACCCTCCCTCTAATCTCCATCCTTAAAATAAGGGAAGAAATGGAAGTTTGAAAAGACATTAAATTGATCCAATCTTGAATCCTTGCTTCGTTGCTTAGGGATATAATTTCTCTAACTGGGGCCACATTGGCCAAGTCAATTGTTTTTTATTTTGGATTTTTGTTTTGTCTTTTTTTTAGGGTACTTGCTAAGTGCTTACTTTGAGCCAAGCACTGTACTAAGTGCTGGTGTAGATACAGTATAGTCGGGTTGGACACAATCTCTGTCCCACCTGGGGCTCATAGTCTAAGTAAAAAGGAGTCGGATTTATTCTCCATTTTGTATTCGAGGAAAATGAGAAACAGAGAAGTAACTTGCCCAAGGTCATCCAGCAGACAAGTGGCAGAGCTGGGATTAGAACCCAGATCCTTCTTACTCCCAGACGCGTGTTCCTTCCACTAGGTCACAATGGTTTTCTTAGCTTCCTACTAAGAAGGAACAATGACCCGGCAGGGAAAGAGTCCTGTGTTTTCTTCCTTCGACTTAGTCACCCTGCCAGCCAAACACCATTTTAGGCTCAAGAGGAATTCAGATAAATCCAGAGACAAGAGGTTTGTGTTGGGTAGCTAGAAGTAGAGATGCTGAAGATCAATAAATGGATGGTATTTACTGAGTGCTTACTATGTGTAGGGCACTATACTTGGGAAAGTACAACAGAATTAGCAGACACGTTCCCTTCCCTAAATGAGTTTACAGCCCGGAGAGGTACAAGCAGATGTAGAAGAAATTATGGATGTTTGATGCAGTAGTTATTGCTTATGACTTTGACTAGCATCTTGGATCAGTTAGAAATGGTGTCATTCATTAATCGTATTTATTGAGCACTTACTGTGTGCAGAGCACTGTCTTTTCTGAGTTTCCACTACTGAAAGGAGTTGAAGGAAAGGTTTGATAGTGCAGTCCCATTCCAACATTTACAACCCTTCTGAGGAAGGACTGGGAATACCTTTTGCTCCCTAAAATGCCTTTCCTCTGTAACCAGAGGGGCCTATTTGGAAGAGGACAGTTCTAGGAATCAGGAGACCTTTGGTTTAAATCCCAGCTCTGCCACTTGTCTGCTGTGTGACCTTGGACAAGTCACTGGGCCTCAGTTTCCTCATCTAATAATAATAATAATGGTGGCATTTATTAAGTGCTTACTATGTGCAAAGCACTGTTCTAAGCACTGGGGAGGTTAGAAGGTGATCAGGTTGTCCCACGGGGGGGCTCACAGTCTTCATCCAAATTTTACAGATGAGGGAACTGAGGCCCAGAGAAGTGAAGTGACTTGCCCAAAGTCACACAGCTGACATTTGGTGGAAGCGGAATTTGAACCCATGACCTATGACTCCAAAGCCCGTGCTCTTTCAACTGAGCCACGCTGCTTCTCATCTGTAAAAATGCATACAAAATAACCGTGTTCCCTCCCCCAAAGATGATAATAAATCCCATGTGAGGCAGGGGTATATCTTCTTGTATCTATTTCTTATATCTTATATCTACTCCTGGGCTTAGTACAGTGCTTGACACACTTTAAGCACTTAAAAAATACCATTATTATAATTGCTGTCATTATTGTTGTTATTATTATTCATTTTGGCTTTCTGATCCATTTATTTGAACCGATGCTAGCACTTAGCAAGTATTCCACAACATGGTGAGTGGATACAGCACAGGCCTGCGAATCAGAAGGTCATGGGTTCTAATTCCAGCTCCTCCACTTGTCCGCTGTGTGACCTTGGGCAAGTCACTTTGCTTCTCTGGACCTCAGTTACCTCATCTGTTAAATGGGGATTGAGACTGTGAGCCCCATGTGGGACAGGGACTGTCACCAAACCAATTTGCTTGTTCCCACCCCAGCGCTTAGAACAGTGCCTGGCACATAGTAAGCACTTAACAAATACCATAATAATAATAATTACTTAATAATCACTTTAGTTCCTTGTGATTTCCCCTCATCTCCTGATCAGAATGCATCAGTGCACTTTCTTCACAGGACTCATAGGATTTGCTAATACATTTCATAGTCAACATTTACCTCTACTAAGACATATTTATTTCCTACCTGACACACTAAATTTATAAATTTCTTTCTGTCTGGTATGAATTGGTTTCTTGCTATATTTTATGCCACCAAATTTAAATCAGTTAAAAATGGAAGTTGAGTGGTCAAAAGCTGATTAACAGAATGGCACATGAGTGTCTGTGTAAGGATTGTGGCTTTTTTTCTTTAATAATGAAACTGACTTTGTCATATGTAACAATAAACTCTTATTACCTTCAGACAAAGTCAACATACCCAAAGGGTAATGAAGATTTGGGAATTAACTGGGGATTAGGTTTTAGCAGACCACCAGTATGGACAATTCAGGACCAAAAAAAATTCAATTTTTCCACTTACTTACTTTTGTTTTTTACCATTTGGGCTCTATATGTTGCCAGCTCGTACTTCCCAAGTGCTTAGTACAGTGCTCTGCACACAGTAAGCGCTCAATAAATACGACTGAATGAATGAATGAATTTGGGCTGCACTTCTAGTCTTTTCCGCACTATATATTTGGCAATTTGTGAATGTCTGTCTTTCCATTACATCATAAGCTACTTGAGCAAAGATCACAGGTTTTATCCATTTTATATTTTCCCTTGCACCTCATACAGTACTCTGGATTCTTTAGGATGCTAAATGGTTGTTGATAATGATGATGATAATGATAATGGTAATAATAATGAAGAAAAACGGCTCAGATTGGCTAACCAATCGAATTGCCAACCTTCCACTTCCCATTACGTTCTGTGTTGACCCACTCATGCTTTGAGAAATGCAGATCGTTGCTTTGAACTCTCTTGTAGCCTAGCTACGAAATCAGACTCTGCTGGGTTCTGTGCAGGTTCTCCAGGAAGATTGGGATCCCAGGGGTTGAACTGAAAATGGTGAAAGTCACTACAACTGAAAAACGCATCAGGGCAGCAAAGAACCATCTTCCCAAACAAACCACATGGAATAAAGTGTCACTCACCAATAGGTCTTTACACTCAGGACTGCACATACGGGTAAGATTTCTCTGTCTGTATTTGTCGTCTTCTCATGAAAAGGGCAAGGATGTGGGAGCAGAGGGGAAGAAAGCGTATAAAATGAGTGTGTGTGTGTGTGTTCATGTGTTTTTGTGAGTGTGTGTATGTGAGCGAGAATATATCTACATCTATATATGAGTTTGGGCATATGTTCCTAAGTACAGAGTGTTCAATAATAATTTCCTCTCCTAATAACCTCAGCAGTGTGGCAGAAACACTCAAGCCAAGGAATTGAATGGTTTCAGGCAAATTATTTTTATTATTTTTGGAATGATGGGTCAAAGTGAAAATGTAAACAGAGATAAGTCAGGCTTCCAGGATCAGAAGCACAGGAAAAAACAGAGTGAGAGTCAAGGAACAGAGAAGCCATTTGCTGTGAAGAAAGTGAATGTTATCAATGAATAAAGCACTGTAGCCTCCCTAGAGCACTTCGGTTTCACCTGAACTGTCAATCTGGCCAGATTCCCGAGGCAACTGAATTCCACTCACATAATTTCCCAGTCTGATAATCTGGAGGGCTCTGTGAATTTTGGATCAATTCTGAAGGACCTCAGCCCATTTGCAATATTGGTCGAAGAGAAGACACTTTGAGATCTTCAACCCTTCGGAAATGAAGCGACATGGCCTAGCGGAAAGAGCATGTACCCATTTTAGACTGTGAGCCCACTGTTGGGTAGGGACTGTCTCTATATGTTGCCAATTTGTACTTCCCAAGCGCTGAGTACAGTGCTCTGCACATAGTAAGCGCTCAATAAATACGATTGATGATGATGATGATGGGAGTCAGATGACCTGGATTCTAATCCTGGCGCTGCCATTTTTCTGCTGTGTGACCTTGGGCAAGTCACCTCATTTCTCAGTGCCTCAATTACCTCATCTGTAAAATGGGGATTAAGACTGTGAGCTCCATGTGGGACAGAGACTGTGTCTAACCAGATTATCTTGTATCTATCTCTGTGTTTAGTATAGTGCCTGGCACATAGTAAGCACTTAACAAATACTATTTAAAAAAGGTGAAAAACCACACGGATGTCGGTGAGAATGATCATTTGAAAGAAGAAACAATATCCATGGAAGAAAGGATAATGTCTCTCCCTTTAAAGGATTTAAGAGCCATTTTACAATCATGTCCATGAATCTCCATGGAGAGATTTCTCCAAGGGAAATGGATTGAATGATTTTCTTCCAGAAAACTCAGAGAAGATATGCAGTTCTTAAACTCCCCCAGTCTGTCCAAAGAGCAGGGTAAGCGTTACTTGCTGGCATTATCTTAACCTGAGAGACAAAGAGGAAATATTCCAACAGCTTTTTTGCTGCTCTCTGAACTGTGTTCATCTAATTCAATTCTATCCTTTTGGTTAAAGGTCATATAAAATTTTAAGACATTTTCATAGCAGGAAAAGGTCTTCCGGTTCAACAAATCTAGCTTGGTTTGGGCTTTGCTTTGCTCTCACCTTCTTATATTTTACATTTTCTCTCTCTTTCAGTTCCAGAAGATATCTCCCACTGCATTATTGATCTGAAAATACAGCACTTCTACCATATAGACCATAACTATACAGGTCATAACCAATTTCTCCCTAATCACCATTTCCAAGCAACACAGAAGCCTTCTATCTGTAAATGTGGTTCTAAAAATAGCCTTGCTTAATGAAACATTTTGTTAATTAATTAATTAATGGTGGTATTTGTTAAGCGGTTACTATGTGCGCAGCCATGTTCTAAGCACTGGGGTTGCTACAAGGTAATCAGTTTGTCCCAAGTGGGGCTCACAGCCTTAATCCCCATTTTACAGATGAGGTAACTGAGGCACAGAGAAGTTAAATGACTTGCCCAAAATCACACAGCTGGTAAGTGGCGGAGCGGAATTAGAACCCATGACCTCTGACTCCCAAGCCTGGGCTCTTACCACTAAGCCAAACTGGTTCCTTGTTCTGTTCTTAATAATAAGCAAATCAAACTGTTTTTCCTTTAGATGGTTTGATTCAAGGTAGTATCACAACCTGAGTAGTACTGAATCTACAGGCCTAGAGGACAGAGGTCCTGGGTTCTAATTCCGACCTCATCACTTGCCAGCTATGGGACCTTGGGCAAGTCATTTAACTTCTCTGTGCCTCAGTTTCCACATCTGCAAAATGAAGATTCAATAACTTTTCTCCCTCTTAAGCTTTGATCCCCGTGTGGGATAGGGATTGTGTCCACCCTGATTATCTTATATCTACCTCAGAGTTTAGTAATTTGGCACATAGTATTTAAAAAAACACCGTCGCTATCACTATCCTGAAAATTGACCAGAGCTCTAGATTTAGGATCCAAACTAGGATCCAGTTCAGCACTCCACAATGCACAACTCTTCTGACCTGCTTCCTTTCCCTTCTTTCTCTAGCTTTTTCCCTTCATTTTTTGCCAACTCACCCTATTTATTATAGTGGTATTGTCATTGAAAAGTTATACCAAGGAACTTGTATGAAACTTTTCATTACTTCAAAACTACACTGTTCTTCCCAAAAGATCATTTTTACCTTTGAAGCCCCATTCTGTGGTCTCTGCAAATGTACAAAACAGCATAACAATGGAAAGCTCCAAAATATATCTTCTCCACTTAAAAAAAAAAAAAACTTGAAAAACCTTTCCACATCTCGAGGTGTCCTTTTCCTGGTTCCCATCTGATTTCACATCCTTTCCATTTGAAGTCTTCAAAGTCCACTGGTATTTTTCCATGGTGTCAGTCAGGCATATGGCCGTAGTGAATTCCTCCCGACACAAGGCTCCCTTGCATGGTTTATTATCAGAAACGAAGGCTCGGAAATAAAGGTTCTCTTTAGATAGGCTGAAACAATCAAGTTAATGAACTATAAATAGAGTTCATTTTCACATTTGCTGAAAAACCAGTGGGCACATCCAATGTAAAGCACCCACTGTTCAAATATCCTGCTCTCTCGGGCTCTGCATATCACTTTCCAATTAATGTCATCCACACCCATTATACATAACCTAATCAAGGGAAAGAGTTTCATCTCCTACTTCAGAGGCTCTGACCTGAATGGCAAAATTCCCAATACACTGGACAAACTATAATAGTGGAAAAAAATCTGGTCTTAACTTCATGTCCGTGTTCAGGTCTAGTCAATGTTAGGTAGTAGACTGATTATCAGATGAAAATCAGAAATGCCAGATACACTCACTTCACCATTACTTCAAGGATGGAAACCCACCACCTATAAATGGCCCATTAACAAAATAATGAATTGTGTAAAGGGGTAATGAGTGGATTCCTGATATGGGTTCTATTCGTCAACACCTCGGAGCTTTTCTATAATCTGCTAGAAAGATTTTATTTTCTTGGTCCCATTTTAACTATTTCAAAGCCATGTCATAAATGGTGATAAATTAGATATTGAAATTTCATCTCTGCAAAGGGGCGTCCAGGGTATGTGAGTAACATCAGTGGGCTTCCCTACCAAATAATGGCATGAACCAGATCTGTGTTTATATTTCATATATCTTGAATTTCCCCCTATTTCCACTGACCTGGCCCAGACTAGGGGCTACTTTTGTTAAGTGTGATTCCCCTGTCAATGGCTCTTTGGTGAACCATGAGACCTCGTTCTATTTCATCATCAGTGGTATTTATTGCATGTGTGTAGAGCACTGTACCAAGTGCTTGGGAGAGTACAGTACAACAGAGTTAGCAGACACGTTTCCTGAACATAATGAGCATTTTGACGTTTTACAGCTCAGGAATATCACTCAGCCTCTCTTACAGACATCCCTCCACCTCAACCTGAAGGGAAAAGATTTGTGAGCATGTGTCTGTGTACACAAACATGGTTGTGTGGGTATACAAAATGTACAACAAAGCCATCTGCTATGAAATTGAGGGCAGTAAACATTTTAACTCTATAGCGAAGGTATTTGTTATTACATTGTTCAACTTGCTCTAGTGATCTAAAATTCAAGTGAGCATAACCTACCTATAAAGATTAAAAATGGTGATTTGGGAGATACTGTTGAAAAGGAAAAGGGCAGAATCGTTATTAAAAGTTGCACAGATAACAATTTAGTAATGTAGTCCTGAAATGTGAATGCCTAATTGGGTAAGTAATGTCACAGTCTTACTAAATGAGGGTGGGATAACTTTTAATAACCAAATATTCTGATTATGCACATCGAGTCTCTATTGAAAATGTGCAAATTAAAGCAATTATTCCAACAGTGAGTATGAAATAAAGACCAAGGCGCTACTGGTCACAATTCCAAAAATGAGGTTTTGGTAACAGATTGGGTGTCTTAATAGTAGATCAGCTGTGAAAGAAGGTACCCAGACCCTCTCTGACCGCAGGGGCATCTTCCAAAGAATGTGGCTTTTAAGAATGACATCCTACCTCATTGGTGTTGGGATAACATTGTGGTAATGATGATGATGGTGATAAAAAATGGTATTTGTTAAGCATTTACTTTATACTAAACACTGTAGTAAGCATTAGGATAGATTCAAGACAGTCAGGTCCCACATAGGGCTCCTAGATGTAAGTTTACTTGTTTTGTTGTCTGTCTCCCCACTTCTGAGCCTGTTGTGGGCAGGGGTTGTCTCTATTTGTTGCTGACTTATAAACCCCAAGCTCTTAGTACAGTGTTCTGCACATAGTAAGTGCTCAGTAAATATGATTGAAGGAATGAATGAATGAAGTAAAAGGGAGAACAGACAGTGAATCCCCGTTTTGCAGATAAGGGAACTGAGGCAGACTGAAGTTAAGTGACTTGCCCAAGGTCCCACAGCAGGGAAGGGGTGGAGCCAGAATTAGGACCCAGGTCCTCTGACTCCAAAAACCCAACAGAAGCAGGACACGCAAGAAGCAGCTTACATCCTAAAATGATGTAAATAATGGCATGTATCAAGCACTTACTGAATACAGAGCACTACATGAAGCACTGGGAAAGAATCCAACAGTGGGAATTAGACGTGGACTCTGTCCCTTGGGATGCTCACAATCTGTCCCCTACTAAGAAAGTAAGCCCCATGTGGGGCAGGGACTATGCCCTAGCTGATGTGCTTACATCTACCCCAGAGCTTAGAACAGTGTTTGATACAGAGTAAGAACTTAGCAAATACAAAAATAACAATAGTAATAATAATAAGGGAGAGGTGATTGGGAGCAGGTGCATCAGTACTTGTCTTATGCTGTCGAGTCATTTCCGACCTATAGTGACACCATAGACACATCTCTTCCAGAACGCCCCACATCCCTCCACAGTCATTCTGCTAGTGGAGAAGCAGCGTGGCTCAGTGGAAAGAGCATGGGCTTTGGAGTCAGAGGTCATGGGCTCAAATCCCGGCTCCGCCAATTGTCGGCTGCGTGACTTTGGGCAAGTCACTTAACTTCTCTGGGCCTCAGTTACCTCATCTGTAAAAATGGGGATTAAGACTGTGAGCCCCCTGTGGGACAATCTGATTCCCTTGTAACCTTCCCAGCGCTTAGAACAGTGCTTTGCACATAGTAAGCAGTTAATAAATGCCATTATTATTATTATCATTATTATTATTATTGGTGTAACCACAGAGTTTTCTTGTTAAAAGTATGGAAGTGGTTTACCATTGCCGCCTTCCGTGCAGTAAACTTGAGTCTCCACCCTCGAATCTCTCCCATGCTGCTGCTGCCCAGCACAGGTGAGTTTTGACTTGTAGCAGATTGCCTTCCACTCGCTAGCCACTGCCCAGGCTAGGAATGGAATGGGCACGCATCTGCTTGACTCTCCCTCCCGTAGTCAAGACCGGTAGAGTACTGGAAACTCTCCAGGTGCGACCCTGAGAGGGGACATCAGAAGTAAAGCATCATAAAATACAAAGACAAATGCACACAATAAAAATGAAAATCATTGGGAAGCTGTGGCTAGAGGAGTATAATTCGAGGCACCTCGTGATCCAGAGTCCAAGGCTAACCTGCAGGCTCTATGACCACTAAATCTGGGACATTACTCTGATCCGAAAATGTGACCAACATGGACCCCTTCCATGGAAATGCAAAGGGGAACCTGCTCCAGAGGTACTTGATCTCTTACCCTCATTTCCATTTGTGAGTGATCAGGAAATCATGTTGCATGTGAACTTTGAACCCCTCCTCTTGAAAGTGCTACATAAATTAAGAGAAGTAAACCTGGGACAGGTTTACATCCTAATGCGACTGTCCAAGTGAGACAGAAGAAGGAATCCCTGAGGAAGTAAGAGAAGCTGAATGATTTTAAAGTGGAATATAGATGCTGATTGATTTCCATTAAGCACCTTTTTCACATTTCATTCTTTCTTTTCTGCTCTCCAGTCAGTCAGTCATTCAATAATATTTACTGAGTGCTTCCTGTGTGTGGAGCACTGTACTGAGCACTTGGGAGAGTACTATACAACAATGTAACCAGCACATTCCCTCCCAAAATGAGTTTACAGTCTGCGGGGGGCGGGGGGCAGCGGGGGAGAGACAGACATTAATATAAAAAAATAAATTACAGATATGAACAGATATTTTCCACTGGGGTGAATCACTCATGTCAACTCTAGATGCAGAATAAGAAAAATCTCTCACTTCAACAGAAATGCTTACAGTTTTTGCAATCAATTTGATCAACTGAGTGCTTACTGATTATAGAGTATTGTACTAAGCGCTTGGAAAATGTACAACACAGGAGAGTTGGCAGACGATCTCTACCAACAAGGAGCTTACACGGTCTAATGTACAGCTTTCCACAGGAGACAACTGCTCCAATAAAACAATTAAATGGTAAAATGATCCTGTATTCAGCTTAGGTGCTGTGAGTTTTATTTTGCTCCTCTTAGTCATCCTCTCTGTCCAGGAATTTTATAGAGTGTGGAGGCCACAGACAAAAACAAATGTGAGATCAATGGCAAGAGGCAAGCATGCTAACCTGCTGCGTGTCTTTGGGCAAATTGCTTAACCTTACCTGTGCTTCGGTTTCCTCATCAGAAGAATGGGTATGAAATGCAAAACATCTTATTGACCATCAGAACGAAATGCTCTACCATTTGTGCTTTCTGAGGCACTTGAGAAACTCGACCACACTCAATAGCTTTGAAACAATTTCAATTTGAATGTAGCTACATCCTCCCAAATGTTTTTCTCCAATTTTTATTGTGCTCTTTTAATCTTAACAGTGTAGTATTCCTTTGTTCACTTAAACCTTTAGTAAAATGTGCATGCAACTGAAGTCATCTCTTTCATCAACAACAAAGAAATTTAGGCGTGCCAGTGTGTTTTGCGTTTGCCTATTTACCAGATGTCCTAGTTCGATTTCTTTGCTCTCTGAGCCAAGCAAAGAGGAAACACAGCCTGGTCCGTTAGTTTGCTTATGGACTAATTGGTCCTGAGAAGATTTTGTGCTAATTGATTTACAATTCTGGTTTCATCAAAATTGGCAATATAGGAGCTGAATAATCGTTTAAAGTTTTGATGTCTAGAATGCCAATGAAAGAGAATGTAGTTTCTTCATATTTTGTAACACCCCGAGCTAACTGAGTTTCCAGTGCACGTGGAAAAGAAAAATGGAATTCAATTCTATTCACTGCAGCAAATTGTTATGGAAATTTGCTCTCTCCTGGTTTGGGAGAATAGTTGCCAGCACACAGAAATAATCAGCGAGTCAAACATATTGCCACAACCAATGCAAAATTTGCTTTTTTAGATATGAAGCCTCCTATTCTCATCTAGTCTTGAAACAAGTACACTTTTCATCCGAAGTTCAATAATCAGGCTCCTGCTGATTTCTGAGCTGCAAGACTTGCCCCTATGTAATCAATCAATCATATTTATTGAGCGCTTACTGTGTGCAGAGCACTGTACTAAGCGCTGCAGTGGGGAAGGATCACTCAAGTAATGAACAGTACTTGCTGAGCACTTACTGTGAGGACTGTTCTGGGTGCCGAGTGCTTTCTGGGTGCTGACTGTAGGCAGAATGCTGTTAACTCATTGTGGGCAGGGAATGTCTACTTTCTGTTATATTGTATTCTCCCTTGCACTAAATACAGTGCTTTGCACACAGTAAGCACTCAATAAATACGACTGAATGAATGAGTGAATGGGTGTCTACTAGGTGCACTAGGTAGAGCAGAAAAGGCCCATCCCTTGCCCTGAAGAAGCTTACCTTTGAAGGCAACAGAGGGGCCTCGTCTGAGTCAAGGAGCTCCCAGAGCACCGGCTTTGGTCCTCCCTTCTTGTGCAGGATGCCGGTGTAGTCGGAGGGGATGGTCAGAAAAGCTCCAGAAGTCCGATCAGAGTTCGAAGCCTCCCCTGGATCCCGGGATATTTTTGAAGGAGCAAATTCACGGTGCGGACAGAAAGCCAGGTCATGCTTCCTCAGAAATCAGTCTAGTCAAACGGGATCTGTGCTGCAAGCCCTGATGTGTGTGTGTGTCCGTGTGTGTGTGTGTGTGTGTGTGAGAGAGAGAGAGAGAGAGAGAGAGAGAGAGAGAGAGAAAGAGAGAAAGAGAGAAAGAGAGAGAGAGAATGAAATGCAGTCTGAGAAGTAGCATGACCTAGTGGAAAGAGCACAATCTTGGGAGTCAGAGGACCTGGGTTCTAATCCCTTTTCTGCCACATGCCTGCTGGGTGACCTTGGACAAATCACTTAAATTCTCTGTGCCTCAATCTCCTCAACTGTAAAAAATTTTTTACAGTTTTTTTTATGGTATTTGTTAAGCGTTTACTTGGTGCCAGGTACTCTAATGAGCACTGGGGTAGATAAATAATAATAATGGTGGTATTTGTTAAGTGCTTACTATGTGCAGAGCACTGTTCTAAGCACTGGGGGGGATACAAGGTGATCAGGTTGTCCCACGTGGGGCTCACAGTCTTAATCCCCATTTTACAGATGAGGTAACTGAAGCACAGAAAAGTTAAGTGGCTTGCCCTAGGTCACACAGCTGACAAATGGCAGAGCCGGGATTCAAACCCATGACCTCTGATTCCCAAGCCCATGCTCTTTCCACTGAGCCATGCTGCTTCCCCTAAAATAAAAGGTTGGACACAGTTCATAAACTATGTGGGGATCACAGTCTTAATCCCCATTTTAAGAAGTGAAATGACTTACGCAGGGTCACACAGCAGGGATTAGAACCCAGGCCCTTCTGACTCCCAAACCCATGCTCTAACCACTAGACCATGCTGCTTCGCAAAATGTTCGTGTTCTACTCCTACTTCGACTGTGAGTCCCTACAGGACAGGTACTGTGTCTAACCTGATTATCTTGTAACTACTCCAGAGTTTAGAACAGTGTTTGACACATAATAAACGCTTAACAAATACCATTTTTAAAAATATGCAGCACCGTCCCGTTTGGATGTCTTTCTAAAGACATGTTTTATTTCTAGTTTGCTTTCACCTCCACCACCCAAATATTGGCTGGTACCATTGCAGACAGAATACCTGGCCAAGTGGCTGATTGGTCTGTCCCAGAGTGGCACTGCAGATGGTCTTGTGTTATGATCTGATGCTCTTTCCGTTTAATTAACAAAACAGGAAAGTGAACACCAACCAATGTCTTTTCCTCCAAGGGATATTATGAGGATACATGGTATGCAGTCATATAGTCAGGTAGTAAGTATGAGCAGAAGGGTATGTGTGTACACATATATATGTGTATAGATATGTATATCTATACACATATATGTACATGAGTGTGTGTGTATGTGTGTGTGAGTGTGTATAGTAACAATGGTGTTGCTGTGCTCTCCTTAAAGAGAGCACCTATACAGTTCATCAGGGAAAGCCACATATACCAAGGGAGAGGCAACCCCGATGTTGATAGAAAGAGCTTTCACTGGACTTTGCATTTCCAAGTGTTTCTTTAACCCAACACGAGCAGAGAGCTTGACCAAGCCAAAGCATGCAATCAAAAAATTGAGAAGCAAAGAGTTGGGTCATTTGGTACAGCCCGCAGGAAGATGATTGTAATTCATTCTCCCACACATTCTGGAGCAAAGCAAAAAGCCACAATCCCCATCTGTTCCATTGGACAGACATGAGGCTCTATCCCTGCTCTGGTCGTATCAATGCCCACTGAGCAATAAAATGACCACAGCACCAAATACGGCACAGGCTATTTTGGGGTGCGAAGCTGGGATGATAATCACTGCGTTGCAGATGTGATCTTTGTAGCAGTTCCACTTCAGGGCTGTGACCCTCTAGAACACAGTCTTGTGTGGTGGTTGCTATCTAGTCTTAAACGGCTCCCTGAAGTCCAGAAGAGACGTCCATATTTCTATTTTTATGCATCCCGCTGTTTGGCACTTAAAGAGGTTATTCTTCGTTCAAAGCAGTAGCAGCATTTGCCGCTATTGAGCACATAAGCAATTGTACCCAAGGGTTAGAACGGCAGCCAGTCCATTGGCGGCCTGGGTTAATGGAGCTGACTTGGAATAACGGCAGAGCTTTTGATTTCTAGATGACCAAGGCGGCTTTCCAATTCATCAGTGACAAGCACAATTCAGGGCAGCGGTCACAGCGAGCCCATCTGGGAGACCAGCTAATAGCTCTAACGGTGGGGCCTGGGGTGTCTCGCTAAGATTTAGGTCCATGTGGAGGAGCCTGTTTCTTCTGGCTTGGGCTCACAAGCGGGGCTATTGTATTAAGAGTTGGATTTTATTAAGGGCCTGTCCACTTGTTTTGTTTTGTTGTCTGTATCCCCCCTTCTGACTGTGAGCCCGTTGGGTAGGGATTGTCTCTATTTGTGGCCAAATTGTAATTTCCACATGCTTAGTACAGTGCTCTGCGCTCAGTAAGCACTCAATAAATACGATTGAATGAATTGAACGAATGAATGGACAACAGCGACGGTGACAGATATATTCTTCACTTTTCACAGCTGGATGATAGAATCAATAAGATTTCACTCTCTGAGCTGTGCTTAGACTGAAGTCCAGCACAATGAACCGAGCGGAACTGAAGACCAATTTGTTTCAGTGTAATGGTGTACCAATTGAAATTTCCAGAGAGAATGAATCTGTTTGATGTTAATTGCATTGTGAAAAAAAGGCCTCATTTAAAGAAGATTTTTCTGAACTTAAGGCACTCTTACAAGAAGCTATAAGAAAATTTGATGTGGAAAATGTTGCAATGCATACTTTGTTTGTAAAGGGCAAGCTCTACTGGAATAACCTGACAGGAATTATAACTCTTTTGGTCTTTAAACGCTTCTACTACCTGTCTATTTTTTTTTTTTTTGGTCAGTTTGTCCTCTCTTTTAGATTGTAAGGTCCTGGAGAGCAGCCCAGATCATAGATCATTGTCCTAAAAAACCCTTCAGTCCCTGTTCTTTCACACCTCAAAAACCTCCAATGGTTGACCATCCACCTCCACATCAAGCAGAAACTCCTTACCACTTGCTTTAAAGCACGCAATCACTTTCCCCCCTCCTATCCTACCTCACTGATTTCCCGCTGCAACCCAGCCCACACACTTTGTTCCTCTCACTTCAACTTACTGTACCTCAAATTTGGCCATCTCACTGCTGACCACTCACCCACATCCCATCCCTGACCTGAAACTCCTTCCCCTTTCATATTCAACAGGCCATCACTCTCCTCAAACTCAAAACCTTATCATATGACCTAAAAGAAGCTCCCCCAACTAGGTCTTCATTTCCCCAACTCCCGATCCCTTCTGCATTATCTATGCACTTAGATCTGTTCTCCTGGGACATTTGGTATTCACCCCACTCTCAGCCCTTCAGCACTTATGCTCCAAATTTGTTTTAATGTCTGTCTCCCCCTCTAGTTCGTAAACTCCTTGTGGGCAAGGAACATGGACTCTCCCATGCACACAGTATTAAAGATTGAATGATTGTTTCTGTGTTCTCCCAAGACCTCCGCACAATTCGTCGCTCTCGGGAGGTGTTCAGCAAATACCACTGGTGGTGAAATACTGAAATTTTCCCCTGTATGCTTCTCTTCTGGCAATCTTATTGCTGCAGTTAATAAACGAGCAATACAGTAAAGATGATTCCAGAAACACAAATAAATTGAGATCGAGCTTGTAATTACCAGGGCTGCAATTCTCATTTATGCCCTGAGACCTCAGATAGCCTTGATTGATGACCGGTGGGCAAAGAGCATCTGCCAAAGATCAGTGAGCTCTAGTTCTAATTTTTACTGAAATGTGCTAATTGCCTATCTCTGGATGTGTTGGGCAACATGGGCTGAATAGATTTCATTTTCCAAACTCCTGAAAAAGATCTCCAAGCCCTTCTTAAACTGTCACATTTACTTTCATCAAACCCATCACTTAACGCAGACATTAGATGTTGGTCTATGGTCAGATCATCATTCCACACTTACTTAGAACTCCTCTGGGCTCTGTGGTAGTGTATTATTGGGGAAAAGCATTCATTTCAAGAATCCATTTAGAAAACTCAGTTGAGATTCCTATGGGGGTGAAAGAATCTGAGCCGTGAAAAGCTCAGGCCAAGATATTAGAGAGTTAGAGGTGAGAGAGTCTGAGTTCCTCAGACTGAACACCACTGATGGATTGATTGTACAAAAGCCCATTACCATGTCCCACTGATGCTAAAATATAAGTTCCTTGTGGACAGAGATTGTGTCTACAAGCTGTATAGACTCTCCCAGGAGCTGCTACAATGCTCTGCGCAAAGTAATTATTATTATTATTATTATAATCAAGTGATGTCAAGTCATTTCCGATTCACAGTGACTCTATGGATATATTGTCACCAGAACGTACTGTCTTCTGCTATATTCCGTAACCTTGCTAATGGTTCTGCCGTTATTATTGTTATGCTTTCTAACCATGTAGCTGCTGGTATGCCTCTTCCACATTTTCCCAGGACTTTTCCTAGCATCAGTGTCTTCTCCAGAGAATGAATCCTCCTGATGATGTGTCCAAATTATGCTCATCTATGTTGAGTCATTTGGTCTTCCAAAGACCACTTTGGCTTAATTTGCTCCAAAAACCCATTAGTTTGTTTTTCAGGCAGTCCACAGTATTCACAAAAAGCCTTCTCCAGCACCACGTTTCAAAAGAATCAGTGCTTTCTCTATCCTGTTTTTTCACTGCCCAGCTTTCGGATTCATACATTGTCACTGGTAACACCATAGAATTGACAGTTTGTATTTCTGTGGCAATTGCCAAGCTCTTCATAGCAAATCTGCACTAAGTAAGCACTCAATAAATACCACTGTTCAATTGACAGGTCTATATCACCCAAATCCTAAAATTTGCCAATGCAAAAACTGAGCCCTTAGCCTGCACCATCCAGATTAACAGCCTGCCCTGATGATTGTACTGCTCAACTCCAACTCAAGGTGTGTGGGGATTCAGGGTTCCTTAAAAACTTCACTGGGGTATTTTGCAGGGTTGGTGTCTATCTGTTCCTAAATGTGTGCCATTTTATTTCAGTTGCGTGTGCGACGCATGGCATTGTGGACAGAGCACGGGACTGAGAGTCAGAAGGTTATGGGTTCTAATCCCAGCTCCACCACTTGTCTGCTGTGTGACCTTGGGCAGGTCACTTCACTTCTCTGGGCCTCAGTTATCTCATCTGTAAAATGGGGATTAAAACTGTGAGCCCCAAGAGGGACAACCTGACTACCTTGTATCTACCCCAGTGCTTAGAACAGTGCTTGGCACATAAGTGCTTAACAAATACTATTACTGTTATTATCATTATTAAAAATTACAATCCTAATTTTTTCCTTTAAAATCAAACTCATGACTTAACTCTAAATGTTTGCAGAAAATGAAGAAACAGAGGGTGACTCAAGTTGGCCTTTTCTGTAGAACATCAGGCAATAAGTACAATTAATTGATTGATTGATTGATCAGTCACCTTCACTCTCTAAATTTCAGTGGAAAGCATAGAAACTTCCACACACTTGATTTTTTAATGACATTTAAGTGGTTACTACGTCCCAGGAACTGTAGTAAGCTTTGAGACAGTTACAAGCTAACCAACATGGGATCCCCCTCTCCATCCCCCTCATCTTACCTCCTTCCCTTCCCCACAGCACCTGTATATATGTTTGTACATATTTATTACTCTATTTATTTACTTATTTATTTTACTTGTACATATCAATTCTATTTATTTTATTTTGTTAGTATGATTGGTTTTGTTCTCTGTCTCCCCCTTTTAGACTGTGAGCCCACTGTTGGGAAGGGACTGTCTCTATATGTTGCCAACTTGTACTTCCCAAGCGCTTAGTACAGTGCTCTGCACACAGTAAGCACTCAATAAATAGTATTGATTGATTGATTGATTGATTAGTTCCCATTTTACAGATGAGGTAACAGGCCCAGAGAAGTGAAGTAACTTGCCCAAGGTCACACAGCAGACAAGTAGCATAGGTGGGTCTAGAGCCCAAGTCCTTCAGACTCCAGGGCCCATGCCCTATCCACTAGGTTATACTTGCTTCTCTAAAAGTCATATGCTAAAAGAGACTAATACAGTTTGGGTGACAAGGATTCTTACTTTGATTAATCTTTCCTAGCTGCATCATTACTTTTCTAGAGTTTGAGCGATCTTAGGATTTATTACTTGCTTTGGATATTTTACTTGTGAACAGGTGTGATTTCACAAAGGGTCATAGTTGCACTCATCCATGCCTATGAGCTTCTGTTGCAGGAAGCTTTCTGGTAATTGTGTTTTATACCTAACTGACCATAAAACCCAAGCTGGGGTTTGCTAGTGAGGAGGAATATAATCCTTCATATGCTCCAAGCCTGAATTCCAATAAGCCCTTTGATTTTTTTCTTAAATCAAAAAATTATAGTAGCCTCAATTTGGTATCTGTTGCCCAATGCACAGAGAGGTTCATTTAATCATCGAGAGGCAGTGTGGCCTGATGGAAAGAACATTGGCCTGGGAGTACGAGGACCTGAGTTCCAACACCTTCTGCTCCGCTGTCTCCTCTTGAAGGCACAATTGCTTGGCTCTGAATTTTTGAAGTCCTCTGGTCCTGGCCCTGTTAAGTTGAAAAGGATATGAGCACCTATTCTTCATCCACCCCACCAGCTCCCCTTCCCCAATTAATGCCAGAGAGCCTCCATGGGGTGAGAATTGATGTGACTGCTAATAATTAATGAATAAGGAGTTTACAGTCTAATCTTTTCTTGATACTTTCCATCACCTGGATCATTCCCTCAGAACTAGCAGAAAGTGTTCAAAATGGTGTTCCCTGATGGAGACCCAAGCAGTAGCCATAGCAACCCCTAGAACATCACCAGCCCTTCCCATCCTAAATTAGGAGCACATTTTCATATTCTCAAAGCACTTTCACATTAACTCATGTTCTCCTCCCACTAGATTGTAAACCCACTAGATTTTAAGCTTCTTGAGAGCAAGGATCATGCCCACCAACCCTATTGTATTATATCCTCTCCCAATATTGTATTATATTGTATTATTATCCTCTCTCAAGTGCTTAGTTTAGTGCCCTGCACACAGTAAGCATTCAATAAACACCATTGATTGATCGATTGATCCCTATGAGGCAGGTCTCACTAGTCCGATTTTTCTGACGAGGAAACTGATGCTCAGAGAGGTTAAGCGACTTGCCCCAGGTCATACAGCCTCGCAGTTCTGGGATTTAGAACATGGGTCTTCTTGTAGTCTTCTGTCTGTCTACTAGACCACACTGCCTCTCAGGACCCTCCCACCTCATCCCCTTTGACAGCACCATGATTATGCATGAGCTAAGTGACTACAATCAGGCATAGGAGTGGAGAATCTGTCATTTTAGAGAGAGAGAGAGAGGCTAAGCTGAAATCTTCCTAGGATTCTCTTGCATCTTGGTATCTTTCTCTTAACCTCAGCTCAAACCATAGCACTGAACCCAGAATCAGTAAAACAGCCCCAGGGCCCCTCCAGGGGTTCAGCCAAAAATAAATCATTAAACTCAGAAGGAAATTCAACTTTCTGTCGAAATGCTGTCGGTTCAGTGATGTACAGAATTCCTCTCCATGATAGATCATTTTTCTCTTTTGTGATTAATCTCGGGGAGACGCTTTGGTACAATTTGTCAAGACTAAGTTATATACATCTCACAAATACTTGGAATTGTTTAGGAAACTTAGCTTTAAGAGGGTTATAGAATGTCTAGCAGATCATCAACCAATGATAACTATTGAGCATTTTGTGTGCAATGCACTGTACTAAGCAATTCAATCAATAAATCATATTCATTGAGCACTTACTGTGTGCAGAGCATTGTTCTAGATGCTGGGAAGAGTACAATATAAAAGAGTTGACAGGCAGGTTAACCTGCCCACAAGGGGCTTACAGCCCAAAGGAATTAATTTGACTTCTTTTGCACTAGGGTGTTGGTATTTGAAGCCTGGATCGAAACTTTACGTATAGAAAATTTCAGAGGCTCTAGTTAGCGGAGCTTTCAAAAACTGCATTGTAAACATGTGTCAAAATAAAAAGCCTAGTCAGAAATGTCACTTTGCTTAAATATGTTAATAAAGACTCCACACAAGGGAAAAGGAAAAAACCCATTAAAATATGTATTTAAGGATTCGCCATTACCATTTAGACAGGCAATGAGCAATTGCTACCTAGCCTATCACAAGTGTGAACAACCTACAAAAAAATTTAAAAAGCTGAAAAAAGGAACTGGCATGTAGTGAAGGGAAGAAGAAATACCAAAGGAGCAGGTATTAAGTATGATCTCTTCTTTTTTATCTCCTTTATCTTCTAGACTGTGAGCCCGTTGTTGAGTAGGGGTTGTCTCTGTCTATTGCTGAATTGTACTTTCCAAGCGCTTAGTACAGCGCTTAGCACAGGGTAAGCGCTCAATAAATATGACAGAATGAATCTCCTCAACTAGCAAAGAGAAAAATATTACCATTCTGTGGATGAATTAAACAAATTATTGTCTTTTAAAGCCTTATATTTTCATATCATTTTATTTTCCTAAGCACTCATTTACCTCCACAGCATCTCTGTAATGTAAGGATTATTATTCCCGTTTTACAGATGAGAAAATTATGGCATTTGATCTCAAGAAGAAAACAGAGTAACAATGAAGTAGTTCCAAAGTGTCAAATGACTGGATTCTCTCTATTGTAATTCTGCCATTTTTTTAATGACATTTGTTAAACTCTTATATATTCCAGGCACCGTTCTAAGCACTGGGTAGATACAAGCTAATCAGGTTGGACACAGCTCATGTCCCATAAGGGGCTCACCGTCTTAACCCCCATTTTACAGGTAAAGTAACTGAAGCACAGAGAAATTAACTGACTTGCCCAAGGTCACACAGCAGACAAGTGGCAGGGTTGGGATTAGAATCCAAGTCCTTCTGATTCCCAGGCCTGTGCTCTATCCCCTAGTCCACCTGGTACCGTCTTTCAGTTTAAAAATCCATCATATCTTGATCATTTAAATTAAAAAAAAACCCAAAGCCATGACTTTTTCATGTTCTAAATTCATCACAGTGTTGGCAATGCATCGACGTGTCAGTAGACCCAATATTACTTTCCTTTCCAATAAGCAAAACTATGTGACTATACTTAACAGCCCATGCCAAGACCCTATGCTAGACCGCAAGCTCATTGTGGGCAGAGAACGTCAACCAACTCTGTTGTATTGTACTTTACGAGCTTAGTACAGTGCTCAGCATTGAGAAAGCATTCAATAAATACGATTGATTGATTGATTGATATTATGCTGAGATTGAGGTTCACACATTCAGAATTTCCAGAGGCTTCCACTAAAGGCTAAGTAGGGCAGGTGGAGTGGGAATCAAAGAGAAGGTCCAGGGTCCCTGAAATGATTTGGCCCCTGTTCCATATCCACACCAATCATATGCTGTTGGGCTTTCTGCAAACAAAAAGATCCGTTATCTTTCCCACAGAGCCCCTTCCGCTATTTCCAATTGACAGAACTAGGGAAAATGATCAGGGAATCTGTCCATGCTATCCACTGAGCATTCATTCTGTGCCAGGCATTCTACTATGTGCTAAGCACTGTGCTAAATTCAGGGGCAGTTAGAGGATAATCAGATTAGGCACAGTGCCAGTCCCACCTGGGGCAATCTAAGCAACCTATGATTTTGCAGCCAACAGAGATAGAAAAAAAGGATGATGCGTTGAATATGAAGCTACTACTATTCATTCTGTTGAGTTGTGCACCTCATTTGTGCAATTAACCCCACTGGGATCAGTATAATCTCAGTTTCCTAATTTATAACATGGGTTTGAAATTAAGGAAGCATTGTGGCCTAGTGAAAAGAGCACTGGCATGCAAAAGTTGCAACCTTAAAGTTTCCCTTGAACTCCTGTGGTTATTTCAAGAAGTAGCATGTCAAACCTTCATCCTCAAATTAACCCCACTTCTTAAAACCTCCCAAGTTCCTCTTGTGTGCATTGAAAATGGCTTTTGGTTCACATTTAATGAAAAGAATTACAATACATTCAAGGTCGTGTGTGTGTGTGTGTGTGTGTGTGTGTGTGTGTGTGCATTTTAATATGTGCTCAGGACGCATCCTCCTATGCATTTTTAGTCTAAGTCAACCTAGTACAAGTATAGTCAATTACTTCCTATTTAGGAAATACTCTACCCCAGTTAGGATTTATAATAGGTTCTATGAACAAAAGTGTTATGGGAAACAAGCTACACACTGTAGAGTTTCTCACAGGAATTCATGTAAGGACTCACAATGTAAAACAATAACATTGGCACAGCAAACAACAATAAATTACTGAACTAATAATCTAAGATATTAATTTTAACCAAAGGAACTGGGTACTGTTCTGTGTGACTGTGGGCAAGTCACTTCACTTCTCTGTGCCTCAGTGACCTCATCTGTAAAATGGGGATTAAGACTGTGAGCCCCACGTGGGACAACTTGAATACCTTGTATCTCCCCTAGTGCTTAGAACGGTGCTTGGCACATAGCAAGCGATTAACAAATATTATTATTAGTATCATTATTATTACCTCAGGTCCCTCTGTCCCCAGGCCTGTATCCTATCCACTAGACAAGCTGCTTCTTGATTAATCAAGAAATTAAATGAATTAAAGTAATAAATTAATTAATAGCATGTTTTGAGCATCCACTCTGGGTAGAGCCGTGTCCTAAATTCTTGGGTTGCTACTTATTGTTCTTGACTCCCAGTTATTATTCTTTGAATCTGTCTCTCCCCCCACTTGGATTGTAAATCTCTTGGGGACAGAGAGGAAGTATAAAAACTCTCTTCAGCAATCAGCAGCACATACTGAGCACTTACTCTGTCAGAAACACCACTATGCACTTGGGAGAATACAATAGAATTAGTAGAGGTGACCTCTGCCCTCAGGTGCTTTACAGTCTTGCAGGGGGACAGATTTTGTGCATCTCTCTGTCCCTGTAACTCTCTGTCTCTGTCCCTGAATCACTCTTGTCTCTACTGAGCACTTACTCTGTCAGAAACACCACTAAGCACTTGGGAGAATACAATAGAATTAGTAGAGGTGACCTCTGCCCTCAGGTGCTTTACAGTCTTGCAGGGGGACAGATTTTGTGCATCTCTCTGTCCCTGTAACTCTCTGTCTCTGTCCCTGAATCACTCTTGTCTCTACTGAGCACTTACTCTGTCAGAAACACCACTAAGCACTTGGGAGAATACAATAGAATTAGTCGAGGTGACCTCTGCCTTCAGGTGCTTTACAGTCTTGCAAGGAGGCAGATTTTGTGCATCTCTCTGTCCCTGTAACTCTCTGTCTCTGTCCCTGAATCACTCTTGTCTCTACTGAGCACTTACTCTGTCAGAAACACCACTAAGCACTTGGGAGAATACAACAGAATTAGTAGAGGTGACCTCTGCCCTCAGGTGCTTTACAGTCTTGCAGGGGGACAGATTTTGTGCATCTCTCTGTCCCTGTAACTCTCTGTCTCTGTCCCTGAATCATCATCATCATCAATCGTGTTTATTGAGCGCTTACTATATGCAGAGCACTGTACTAAGCGCTTGGGAAGTACAAATTGGTAACATATAGAGACAGTCCCTACCCAACAGTGGACAAGAATCACTCTTGTCTCTGTAATTTCTGTGTCTCTGCCTGTCTCCTATCTACCTGTTTCCCCTCTTCATCTCAGCTGGGGAAATTCGATGAATTCTGAAGAGACCCTCCTTCTCTTGCAAAAAAAATCACCATCGTGTCCAAACTGCAGCTACAATCTGCTGAGGGGCGAGATCCAGCCCTCCGTTTTCTGTCGCTCCCCCCCTGCAATAATAGCAGGCGTTTACAAAACCGTCGCATGTGTTTGGGTTGCTGTCCCCGCCTTTGGTCATTAAAGGCTCCGGACTCATTAAAGAATTCTGGATTCTGCACTTTTGAAGGCTGACACAAGTTAAAACTCAAAAGGAACTTCACTGTAGCGGTTACAGGACCCTAAACCCTTCTTTAATCTCGCTCCTAGAGGCTGTCAGTCCAAGTAGTCGGAGGGTGAGAGCCTGAGAAGGTGAATCAACCGCTCTGCAACCGCAAGACTTCGGCAATTTCGAGTGCGGTAGGAATCAGTTTCCTGGGCTGCTTATTGGGGAAGTTACTGTTGCCTTGCAGACAGAGAGAAGTGCATGGAAGACTAGCGAGCATCATGCAGAGCCAGTGCCTACTCACCAGCCACGTTAAATCGGGACAGGTTTTCAGGAGGATCAGGTAATAATGTCTTTCCCCCTTCATGCTTTTATTTTTATTTTTTTTTCCCGGGTAAACGGGTGAGGTGGAATCGTTTTTATAAGTGTTTGGAGTTTGTCTTTGTAAAGGTGTCCGTGTGGTGCGCGGGTTAAAGGGAATTTAGAGCTTTTGGTCCATTCGCCTGCCTGTTGTTGGGTGATACCTACAGGCTCGGCCGGGATGTGTTCAGAATCACGGAGGCGCTTTGTTTTAAAAGAGGCTTTGATGGCCGCCTCTCCGAGTCTTTTTAAGGGATAAAATATCTGGTCCTGGTATTGCCACAGCACCTGTATATATGTATATATGGTTGTACATGTTTATTACTCTATTTATTTATTTATTTATTTATTTTACTTGTACATTTCTATCCTATTTATTTTATTTTGTTGGTATGTTTGGTTCTGTTCTCTGTCTCCCCCTTTTAGACTGTGAGCCCACTGTTGGGTAGGGACTGTCTCTATGTGTTGCCAATTTGTACTTCCCAGGCGCTTAGTACAGTGCTCTGCACATAGTAAGCGCTCAATAAATACGATTGATTGATTGATTGATTGATTGCTTTGCACATAGTAAGCGCTCAACAAATACCATCATTATTATAATTTCTCGAGGTTGCTCCGGGTCCTGGATGCAGCTATTTGCTCAGTTTTTAATCCTATAAATTTTTTTTATGTCTTGGAACATCAATCTCCCGCGTGGTGGCTTGTTCCACCTCTGTCTCTCTCTGTGTCTCTGTCTCCATCTCTGTCTCTGTCTCTCTCCCTCCCTCTGCTTTTCTCTTTCTCCCCGCTCTCCAGAGAGGAAACACGTGCTGATAGTGGAATACCAAATTGTGGCTCACCGAAAATTGTCCTCATTCGATGCTTTCCCATTTGGGATTTCACAGATCCATCGATGAGTCCATCAATCAGTGGCATAAATTGAGCTCTCACTGTGCAGAGCATTGTACCGAGCGCTTGGGAGAGTCCAAGATAACAGAGTTACACCGTGACACATAAACGTGTCTGTTGTTTGTGTCTGAGTCTGGGGAGGCGATTGTGTACAATGTGTGTGGCGTGTGTCTGTGCCTGTGTGCAGCTGTTCAGGCGTAATAGGTGCCTAAGTGGGCGTTTGTGTGTCCTTGCTTGCTTTGTGAATCGGTGTGTGATTGTGTGCGCTTCGTTGTGCTGGTGTGTGTAGCCCCGGCCACGATCTGGGTGCGTGTGTTTGGTATTGTGCACCTGTATCTGTGTCGGTGAAGCCTGTCACTGGAGGTTTGGATGCAACAAATCGGGTTGGGCAAGGTCCTTGTCCCAAGTCTGTCCCCATCCCCCCGTGTCATTCGTTTATTTCTAATAATAATAATAATTGCCATTATTCTAATAATAATGATGATGATAATGATTGTCATTATTATGATGGTAGACTGTGAGCTGATTGTGGGCAGTGATTGTCTCTCTTTATTGCTGCATTGTACTTTCCCAAGCGCTCAGTCCAGTGCTGTGCACACAGTGAGCGCTCCAGCAATGTGATTGAATGCATGAATGGATGGATGGATGGATGGATGTGAGTGCGTGTGCAGGGGCTGCTGCTGCGTGTACCTGTGTCTGTGAGGCTGCGGGCCGGGTTTGTTGTGTGTGCGCAGGTGGTACCCAGGGCAGCCGGCGGGCCAACCCACCCTGTTTGCGTGCGGGCGACGGGGGGCGGGGGGCAGGGGGAGATTCCGCAATGGGCCGGGCGAAGGCACCAATGCGGGGAAGGGGAGATGCTCCCCGGGGACCCCCCAGCGATGCCCCCTGCCCCCTCCTGCGTCCCTTGGCACTGCCCGGCGTTCCTCGGTGGAGGGTCAGGGGTGGGCTGGACCAGGGGGGGCATGACTGGACTGCGGAAACGAGGAGGACCGGCCGGGGGATGCCAGGGCAAGGCGGGGCAGGGCAAGGGGATGCCAGGGTAGGGCGGGGGCAGGGCAAAGGGATGCCAGGGCAAGGGGGTGCCAGGGCAACGGGAGAGGGGCAGGGCAAGGGGATGTCAGGGCAAGGGGGGCAGGGCAGGGGGATGCCAGGGCAAGGGAAGAGGGGCAGGGCAAGGGGATGCCAGGGCAAGGGGGTGCCGGGGCAAGGGGGTGCCGGGGCAGGGCAGGGGGATTCCAGGGCAAGGGGGTGCCAGGGCAAGGGAAGAGGGGCAGGGCAAGGGGGTGCCAGGGCAAGGGGGATGCCGGGGCAAGGGGATGCCAGGGTAAGGCGGGGGGTAGGGCAAGGGGATGTCAGGGCAAGGGGGGCAGGGCAGGGGGATGCCAGCGCAAGGGAAGAGGGGCAGGGCAAGGGGATGTCAGGGCAAGGGGGTGCCAGAGCAGGGGGGCAGGGCAGGGCGATGCCAGGGCAAGGGGGTGCCATGGCAAGGGAAGAGGGGCAGGGCAATGGGGTGCCAGGGCAAGGGAGGGCAGGGCAGGGGGATGCCAGAGCAAGGGGGTGCCAGGGCAAGGGAAGAGGGGCAGGGCAAGAGGGATGCCAGGGCAAGGTGGAAGCCAGGGCAAGGGGATGCCTGGGCAAGGGGGGGGGGGGGGTGCAGGGCAAGGAGGTGCCAGGGCAAGAGGGGGTGCCAGGGCAAGGGGGTTGAACCGCGGGGGCTGCGGATTGGGGGTCGGTGCGTGGGCGTGCACCAGGGTCCGGGGGAGCTTGGGCGCCCGAAGGGGCGGGATGCCCGGGGGCGCCTGAGTGTCTGCCCGGAGGGGCCCGCGGCCCCGCCACCCGCCTCCGGGAGACCCCGGCCCCCGCAGGAGCGGGGTGCGGGGGCGGGGGGGAAGCTCAGGGAGGAGAGCCCCCCCCCCCCCCCGCCGCCTCCCCGCCACCCCCAGCATCCCCGCCCCTCCCCGCCCCTTCCCCCCGGGCTGGACCAGCGGCCGCGGCAGCGGCGATGGGCAAAGACAGCCGGAGCAGCAGCATCCTCGGGGCCTCCTCCTCCTCCTCCTCCTCCTGCTCCTCCTGCTCCTCCTCCTCCTGCTCCTCGTCCGCAGGTCCCCGCGCCCCCGGCCGGGCCATGGCGCTGCCCCCGGGCCCGGTGAGTCCTCCCCGGCCCGGCTGGCGGGCCACCGGGGGGTGGGGGCTGCTGCCCAACCATCTGGAGGGGAAAAGGCGGGGGGAAGGGGCTCCCCTAGGCGCCCCCAACCACCTGCTGCCCAGGCCAGGGCCAACTGGACGCCCCCCTTCCCCCCGGCTTCCCTCTCCCTCCCCGCATCCGAGCCCCCCTAAAAGGGATCCAGGCTTGACCCTCCTTCCCGCATCCCACCGCCTCTTTTCCCACCCCCAGATCCATCCTTCCTGAAGCAGACTCTGCCCCCCCACCCCCCCGCATTCCAGCGCTTGGAACAGTGCTTGGCACATAGTAAACGCTTAATACCATCATCATCATCATCATCAGCTGTCCAAGACGCTGCAGCCGGTGCCCCCTACCCCAAATCCCTGCAATCCTTGGGAGCCGGGGTGGGAGTCGGCCTCTCCTCCCCACACCCAATCTAGGGTTTTTTCCCCCAAACACGAGGAAAACATTGCTTTTCTCTCTCAACTTTCTCCCTCCCCTTCTAAACCCGACCCAAACCCCCAACCCTGGCTCCCTCCTTTTCCTGGAGATATTCTCCCCCCCTGTCTTCTAGGTGGTGCAGGAGTTTCTGTGGGATTATTCCTTCCAGGGACAGACGGTGGTCTCTGGTCTTGGATCTGGGGTCTGGAGAAGCTGAGGATCCCTCTCTGGGAACTCCCACCAACCCTTCTCCTCCTCCCCACCTCCCCCTCACACAGGGATGCGAAGGCAGGCAACATCAGCAGGGAAGCCAAGGAGGGAGCTCTGGTTTGGGACAGGACCAAAACGCACTTGGACATCTTCCGCATCCCTAAAGGAGCCAAAGCCTTGAGGTTCCCTGAGGTCCAGTGCCTAGAAAGAAAGAGAAAAGGCTTTGCACAGTGTGGGAACTCAGGGTTCCCTCCTGATGGATGGCACAAGTCACTCAACAACCCGGTCGTACTGGCGGTGGAAGGGTTGTTATGGCAGCGGCCCCGAAGCTGGGGGCTGCTCGTCTATTTCTGGGGTCTGCGCATGAAGGAATAGATATAAACACGCTGTTGTTGTTGTTGTTGTTTTAATTTCATAAACCAGCGTTCTCAGAACAAAACATGTTGCGGGGAAGAAGGGTCTCTCCTTCCTCTGGATTGGGGTTGAGATTTCTTAAAGACCAAAGTATCAGCTTCTGTTTCATTTATGCTTTAGCTCGGGGGGTGTCGGCCTAGTGCTGAAGAGTGTCTAAAACCCGCTCTCTACTAAAGTGACTCCTTAGCCGTGCATCCATGCGTTCCGAACTAAAATCTCCATACTTGGGATGCCGTACGCACTTTCAAAACACCTTATAAATTGCATTAGTAGTAAATCGGGTGGATGGGCAGCACAGATTTTTCCATTGAATATGCTGTTGGTCTGGGGAGGAAAAAGGAAGAGGGGATTATCACCTAAGTTTTGATCATTTTGGTGTCAGCGGGTGAGGCGGTTTGGAAGATGGGTAGGTACACCAAGGCAGAAACTACCAGACACAGGAACAGTGTTCACAGAAAATCCACTACAGAGAGGCATCCCCAAGCCTGCCTATTTCCTAAGGAACAAATATATATATTTTAGCTCAGTTCTCCAGATTACTGCTTCAGCTCTCCACTCCGCTTTGACTAAGGCTTATGGTTGTTATGGAGATAAAAGTGTGAGTCAGTAAGGGGTGGTTCAATGTAAATGTGAACCGCCGCTGCGACTAAAAATCTGAAGGGACACTGTGACTAATAATTTTTATGAATTTTAAATAAAGAAACCTAGGGGACAATTACGTTTCCTGTTTGGGGTTCAGATGATCATAAACATGGGTTGTTTTGCTTTCCATTTCCTAAACTGGTAATTCCCAAGAAATATTTGAATCGATATGATGCTCACATTCACTGGATAAGTCTTCAATGATTCTGTTATTCTTTAGGAGACATTTAGCACAAGGAGCAGTTTTGTAAAATAAGCTACATGTCCCACCAATGGGGGAAAAAAAACAACGTAAAAATTACATCAAATTGTTGGGTGAAGTGGTAAACTCAGGATGCTACTTCATTGTCTCTAGTATTTGTTAAAAATTATGCTCCAGAAGAGTGATTGCTTCAGTGAAAAGAATTTCTGAAAATCTTTTGACTTTAAATAGCCAAGGCTTGTGGTTTCCCAAAATGTTTTTGGGGGTGGGATTGCACTGGTTTCATCATAATCTCCGACCTCTTTAACAGAAGACATGCTGTTTGCATCCTTGCTTAATTGAGACACAGGATGATTTCCTTTGTTTCATGTGGTTGCGTTTTTACTCACTGCCAGGGCTGCAAGCGTGTTCAATTATGCACAGTAATAGACTATTGTAAATGGGGCAAAAGCCAAGAACTTTTGGGAGAGAGTTGAATTTTTCAAACCCCCCAAGATCGAATTGTACAGTAGCTCACAGCCACCTGTCTGACCCTGAACAGTGACTTACTCCAGCAACAAGAAGTAGAGAATATGGAGCAATTCCTCAGGGAATTCAGGCCAACAAGTCACTTTGGCAAGAATTACCTGGGCATTTCAGGCAAATGCATTTGTTGGCTGGAATTACCCAGATAGTTCCCTTTCCTTGGCAAGGACAGAACTCACCAGAGTGACACTGTTTGGTGGTCACTCCTGAAAAGGCAAACCCGAGGAATTAAATTCATCAGGAAACAAATGGCAGTTTTTCCCAACTCTGGTTTGAGGAATTGCTGGGGGGAAATAAGTCCATTTCTTCGAGGGGAGCTCAGCCTTTCCCTTCTCAAGGAGCCTGTTGGGACAGCTGCCTTTGGGAGACTGGACATTAAAACCCGCTAGATTGTAAGTTCCTCGAGGGCAGGGATTTCATCTTCTACCTCTAATTGCCCTCTCATAAATGCTTTGCACACAGTAGATGCTCAGTAAATACTATTGATCGATGGTTCAATCCTACTTTTTGTGGGAACTGATTTCCAGTCAAATAAAATGAATTTGGAACAAATATAAAAAGCAGACCTTAGGAGAAGTACATTTCTAAAGCTTCTTCACCAAACCAACTGCCCTAAGATTGCAGACCCAGAGGAAAATCCAAGAGGATTAAGAAACCTAAACATTTCTGAGCTTCAGGCTCATAAGGGATGATGATTCAAGACCATTATAACCGCTTAATAGATTGTCTCATCACTATACGTACTTCTCCCTTTTCTATTTGCATTAGTAGATTATTTCATTTGACGTTTGAATGGATATTTGCATTTTTATTACAAGTTCACAAACGGAGAATCGCATAAACGATGCTGCATAACATGAAATGCCTCTGATGCTTTAAGTCTTTTGGCCCTCAAAAAGACCATGCCTCTCTCCCTGCTCACATTACCTTTACAGATGAGACACTTTCATTTGTAGTAAACGTGTATGCCCCCCTTTCATTATCCTATTCTGTTCTCATTATCTGGGAAGAGGGCAAAACCAATCCATCAATCAGTCATATTTATTGAGTGCTTACTGTGTGGGGGTCAATCAATCAATAGTATTTATTGAGTTTACTGTGTGCACAGCACTGTACTAAACACTTGAGAAATGACAATTTGACAGAGTTGTTAGATAAGTTCCCTGCCCATGACAAGCTTACAGTCTGGAGGACTAAATAAAAACCATTCTTCCTAGAAGAGCAAAGCATGTCCCAGCATACTTCAAAAGTAATGTTTCCCCCAGAACACCTAGGAGCACCCAAATTGCTAAACTCACAGAATCAACTCCAGCCCACCTGAGCAGCTACATGACAAATGGACAGTTTTAAGAAGAGATGCCAAGTGGGTAGAAGGCACATATACGTAGCCGAGCACAAATCAGATTAATTTAATTTCCATAATTTATTCCTTACTGTTCGGTGAAGAGTAGATTTTCCTCTCCTGGGAGGAAGGACACAGAGAGATGATACTCTCAGTATCCATTAAGGGAAAAACCTGCTAAACATTGGGCAGAAGAGATGGCTCTCTGGTGAAGAGAAATAGGTTTGGATAAAGGCAATGTAGAAGACATTCTCTACAGACCAGTCTCGAAAACCCTAACGGACACAAGTAACTGAGATTGTTGTTGAACAGTGCCAGTGTTTCTGAGGAAACTGATTTTTGAAACAGTTTGTTATGACAATCCAGCTAAAGTATGCAGTGTTTCGTTACTCCTTTCTCATATGAATGCAGCACTCTTGTGGTTAGAGAACACCTGCTTAGAGATCATATTTTCATGGAGAATTGCAATCACTTTCCCTTTTAAAATATGAAAATTCTTTTCTTTGAACAGTTCATTCATTCATTCAGCCATATTTATTTAGCACTTACTGTGTGCAGAGCACTATACCAAGCACTTGGGAGAGTACGTATAACAATAAACAGACATTCCTTTCCCACAATGAGCTTTCAGTATAGAGGGTCTTTTCTGGGTTTTTTTTTTTTGGTTTTCATGAACACTACAGGGTAACCCCTACTGGGTTACAGTTCCAACTTGAGATTTTTGTAAATCAAGTCAATCCTAGTCATTGTCATTGTGTGTGTGTGTGTGTGTGTGTGTTGGGGGGAAGTAGAGGTGGTATTACTTGGGCATTTGTTTTGTGTACCAAAAGTTGGTTACACCCAGGATTCAATAGTCACGTCGTACAACAGGATTCTGAAAATACTGATCTCAGTCAATAAGAATCAGTGACCCAGAGCTGAAATTTTAAATATCCCTTTCCCAACCCCAAGCAATGCTATCGATCAAGAAGTGATTTTCGGGTGGGAAAAGGCATGTTCTAGAATTTGAAAATTCAATAAAGTGTTTACCCTTTTAAAGTTAAGCTCTGGTTTAAGAAGTATTGAGCCAAATTCTCTCAGTGCCCAAGCTCTTTTAGAGCATGTTAAGCACCTTTGGACACCGGATTGCAATTTATCTTTTTAAATAGAAGCCATAAAAAGAGACCTTCTGTGTTTACAGCTACTTCAGCACCTAAGCCTAGTGCTTGCCACATAGTAAGTGCTTAATAATGCCCATAAAAAGGTGGTCAGTGGGCATTAGAAAGGCCATTTCTGGGTCTAATCCCAGATCAGTGTTCTATCTCCAATATGGTAATATTCATTTAATCATTCTGTCAAAATTTTCTGAGCATTTACTCTGTGCAAAGCACTGGACTAAGCACTTGGGAGAGTACATTATAACAATAGACACATTCCCTGGCCACAATGACCACGGTCTAAAGATGACCTCACAGTCTAGAGGCTGTGAGCAATAGGCCATGAATGTGATGGTTCCCCTTCTTGATATTAATTAATAGTTCATACAGAGCTTTTACTCTGTGTAGAGCACTGTATTAAATGCTTGGAAGAGCATTCCCCTGCCCTCAAGGAACTTAAGATCCCTGCCCTCAAGAAACTTACAATCTAGTAGGGGAGACAGACACTAAAATAAACTGCTGGTAGAGGTAGCAACAGAGATTAAAGATATATGCATTTGTATTTTAAATATATATATTATATATCAATGCTGTGAGTGGGGAAATGGTGAAGTGAATTGCCAAACGCTTACAAAGTGAGGACCCAAGTGCATAGGTGATACAGAAGTGTTGAAGTGATAGTAGGTGGGAAGATGAGAGATTAGTGTGGGAAGGCCGCTTGGAAGAGACGTGATTTCAGAAGAGCTTTCAAGATGGGGAGAACAGTGGTGTGCCAGAAGGAAAAGGAGAGAGAGTTCCAGGTAGGATGGAGGAGGAGAGAGAAGGGAAGGAGATACGATTAGTACGTTGATATTAGAGGAGAGAAGCATGGTTACTGAGAGTAAGAGAAGAGTGAGGATAAGTAGGGGGAAGAGTGCTGATTGAGTGTCTTAAAATCGTTGGTCATAAATGCCTGCTCGACACAGAGAGGAATAGGCAACCACTGGAGGACTTTTGAGGAGTGGGGAGATATGTGTGGAAAAATGATGTCGGCAGTAGAGTGTAGTTTGGACTGGAGAAGGGAGAAGTAGGAGACAAGTCATCATCCTGGAGGCTGATGCTGTAGTCATCCTAGTATCTAGGGAAGGAAAATCTAACAACTCTTGCTTCCTTCTAGTAGCTCGGGGTGGTCCCTTGAATTTCTACAAACTCCTCTTGAACCTGCTGACACAAATTCCTGTGGTAACACTTTCCATTTTGTTTCCTTTGCATTGATCCTACCACCTTCAAGCTGCAAAGGGTAGCCCTCTTCCTGTTTTGGGATTGGCTGAACAGCAATTCCATGCTTGTTCTGCATACACTTCATGCTTTTGTAGATTTAATTTTGTTCCTTCTCTGTTTTCATCTTTTCAGCCTGAAAGATCCTCAGGTCTATCACCTTAAGCACTGTGGGAATAATCTGACTCATTACTAGTTTTCACTGCTGTCATTTGAAAAGGTCCTTCTTTTACATGACAATCAAAAGGAAGGAAAAAATTAAGAGGAGGAATCTTCATTTCATGAAGATTAGGGTTGCATCACACTGCGGTTTTTAGTTCCGTCAATGAACTGGCAGCCCTACAAGGCTAGAAAAAGCAATATCAAATTTGGGATCGTTTGTAAAGGACTGGAGAGGTCACCTTGTCCCAAAGGTCTTTGAAAAATATCTAGATACTGTGGTTTCAAGGATGATGATGAAACACTCTTTAGAATGGCTTCTTTGTCTCATGTGCATTGAGGGAGCTCAGGGTGGTTAGCAATGCCTGCGAATTGACCAGAGATTGCAATAAACTCTTTATAAAACCAGGTTATGGGACTAGGGCAGGTATTATGACCCACACCTCCCACTGATGTCTTATTCCTAGCATGATAAACCTTGAGTGGCTAACCTTTCTGGCATAGGAGCTAGACACACTGAGAATTACTTTCCAGTGTAGAATATCTCTTGAGTGAACTTCTTGCAGTTCAGCTGAAAAAACGTTGTATTGCCCTGAAACTAAGGCAAACGTTTTATTTTATTTTTTTAATCCTCAACACAAAGGTTCGCCTTAAAACTGATATGATTTAATGAGTGAATATTTTGGAAAATGACCCTGTCTAAAGAGAAGCCATTAGTAGTAGGGCTGACTTACTGCACACTTCTACTGCTGTCTTCTTCTTTTGACAAATTCACTGCCTGTACAGTAATGCTACTATGTTGCCCCTGGGCTTTTTTTTTTTGTCTTTCTGGCTCTCTGCTGCTTTGGAGTGATGTCGGTACAGGGTTGCTTGTCTACCTAGTTGCCTGCCACGGTTGATGATGATGATGCCTTCATCCATTTGCGGCCCTTTCTCATTTCCATTCCTCATTCCTGAGGGCAAGGATTGCCTTCTAGATGTTTTCTTGGTGTTTCCCAAGTGCCCAATACAGGGCTTTCAGTTGGCAGCATGGCCTAATGGATAGAGCATGGGCCTCAGAGTCAGAAGGACCTGGTTTCCAATCCTGGCTCCAACACCTGTCTGATCTTTGACCTTAGGCAAGTCACTTAACTTCTCTGTGCCTCAGTTACCTCATCTGTAGAATGGGGATTAAGACTGTGAGCCCCGCATGGGACAACCTGATTACCTTGTATCTACTCTAGTGCTTAGAACAGTGCTTGGCACATAGTAAGTGCTTAACAAATGCCATCATTATTATTGTTATTATTATTATTATTACCCCAGTCCTTAATACAGTGCCTGGAAAAGTGCCTAACAAATACCATGAAAAACATCAAACAGCGGTATTTATTGAGCACTCAATGTGGGCACAGCACTGGATTTGGATGAAAAATAGTTGTAAAACTGATGATCCAAAGTATGTTTTTGGTGATTTGGGCTTTAAGCTAAAGAGAAGTCTACTTTGAAATCTCGTTCACTTAATTGATGGAGGCTTAATTGCTTGGGTAGGATGTCAACAACCGTTGAATAGTTAGAGATGGTCAGGGATTATCACAGTGATTAAATGTTCCTTCTTAATGACACCATGAGGGTGACTCTAGGGGGAAATGTGTCTCAGGATCACTCCTTCATCCCCCAGAGTTGCTCAGGATGCTAGTCCAACTTAAACACCGTGGCCTAGTGGAAAGAGCATGGGCCTGGGATTCAGAAGACCTGGGTTCTAATCCCAGCTCTGCCACTTGTCTGCTCTGTGACTTTGGGCACTTCACTGCTGTCTGCCTCATTTCCTCATCTGAAAAATGGGGATCCTACTGCCTCCTACTTAGATTATGAGCACATTATGGGACTGGGGCTGTGTCCAGCCTGATTATCATGTATCTACCCCCCAACACTTAGTACAATGCTTGGCACATAGTAAGCACTTAATAAATACTCTCATCATCATTATTTGATCCAAATCTCCATGTGGTCAGGAAACATACTTCTCTAATATATTTAGAGAAGCCATGAGCCCTAATGGAAAAAGCCCAGTCCTGGGAGTCAGAGGACCTTGGTTCTCATCCCAGCTCTGCCCCTCATCTGCTGTGTGACCTCAGGCATGTCACTTAACTACTCTGTGCCTCAATTTCCTCATCTATAAAATGAGATTAAATCCTACTCCGTCCTACTTAGTTTGTGAGCCCCATGTGGGACGGGACTGTGTCCAACCTGATTATCTTGTATCTACCCCAGCACTTTAGTACAATGCTTGGCACATAGTAAGAACTCAATAGATATCTTAATCATCATCGTATTTCCTAAGCACTTAGTATACAGTACTGTTTTCTGGAGGTGCTCAGTAAATATCATTATTACTACTGCTGCTAATAATAGTAATTAATAATAACTGTGGCATTCATTAAGTGCAAGGTAAGTGGGCAAGTCACAACTTCTCTGTGCCTCAGTTACCTCATCTGTACAATGAGGATGAAGACTGTGAGCCCCCTGTGGGACAACCTGATCACCTTGTAACCTCCTCAGTGCTTAGAAAAGTGCTTTGCACATAGTAAGCACTTAATAAATGCCATTATTATTATTATTATTATGTGCCAGGCACTGTACTAAGAGCTGGGGTGAATACAAATAAATCGGGGTGGACACAGTCCCTCTCCCATGTGGGGCTCACAGTCTCAATCCCCATTTGACAGATGATGTAACGGAGACACAGAGAAGTAACTTTCTCAAGGTCACGCAGCAGACAAGTTCTGGAGTAAGAATTCGAACCCATGACCTTCTGACGCCCAGGCTCGTGCTCTATCCACTGAGCCATGCTGCTGCTACTATCTCCACCTCATGGATCCCTTGGAAAGTCATTAGAAATAAAGATATACACCAGTGCATGAGGATACTTTTCTCCACTGCCTCACCACCTGAGCCCCAGGAATAGGTTGTATCCTAATCTTCTGAACCTATAACTCTCCAGGGAAGCCATATAGATAGGGAAAAGGAAATTGGAGTTTTTGTCTCATGTTACTATTGATAAAAATCACAGTTAAAATCAAGCTCTTGCTAAAGAAAAATAGCTACCCACCCAACTCCTCACCCCACTTTCCACTCCTGAATTATTATTGACCACAGTCTGCAAGGAATAGGTAATACAAGGGAAAAGAGGTATGCAAGGAAGTGAAACATGGACAAGGACTTCTAGAAGGGACTCCTTAGGGACTGCAAAGAAAACAAAAATAACCAAGGATCAGATTTCAAATATAACAACTGTTATCCAAATGGAAGGCCAAGTCCCAAAGGTCACACGCACATAGACACACAAACACACCCACACATATACACAATGCATGCAATATTTATAAGTGGAATGCATGTGACTAAGGTCTATCCCCAGAGCACTCAATCTTTTTTTATTGAAGACTTCAGTCTGTATTAAACAAGATGGCCCCTAAAATCTTACTCTCCTCCCCGCCGCTCCCTGCTGCAATAGAGAAGCAGCATGGCTTAGTGGAAAGAGCCTGGGCTTGGGATTCAGAGGATGTGGGTTCTAATCCAGACTCCACCACTTGTCTGCTATGTGACCTTGGACAAGCCGCTTAACTTCTCTGTGCCTCAGTTACCTCATCTGTAAAATGGGATTAAGACTGTGAGCCCCACGTGGGACAACCTGATTACCTCATATCTACCCCATCGCTTAGAACAGTGTTGGGCACATAGTAAGTGCTGAACAAATATCATAATAATAATAACTCCCACTTCCGAAAGTCCAGAGTTAAAACCATCTCCTCCTGTCCATCACTGCAGGAGTCCAGCTTAATAAATGCCACCATCATGGGTCATGGGTTGTTTGTGATTTTAAAAAGCAGCAAGTCCAGCAACTAATCAATTTTTTTCCCAGTCAATCAATCAATAGTACTGATTGAGTGCCTGTTGTGTACAGGGCATTTTACTAAGCGGTTCAGAGAGTATAATGGGGTTGTACACAATCCCTACAATGTAGCAGATTCTAATCAGTCAGTGGTATATACTGAGCATTTACTGTGTGCAGACCACTGTTCTAAGTGCGGGTTAAATGCAATACAGTAGAATTTAAACAGGATGCCTGCCCTCAAGAAGCTTACAGACTGGTAAGCTACTATTCCTACTTTGGAGCTTCATCTGGGACCTGATTGTCTTCTGTCTAGCCCAGTGCCTAGTACAGTGCTTGGCACATAATAAGTGCTTACAAATACCACAGTTATTATTGTAATTGTAATATTTAAGTGCTTACTATTTGCTAAGCAATGACTAAGCGCTGGGGTAGCTACGAGATAATCAGGTTGAACACAGTCCCTGTGCCACACAGAGCTTTCAGTCTAAATAGGCAGGAAAACGGGTATTGAATCTGCACTTTACAAGTGAGGAAACTGAGGCGCAGAGTAGTTAAGTGACCTGCCCAAAGTCACCCCGCAGGCAAGTGGAAGAGACAGGATAGGTCCTCTAACTCTCAGGCCTGTGCTCTTTCCAGTAGGCCTAGCTGCTACTGAAAAAAATGCATTACTTACACTTTATTATTTAAAATTCAGTCCTATGTTGATACACTCAATCTTGAAAATGAATTGCAACAATGTACATTGTGCCTCTCAATATCATTATCTATGTATACTGATAATTGTGCATGCATATGCATTATATTTAGAGAAATTTTCTATTTAAAACACCTCAAGTCAAGGAAACCTCTGCAAGATTCCACAACGTACTTAATTCTTCCTTATTGTGCAGGGCATAATGTGTGATTTGTAATATAAATGTAAATTACATATGCCCCATATAAATATTTCAAAATTAAATATTATCTGGTTAATCTTCATCCAACATAAGCGGGCACCTTTCCATTTTAAAGATGAACTGATTTTGATGTGAATTTTCATTGTAGACTTTCCTGGGTACACTTGTGTTTTTCTTGTTTGTTTTATTTTCCTTTCTTTTGGAAACCACTCCGAGGGGTGTGGCATATAAATCTTAAATTTGCAGTATTTTTCAGTCTGATTTTTGTCCTGCCTCACATCCTGTCCAAAGTACCCAAAAATAAGTATTTATGAAAGGATCTTGTAGTTTTACCTTTTACTTGATCTGTAAGGAGTGCCAATGACTATATTTTATTATGAATTTCTAAGGTCAAAATTAGCATACATTAGCCTTCTTCAGTGCCATCTTGAAAGAGGTTTTAATGATTTCTCCAACATTAACTGAGTTGATCAGATTTTCCCCTAATATACTAGTGGGTCCTTACTTCCTCTCAAGGCCCAGTAGGTTTGACAGGATCTTCCATGATCCTTACCTCAGGCCAGGATCATTTCATGCTCCGATTCCTCAACATTTTCTGGGAGACTGAAAGAAAGAACTGGGAAGTTTGTGTCATTGGCTGGCAAGAGAAGGAGAGTTGTTATCTTTCACACTGAAAATCCTGCCACTGAACTACTATCTTCGGTCTTTCATTTTCAGAACCCCCAAACTACAGGCAATCTCACTTGTTTCGCTCCACCAAAAAGAAATTTTCTTGGCCTTTGACTTTCTTTCATTTCTATAGCCCTGATCTCGATTCAAATTCTGATGCAAAGTAGTCAAGAGTAGGGTCTGGTCATTACTTCAGTGTTTAGCAGCAACAATGCCTTTATTTACTGGGTTTGGGGAAAATAAATCCAAGTTTCTGGTTTCTCAAAGAACTTCCCAGAAAACCCTTTAAACATTATCACTGAAACCATCAGAAAGAAAAGTGATGCAGATAACTAGAAATATGAGACACGGTTGCTTGTTATTTTCTTTCCCTTCTGGGTTCTTTCAGTCTAGTTCTAATTGAAAGCCTGGCTCAAATTTGATACAGATTACAGAAAATCAGCCCCAGTAATTTCCCATCGTGCCTGGTGCCAAACTATCACTTTCCTCATCTTCCTAAAGTCCCCCTAATTAATTAATGATGGCATTTATTAAGCACTTACTAAGTGGCAGGCACTGTACTTAGCAATGGGATAGGTATACAAGATAATCATATCAAACGCAATACCTGCTTAACCTGGGGCCCACAGTCTAAGTGGGAGGAAGGGTAAGTGTTTTATCACCATTTTGTAGATGGGGAAACTGACACTAGAGAAGCGACTTACCCCGGTTCACACAGCAGGCACTCTGAGTCCGTGTTTTTCCACTCTGCCAAGCTACCAGTTAACCCATTACTTTACTCGTACCGTATTCTATCTTTAGCATTTATGTATCTCTATATTTTATTTGCATATTTATATGGTGCATAATCACTTATTTATTCAGCTCTTCATACTACTTGTTCTATCCTTATTATTCCTCCTAGTCATACCAAGTGTAGGTAATTTTAATCTGTCTGTCTTCCCTATTAGAGTGTAAGCTGCTTGATAACAGAGAACATGTGTCTTTCTCCTCTCCTAAATGCTTAGGACAGTACTTTGTACCCAGTAAATATCACTGACAGAGGAATTCTAGATTGAATTGCCATACTTTTGTCTGCACGGAGAAGAGAGTCTCCACATCCCCGGGTTCGTTCGTGTTTAACAGTCATTCTGAATAGAAAGTTGTGCCCTTTTTCAAGAAATCCAAACTCTGAAAAGCCCATTCAAGCCCGCTAAACCATGGTGAATAAACTTTTCTGCAGCTGTTTTTAAAACAATGCTGCCTGAATCTCCTATCTGGCATATATTGGTATTCTACCATATGGCAAAGTGCAAACACACAACATCTTGTTGTAGTTCATGTTGGTATGCATTCCTGACTAAATGACAACCTGAAATCTAGAGCATCTTTAAAGTATATCATTCTTCCCTCTCCTTAGCTCACTACATAGACCAATCAATCAATGATACGTATTGAGCACTTACTCTGTGCAGACACTGTACTCAGCGCTTGGGAAAGTACAATACACTAGAACTAGCAGATAAGGTCCATTCCGGTACCAGGCTTTACAGTCTGGAGAAGTCAGACAGACATTAATATAAATAAATAATTTGTAATACATAAGTTAAATATATGTACAGAAGTACTGTTGGGTTGGGGAGAATAGCATATGCCCAAAGGTCACAGATCCAAGTGCATAGATGATGCAGAAAGGAGAGCGAGCAGGGGGAAAGAGGATTTAATCAGGAAAGACCTCTTGGAGGAGATGTGACCTTAATAATGCTTTGAAGGTGAGGAGAGTGGTGGTCTGATGTATATGGAGGGGAAGAGAGTTTCAGGCTAGGGGGAGGACATGGAAAGGGGTTGGCTGTAAGATAAGTGCTCTGCACACAGTAGGTGCTCAATAAATACGATTGAATGAATGAATAAATGAGATTGGGAAACAGTGAGACCAAGGTACATCATAGACTAATAGCACTGTCCATTGATTATAATGGAAAAGGCCATAGCCCACTGCCATAAGTGGAGCACCAGATGGAACATGGCCCACTAAACCGTAAGCTCCTTCAGGACAGGAATCATGTCTAGCAACCCTTTTGTACTCTCCCAAGCAATTAGAACAGTGTTATCCACCTTAATAAGTGCTCAGTAAATAACATTGATTGATTGATTGACTGACAAACTCAAAATTAGATTTGAAATGTATCTCAACAACAATTGCTATCTTTTATTTAACAGTGGTGGATTATCTCCTTTTAAAATGTTCACTGTTGTACTAGTGGTAAGAACCCTGCAAGAATGCCTCATTTTATTAATGTTGACACTGCCTTACCGGAAACACACAAAAAAAACCTTTTAAATTGGCGTGCTGGCTTCTTTTTCCATTAGTTATCAGTTGTGTTTCTTTTCTCAGCTGATTAATATGTATTTACCCCAGCGCTTAAAACAGTGCTTGTCACATAGTAAACACTTAACAAGTACCGTAATTATTATTATTTTAATTATTATCATTGCTTGTCTACGAATCAATTTTCATCTAAGATTTCAAAGTTTGGGGGGCTTTGGTTTGTTTTATTTAAATGACATTTGTTAAGTGTTTACTATGTACTAAGCGCTGGGGTAGATACAAGCTTATCAGGTTGGACACTGTCCAGGTCCTACATGGGGCTCACGCCCTTAATCCTGCCTTGCAGATGAGGTAAATGAGGCACAGAGACTTGCCCAAAATCACACAGCAGACAAGTGGCAGAGAAGGGAGGATTAGAACTCAGGTCCTCCTGATTCCCAGGTCCATATTCTACCCACTTGGTCCATATTCTACCTACTTCTAAGTGCTTCATGAACAGTGCTCAAAATCAATGTCATCTTTGGAGAGATTATGAAACCAAGAACAAGAGTCATACCTGTGGAACTGAAGCAAAGAGGATTCTGTTTATTTCGATCTACACTCCGACTCCTTTCACCACTGCATATTTGTTCATCTGGGTTTGCTTTTCTTCCCAATTAGTCTGTAAATAACTCAAGGGCGGGGGGGGTGACTTTAACTTTGCTGTATTTTACCAAGCACCCTTCTCAGTGTTCTGAACACAGCAGCCTCTCAATCAATGTGGATAATGATGATAATGATGATGACTGATCAATTATCTGGTGAATTTAACCAGTGTAAAGTGCCAAAATTAATGTAATTCTAGGCTGAAAGTCCCTTTCTCTCCCCACCCCCCAACCCAATCTTTCTCCGTCTCTCTTTCCCTACCTCTTTCTAGCTAAGTCCCTTCCCTTCTAAGTCCCAATCCTGTGGGGACCCCGTTCCCAATCCACCTAAGGGGAACGGATTTGGAGAGCTATAAAATCCAGCATGGTCTAGGGAAAGGAGCTCAGGAATAGAAGTCAGGAGACTTGTGTTCGTACTCTGGCTCCAATACTTGCCTGCTGTGTGACCTTGGGCAAATCACTTAACTTCTCTGTGCTTCAGTTTCCTCATCTATAAAATGGGAATTCAATACCTGTTCCTCCTCCCTCATGTGGGAGAGAGACCATGTCTGACCTGATTGTCTTGCAGTATTGTCCCCATCACTTGGCACATTGTAAGCGCTTAACAAATATCATAATTGCTATTATTATTATTTACCAAGCATTCATTCATTCATTCATTCAATCGTGTATCATCATCATCATCATCAATCGTATTTATTGAGCACTTACTGTGTGCAGAGCACTGTACTAAGCACTTGGGAAGTACAAGTTGGCAACATATAGAGACAGTCCCTACACAACAGTGGGCTCACAGTCTAAAAGTCGTATACTGTTCTAAGCGCTGAGGTAGATATAAGGTAATCAGGTTGTCCCCTGTGGGGCTCACAATCTTAATCCCCATTTTACAGATGAGGGAACTGAGGCACAGAGAAGTTAAGTGACTTGCCCAAGGTCACACAGCAGACAGGTGGTGGAGGCGGGACACGTTCTCTGACTCCCAAGCCCGTACTCTTTCCTCTAAGCCACGCTGCTTCTCTCAATACCGCAATATAAACACCACAATATTATCCTAGCTTTTTTCCTTTTCCCTTTCCCAGGGTGGGGAATCTACATTTTCTTATTTTATGTCATTATTCTCTAAACAGCGATGTGAGCCAAAACTCAGAGTTGATAAAATGTTGCCAGAAATTGTAAGAATCTTTGAAAATGTGAATACGTGTTTGGAAGAACTTTTCTAGTGACAGCAAACACAAATATCTGGGAAAGACTAGCTAGACATGTGGAGAACAGAAAAATAAATGTGGATTCTCCATTCTAGGTGGCTTGGATATTGACTTAGTAGTAGTAGAGGGGCATGGCCTACTGAAAAGAGCATGGGCTCTGGAGTCCGAAGACTTGGGTTCTAATCCCGGCTCTGCCACTTGTCTGCTGTGTGATCCTGGACAAGTCAGTTCACTGCTCTGCACCCCAGTTTCTTCATCTGTAAAATGGGGATGAAATAATAATAATAATAATAATAATAATGGTATTTGTTAAGCGCTCACTATGTGCCAGGCACTGTTCTAAGCGCTGGGGTAGATACAAGGTAATCAGGTTGTCCCACATGGGGCTCGCAGTCTTAATCCCCATTTTGCAGATGAGGCAACTGAGGCACAGAGAAGTTAAGTAGCTTGCCCAAGGTCACACAGCAGACAAGTGGCAGAGGCAGGATTAGAACCCATGCCCTCTGACTCCCAAGGCCATGCTCTTTCCACTAACCCAAGCCATTTGCCCTTGGTTTTGGACACATCTCTGTGATTTTCAGATGGAGAGATGTTTATCCTTTGGGAGTTCTGCTAACTCTGTAACATGTTAGGGTACCTGTAACCTTGAATACCTCCTCCTTTAGCAACTAAATTCAGTGCCCAGTGGGAAGAGCATGTGACTGGGAATCAAAGAGACCCAAGTTCTACCCCCAGCTCCACCACTGGATGGCTGTGTGACCTTGGGTAAGTCGCTTACCCACTCTGGGCCTGTTTCCCTGTCTGTAAAATGGGGACACAAAATCTGCCTCTCCCTCGTAGCAATAGTATTTGTTAAGCCCTTACTGTGTGCAGAGCACTGTACTAAGCACAGGGAAAAAATACAGGTGGGAATTAGACACAGTCTCTGTCTCTCAGGGGCCACACAATCTCTATCTCTCAGCTTTTGAGCCCCATGTGGACTTTGTCTGATCTAATTATCTTGTATCTACCCCAGAGCTTGGCACATAAGTAAGCTGTTAATAAATACCGCAGTGATAATCGTTGTTATTATTATGGTGTAATGATATTGTTTTAACAGTGATAATAATACTGCCCAAAGGGAATTCTGTTCTCTTTAGAGTTGAAACTGAATCCCAATTGAGGTTTCTCAAGAATTCCTGAAGAGTCAGTAGATGTGCTAAGCTCCTGGACATAGCTAGATCCATTTTAATCGAAGCAAGCAATGAATTAACCTTTGAGAGAAGGTTGATGCAAACAGTTATTATGACCTTCTTTGTGACTTTAGCTATCTAATGAAATGTCCAGGGCATTAAACAACGGGATGTATTTTTTACAAAGAAACAAAGAACAAATACACTTTAGGTCCCACTCTCTATTTCAATATTGTCTTTGAGCAGATGGGTCCTCTATCTGAATCTGACTCCGTAATTACACCCGATAATAAAATGCTTTCTCTAACTCTCCCTCATTGGGTAAATGTAGTCTCTACAGAGCGTGCTGAATGACGGCTATGTTCATCAAGGATGGCAGACAATCAAACCCAGAGAAATAGCAATTCAGAAAGCTGGACATGAACCCATGCGTTCTTCCCCTTTTCCTTCTTCCGCTTTCCTGCCTGCATATTTTTTCAGTGTCTGCTTCCCCACATAGATTGTATGTTCTCTGAGGCAGGGATCATATCTATGTCCTCCACTGTATTGGCCCAAACACTTAGTAAAGTGCTCCTCACTCAGTAGGTGCTCAATCAGTACTATTGATTGATTGACTGCTGGAAATAAGGAACATTATCTCTTATTTATAATTGATTATTTGAGTTTATTGAGCCCCTGCTCAGATTCTCCAAGAGAGTCAAAGGGATGATGAAGCAGCGTGGCATAGTGGATAGAGCCCAGGCCAAGGAGTCAGAAGGTCATGGGTTCTAATCCCGGCTCTGCCACTTGTCTGCTGTGTGACCTTGGGCAAGTCACTTCACATCTCTGTACCTTAGTTATCTCATCTGCAAAATGGGGATTGAGACTGTGAACCCCATATAGGACAGAGACTGTGTCCCAACTTGTTTGCTTGTATCCACCCCAGCACTTAGTACAGTGCCTGGCACATAGTAAGCACTTAACAAATACCATATTGTTATTGTTCTGATCCTTCTGGTTTACAGCTAGCTTGAGCTCTGGGGATTATAGAACCTCATTCCCAAGAATCGCTTTTCATTCACTTCTTCCTATTATCCACCTTTTTCCCACTCATATCTCTGGAATATTTGTCAGTCATAGCCTCTAGATTGTAAGATCCTTAAGGGTAGGGACCATGTCTACTGACTTTGTTCTCTCCCAAGTGCTTAGTACAGTGCTCACCATGCAGCACGTGCTCAATAAACACTACTGTTTGATTGATCTACTTCTGGCTAATATTCAATTCTAAGGACAGAACTGGGGTGGAGAGTGGAGGGCAGGGCCAAATGATTCCAAAATCACTGGTCATGTCTATGCCTGAGGTAAAATCCCTTTTACAGTTCACATGGGGCCAATTGTTTAGTTTGCCAAGATTCCCAGTAATCTTTAATACTTGAAAGTGCTTTTTAAAAATGGTCCTCAGAACACTTCACGACATACGCTGTACATGTGTTACTGTGAATTTGAATAGCACTGCCAATTTCATTATCGTCAGGTCTTTATTCCAATTTTTGTTTTTACAATCCTGAGCATGAACAACTACATTAACATCCTATTTCTCCTTTAATTGTCTAGCTCAGGATCAGCAATTGTCTTTTAATTACAAGCATGAAATTGTTTTATTCAGTAAAGAAGTCATAGAGGAAGTGATCGCAATGGCGTTCTTCTGAACTAGAGAAGTAAAATTGAACTGATTTACCTGTGAGTGGGCGGCAATGTGGCCTAATGGAAAGAGCTGAGGGCTGGGACTCAGGAGACCTGGGTTCTAGTCCTGACTCTGCCCCTGGCCTGCTGGGGGACCTTGGGCAAGTCACTTAGTTTAGTTAGCTGGACTGTGTCCAGTCTGCTTATGGTGTATCTCCCCCTGCACTTAGTACAGTGCTTAGCACATAGTAATCATGTAAGAAACACCACAGTGACCACAATTATTGCTGTGAAAGTGCTTTGCAAAAGCAAAACTGATATACAAGAAAAAAAGCTTATTATTAAGACCAAAAACCTTAAAAAACCCCAAGATCACATTCATCTTCCATCAAACACCTGACAGGTTCTTTTTTATGTTGACTATTGACTCAGGACCACCAATCAGAAATCAAGAAGAAGATCTTAGACAATGTTACCTCAAATCATCAGCCCAATATGAAACAGCAGTCATGAATACAGCCATAAACAAATTGGAAACCATCATTAAGTTAGTTTTTTTCTTCTATTGTGCTCTCCCAAGAACTGAATACAGTGCTCTGCACGTGATAGCCAGTCAATAAATACTACTGATTGATTGAAATTAAAGGCAAAGTTGCCTCTATGCACTATTACAAATGGAATTCCGTAGGCGGCTCTGGAGGAAGGAGAAAAAAAGTGCTAAAAATAAAGGGAAACTAAGATGATCAAGGGGATGAAAAGGCTTAGGTTTCCAGACCAGAGAGGGAAGACTGAAGGGAGATGGGAGTGAAGTTTAGAGAATCATGATAATCTTGCTCAGGGTAATTATGGAATTGTTGTTTGTTAATTTTTAGCCACCAAAATAAGGGGCACTCATTAAACCCTGAAGCGGTAGGATTACAATAGATAAAAAGGGCATTTCTTCACAGAGTAAATAGTAAAGAAAGGGAATTTGTTAACAAAGGAAGCGTTAGAGAAGCAGCATGGCCTAGTGGATAGAGCATGGGCTGAGAGTCAGAAGGGCCTGGATTCTAATCCCAGCTCCATCACTTGTCTGCTTCATTTCTCCGTGCCTCAGTTACCTCAACTGTAAAATTAGGATTAAGACTGTGAACTCCATGTGGGACATGGACTATGTCCAACCTGATTAGCTTGTATCCCAGGATAGTGCCTGGCATGTAGTAAGTGCTCAACAAATACCATTAAAAACAAAAGGGGGTTGTGCAGGCTGAAAATATCTATGGGTTACATTCATGGATTTGATGGACAAGGATAAAAAAAGTTAGGGACTGAATATTAAATTGAGCACTAAAATCAACTCCTTCTGAAGTCTCAGGATTAAGTCCCAGTCATCATTGCTGATGGCAGATTGTCAGCATGTTGAGGAAACTGAGGCACGGAGAATCAATGAAGCAATGGTATTTTTTGAGCCCTTACTATGTGCAGTGCACTGTACCAAGTGCTTGGGAGAGTACACTACAACAGAATTAGCAGTCATGTTCCCTGCCCATAATGAGTTTACGGGCTAGAGGGCTGTCCAGAGAGTAAGGGGCTCTACCATTTGCCTGCTATGTGAACTTGGGCAAGTCATTTAACTTCTCCATGTTTTAGTTTCCTCATCAGTTAAAATGGGGATAAAATATCTATCCATTTTTCCTCCCGCTGAGACAGTGAGCCCTATTTGATTCACGAGCTATGTCCAATCTGGTTTTATTGTTTCTATCCCAGCCCCCTGCATTGTCTTTGGCACATGTGCTTAAGAAATACCACAATTTTTATTAGGTTCAAGATTTCACACGGGCTTTAGCCTGACAGATGAACAAATCACAACACAGCGACGACATTGGGCTTGAGAGGAGATAATTGAAAACTTTTTCCCCATCCCAGAATAGACAAATGGTGGAATCCAGTCCTGGCTCTGAACAGCAAGTGTTAAAATGCGTAACAAATTCCACTTGACCATAAGCTGATTTTGACTTTACTTTTCGGAATCTCAGACATCCTCTGAAATAATACCTCGGGTTTTGGCATTTACAAAAGGTAGTCCTCAAAGCAACATTTAATAGAGTCCGCTCTGAAGCACAGAAGCAGTAAGTACATTGTTCCCCAAGCTGCTTGATCGCCCTTGCTGAATGTACTTCTATATTTAAGAGGCTTTGCAAACACTCATGTCCGGAGAACTATTAGAACTCAATAAATGAAAAGAAAAAAGGGGGAGAATCTCTATTCACCTGAGGAAAAGAAGAAAAGCCTAAACCAATTGAACTGGGAAGAATAAATTTGTCACACGCAAGTTCAAAAGAATAACCATAGCCAGCTAACCCAACTATTGCCTGCTGAATATTTATGATCAATGTTACAGTTTTCTTGGAACTCAGATGTGCAGTGTGATTGGACATGTCTAGAGTCCATGGTGTAGACAGAATTCACTACTTTGCATTAAATTATGATTAAGGGGAAATAGTATGCAAGAGCATAGCAGTTTATGAGAAACAGGATTTGCAAATCAGATGAATCGCCACTTCAATTTCCATCTTGTATCAATGTGTTTATAATGATACTAATAATTGCGGTATTTGTAAAGTTGTTACTATGTGCCAAGCACTGTAGTACATACGAGATGATGAGGTCCCACATGCGGCTCACAGTTTAGGTAGGAGAGAGAACAGGCATTGAATCTAGACTGCTTCTTGACTGTGAGCCCGTCTTCTAGACTGTGAGCCCATTGTTGGGAAGGGACCGTCTCTATATGTTGCCGACAACTTGTACTTCCGAAGTGCTTAGTACAGTGCTCTGCACACAGTAGGTGCTCAATAAATACGATTGAATGAATGAATGAATCCCCATTTTGCAGGTGAGGGAGCTGAGTCACAGAGAAGTTAAGTGGACTTGCTCATATAGCAAATACATGGCAGAGCCTGGATTAGAACTCAGGTCCTCTGACTCCCGGGCACATGCTCTTTCCACTAGGCCACTCTGTTTCTCTAGTGGGTTAACGAATGATCTGTAAAGCATTCAGAGCCTACAGTGTAAGTATATCCTGTGACTTTGAGATATTTCACTATGTCATCCCCAGCCATAGACCTTTGGGTGCCTGCTACTGTGTCAAGGTGATGACAAAGAATATCGTGGAGGCATTTGGAAGGATAAAACACAGGAAATAGCTGGACAGTGGAATAATTTGAGTGAAACATCCCCTTTGGGTATATTAAATCAAATCTAAATAACTCTTGAAGTCAAAAATCCTGAGGAAAAAATTCACTTTTGGCCAGTTAAGGGTACGTTTTCTCAGAAGTTTTTGGACTACTATTTTTAGAAGTTCTGGTTTGTCTTCAACACCCACTTGGCCAAGTGCACTATCCCACATGCTTGGGAAGCACAAAATAAAAACGTAACATGCTAATATATCCCTAACAGGAACCTTACATTTTATTATAATAATAATACATATAATAATATGTACTAAGCACTTACGCTGTGCCAAGCACTGAATTAAATACCAGGCTAGATACAGTACAATCAAGTCACACACAGTCCCGTCTCACCTGGCGTTCACAGTCTAAGGGGGAGGAAGAATAAGTATAATAAATCAGTAGTATTTGTTGAGGTCCTACCTTGTGCAGAGCATTGTCCTAAGTCCTAAAGAGGATGATTTTCCATCTAGCTGGGGAGACTAGCACCAAAGAACTGGAAGAAAGAAATAGTTGAGCAATAATGAGGATTCAGTCCTTGAGGGTTCAGGTCATGCCTTTCATAATTTCCCCAGAAATGCAATTTTAAAATGTGATTCTACTAGAAATTCCCGACATTATCCTTCATTTACTCCCCTCAACTGAAAATCTTACATGAATATGAAATATATTTCCATGTTAAAATGTACTATAGCTATGCAATGTGAAGGTACTGACTTGCAGTTATTTGTCTATTTTAATTAAATGTGGTAGGTGTAATTCTACCAATATGTGCTATGTAAGTCACCTGCTTATCTATCACCATGAACATTATAAAATTATATATTAGCAAAAGATAGAAGGGGAAAAAACCATTTTTGCTCATACATTGAATAACCATGAATTCAAAACTTCCTACTGAAATATCATTCTTTTTTATTCCTGTAGGAAATCAGCTGTAGCATATACAACATTTAACATCCACCAGCCTTCAGAATATCTTGCAATATCTCAGAAGAATGAGGCAGATTAAAAGCAATAGAATTTCGGCAATAAGCCTGAATTTTCAGAAATCTGTCAATTTAAACCGCCTCCTCATTTTAATGAGCTTCTTTACTGTGACCCTTTTTGCTCTCTGATTCTGAAATAACAATCTGCATTCAGAAAGACAGAATGAATGGTGGTGTTTTTCCAGTAGACAGTATAAAATTTAAATAATAATGCATAGCAATTCTTTGCCTATCACAACTGGACTGAACTGATTTAGGATAAGGAGACTGTATGTTTACCCTCGCTGTCCATCTGGATTCATTCTCTGCTAGGCCTTGAAGGAGCTGGTCGTGGCCTAGTTTGGTTTTAGGGAGGTTATTTTAAAGATATTTGTTAAGCGCTTACTCTGGGACAGGCGCTGAACTAAGCAGTTGGGGTAGATACAGCTAACCAAGTTGGACACAGTCCATGTCCCACATGGGACTCACAGTCTTAATCCCCATTTTACAGATGAGGTAACAGGAAGAGAGCAGGAATAGACCTGCCCTAGCAGACGAGTGACGAAGTTGGTATTAGAAACCAGGTCCTTCTGGCTCCTAGACCTGTGCTATTTCCACTAGATCATGCTGCTTCTCTTAATGTAGAGGAAAGAGCATAGAGCCGGGAGTCCACATCCATGGGTTCCAATCCCTGGTCCATTCTGTGACCTTGAACAAGGCCCCCTGGGCCTCAATTTCCTCAACTGTAAAATGAGGATAATAGCAATAGCACCTCCTCTTCCTACTTCCCAAGGATGTTATGAATTATAAATGATATCACTGATGTGAAAGCAGTAAGGAAATTTAAAATGCCGGACAAATCCAAAGCATTCTTATAATGAATGACAGAGAAAATTTAGAATGCAAGCTGAGCCACTACACTACATCCTTGAGACAGTGGGAAATTTGACAGGAAATTATGTTAAGGGCAGCATCCTCAACTATGAATTAAAATTATTAAATACATATGCAAGCAAATCCTACTTCTCCAGGGCAATGGATGACATAGAGGGATAAAGTGTATAGTTGAAATCCCTGGATAGTCCGGAATTCTTACTTGCATCAATTACTCTATGTCCCTGACTCAACCTTTTCCCAGTGCTCTAAATAACTGACAAAACAGCATAAGCTCCGTGTGGGCATTCAGCTTGTGTTTTGTCTCTGCTGTATTTTCTCAAGCATGTGGCATAGTGTTTTGCATTCAGTGAGTATTCAACAAATCATCATCATCATCATCAATCGTATTTATTGAGCGCTTACTGTGTGCAGAGCACTGTACTAAGCACTTGGAAAGTACAAGTTGGCAAAATATAGAGACAGTCCCTACTTAACAGTGGGCTCACAGTCTAAAAGGAACAAATACCACTGATTGATTGATAATAGGTGCTTACTATGGGCTAATCACTGGGCCAGATTTTGGGATAAATATATATAACCTGAACCGAAATATTGCGGGCAGGGAACTTGTCCACCAACTCTGTTATATTATACTCTCCCAAGTGCCATACAGTAAACTATCAGTAAATGTGATTGACTGAAATACCTGAAAAAATAACATACTTATTTTCATCAAAGGCCAACAAATTCACTTCCATGGATGAATGAATACTAACCTTCTGAAAGACCCCAGTAGATCATTTCTCCACTGTAAAGCTCTGTAGGGGAACCATTTGGAAATCTGGGATTTGTCTTAGGGCTTTTCTCCACTAAATGTCCAGGTCATTAATTCAGGAGTGGTTTGCAGTTCCACAAACATTTGGGGATCTCCAAAGAAATGTGCAGGGTTGGGGGAATCTGATTTCCTGCCTTGTTGGGAATCTCGGAATATCCTGAAATTGGGAATGAAACCTTTGGAATTCCACAATAGAATGATGTGAGTATAGAAGAGAGGATTGCATCTTTACTTGAATCAAACCCAAAACATCTAGGTTATGTACTAAATATTACCCACAGTGCATTAGACATTAGCTCTCCTGAGTTTTTCGGGAGTCTTGCACACAGAAATACAGGGACAATCGCCAAAATGGTTAGAGATTAATGGAAAAATGATAAAGCAGTGAAGACACGACCTCTGATTCTTTTTCCCTATATATCTGTTGAAGAAAATAAGATAATCTTGCAAGAGGCTCAGATGCATTTACTTTGCTTCTCAAGAAAAAGTGGCGGCAAACCTTTTTCTCAGAGTGACTAGTGCTTGAACACATGTACCTTGAACACATGGCAAAGACTATCGGTTTCATTTATTTGTCCAGTTCCTTTGGGGAGGCCAGGTAGCTAAACAACAAGGTTGATGGGAGGGGTTGGTAAACTTTTTTTCTGCTTCTTTGAAAGGCTTGAAATGACGAGTGATTAACAACGTTCAGATTCTTCTTGGAACTCTCCGATAAATCTTATTTCTAATTGCTTTCACCCAGAAGTAGATCATGCAGGGACTATTTCGCTAATTATGTAAATGAGACTCCTCTAAAAAGCTTCAATGTTTGTCAGCATTTCAGACTTGCTTGAGTTCAGCACCTTCTACTTCACACCAAATCTTTCCCTCCATGGTTCTCCAAAGCTATTTGCAGACTTCTGCTAGACTGTAAACTCTTTGAAGGCAGAAAATGGGCCTTAAGCTTCTGTTATACTACCCCAAGCACTTAGTACTGTGCACTGTAGTCAATGGACACCACTACTAAAGCGGCATGGCTTAGTGGAAAGAGCCCGGGCTTGGGAGTCAGAGGTCGTGGGTTCTAATCCCAGCTCCACCACTTATCAGCTGTGTGACTTTGGGCAAGTCACTTAACTTCTCCATGCCTCAGTTGCCTCATCTGTAAAATGAGGATTTAAGACTGTGAACCACATGTGGGACAACCTGATTACCTTGCATCTACCCCAGCGCTTAGAACAGTGCTTGGCACATAGTAGGCAGTTAACAAATACCATCATCATTATTATTATTACTACTAGAGTGTAAGTTCTTGATGAGCAGGAAAGATAACTCCAGTATAGTCCATCCGCTGGGCACTCAATAAATACTATTACCATGACGATCAATGTGGGTGGGGAGTTTCTCCATTTATTGTACTCTCCCAAGTGCTTAGTTTAGTGCTCTGCACATGGTAAGCACTCAATCAATATGATTGAATGAATACTACTACTCCTGCTAATGCTACTACTCTACTACTGTCTCCACCATTAGAGTGTGAGCTCTCTGTGGGCAAGGAACATATTTCAGGCTTCAATTGTATTTTGACAAGTGCAATCACAATACAAAGCATCCAGTAGGCATCAGTAAATACCATTATTACTACCACTATTACTTCTATTTCCCCCACTAGGGCGTAAGCTCCTTACAACCAGGGAGCAAGTGTCATTCTTCTGTTGGGAGCTGGGTTCTAATCCCGGCTGTGCCACTTGCATGCTGTTTGACCTTGAGCAAGTCATTTAACTTCTCTATGCCTCAGTTTACTCATCTGTAAAATGGAGAGTCAATACCCGTTCTCCCTCCTACTTAAAGTGTGAGTCGCAAGAGCAACAGGGCCTCTATCTGACTTAATTATCTTATACCTTCAACAGCACTTAGTATGGTGCTTGGCACATAGTAAGCGCTTGAGAAATACCATTAAAAAAGTAGATAGCATGGTACATTGCACTCGGCAGATACTCAATTCATCAATCAATCGATCGTATTTATTACTATCACTTCTACTGCTGCTCCTCCTGGATAACAGGTTTTGAGAAGGGAACGATCCCGCCCATCCTCCTCTCTTCCCTGGCCTTTTCATTCATTCATTCAATCGTATTTATTGAGCGCTTACTCTGTGCAGAGCACTGTACTAAGCGCTTGGGAAGTACAAGATGGCAACATATAGAGACGGTCCCTACCCAATAACGGGCTCACAGTCTAGAAGGGGGAGACAGACAACAAAACAAAACATGTGGACAGGTGTCAAGTCATCAGAATAAATAAAAATGAAGCTAGATGCACATCATTAACAAAATTAATGCAATAGTAAATATGTACAAGTAAAATAAATAGAGTAATAAATCTGTACACACAGATGTACAGGTGCTGTGGGGAGGGGAAAGAGAGGGGAAAGGGGGCTCAGTCTGGGTTCCCTGCGAAACAATGGGCTCAGCCCAGACACTGTAACTAAGCCCCCCTGAAAATCCGAGGCACTTTTAAATGGTGTTCAGTTCTGCTCTGCCTGGCTTCTCTCACTGCTCAAAAAATACAGCTTTCCCCACTCCCAAGAAGGTGGCCCAGTGGTGAATAGAGCCTGTAGACAAGCAGCTATTGTGGAGAGAGTTTGATTCCTCACTCAGCAAAAGCTGCAGCAGAATGAGAAGGCCAGTTTCATTTCGGGTAGAAAAAGCTGTATTTGTTTCTCTTAAGCAAGAAAGGCCCCCTCACTATGGAGGCAGTCATGAAAGAAAACTCTTTTTACAACCTCTGCGACAAGAAGACAGGGTGAGTCACAGTAAAAGTGCAAAGACTGGAGCGTTGGATCTCCTCCAACCACAGAAAAAGCTCCAGTTAGAAGTAATTGAACACTTCGGAAATTCCTTTGAAGAACGAAAGCGGTGGAACCTTTTCTTAACTGGATAAAAAAGCTAAATGCATAATTCCAAGGAACAAAATCTGAATGAGTGTTTGAACTGCTCGGTAATTAATTTATAAATGTTCAATGCTGGGAAACCCAGCAGCACTCCTTTAATAACGTGTGTTAAACATGACAGTGTTGTTACTGGAAGAACGCGATTCGATTTTTCAAAATTGCAGAAGTTTATCCACTTAGTGCTTGTGTGGAGCTTGGAAAAAGGAGATCAATTTTATTTTCTGTACTTATTCTGAGTTTTAACCCAATTTTTGCATAAATGTTTACAACTGAAGAAATTGGGCCCAACTGCTGAAATATTTTGTTTTACAGTTAATTTTTTAATGTAATCTTTTTTCAGTGGCATTTACTAAGCATTGAGTTAAGCATTTACTATGTGCCAGGCACTAAGTGCTGGGTAGATGCAAGATAATCAAGTTGGACATGGACCCTGCCCCACATTGACTTCACAGCCTTAATTCCCATTTTACAGATGAGGTAACTAAGGCCCAGAGAAGTTAAGTGACTCGCCCAAGGTGGCAGAGCAGACAGGTGACAGAGCCAGGATTAGAACCCAGGTCCTCAGACTCCCAGTCCCGTGCTCTTTCCAGTAGACCATGCTGCTATTCACCAAAGAAACTCACTAATGATGTTTCCAAGCCTGGGGCTAAGGGAGACATAGATATGAAGAGCAGTAATGGCATTTATTGAGCCCTTGGTGAATGAATTGCACGGTACACAGCACTCAGAAAAGTCCAACAGAAGCACAACATATTCTCTGACCAAAAGGATCCTGAATTCTAATATGAGGCATTGTTGAACAGCCCATGCAGAGAATCACAACCCTGAATGTATTTGAATGGGAACACTCTAAAGGAGGAAATCTATGTCCATTTTGAAAAAGGAGATGCGTATCTGAAGCTCAACTGATAAAAAAAAAATGTGGCGTATGACCTAGTGGAAAGGGCAGAGGACTAAGAATGGAGGAAACTGGGGTCTAATCCCGGTTCCTCCATTTCCCTCCCACTTGGTCCTGGGCAAGTCACTCAACATCTTGCTGCCTCAGTTTTTAGTTTCTAAAATGGCCTAGTGGAAAGGGCAGAGGACTAAGAATGGAGGAAATGGGTCTAATCCCCGTTCCTCCATTTCCCTCCCACTTGATCCTGGGCAAGTCACTCAACATCTTGCTCCCTCAGTTTTTAGTTTGTAAAATGGGGATTAAATGCCGATTCTTCCCTCCTCAGACTGTGAGCCTCATGTAGGATAGGGACTGTGTCTGATTGAATTATATATACCCCAGCATTTGGTGCAGTGTTGGGTACATAAGACACATTTCACAAGTACCCAATTATTATTTTAATCACAGTGGAAGACGTTTTGATTAGAGCACAGTGGGCAACGTGGGCATTCTTTTCTGCTTTAGGACTCTGTCAATCAATCAGTGGTATTTATTGAGCACTTACTCTGTGCAGAGCACTGCACTAAGTACTTGGGAATGTACACTGAGAAGCAGCGTGGCTCAGTGGAAAAAGACCGGGCTTTGGAGTCGGAGGTCAGGGGTTCAAATCCCGGCTCCGCCAGTTGTCAGCTGGGTGACTTTGGGTAAGTCACTTCACTTCTCTGGGCCTCAGTTCCCTCATGTGTAAAATGGGGATTAAAACTGTGAGCCCCCCGTGGGACAACCTGATCACCTTGTAATCTCCCCAGCGCTTAGAACAGTGCTTTGCACATAGTAAGCGCTTAATAAATACCATCATCATCATCATTACAGTACAACTGAGCTAGTAGACATGATCCCTGCCAACAAGGAGCTGATTTGTCGATATCTGACCCATTTGATATTTGCTTTTCAACAACTTGTTGCCGACTCTTGTCATATCAACTAAAGGGCACAGGTCTTGCTGAGAGTAGATTCCACAACCTACTTTAGTAAGCGGTTCCAGGGTGCAATTACTCTTTCTGACAGAAAATGCCTTATTATCATAACTAATGTAAACTTTTCTGGCTCTAAGTCCATCTGCACTTGTTCTCTCCTCTGCAATATTGGAAGGCAGGCCGGCACAGTCCACAGAGTAATCTGAACTCCATTAAGTCAGTCTTAAACCTTCTCCTCTTCAAACTAAAGAGTCTCAGGAAGAGCCACAGAAGGTCAGGAGCCATGAGAAGACTCGCAAGGATCACAGCTCCACTTGGACTCTTCCTCAACCAGCCCAGGAGTGGTCCATTTAGACATGCCAATCAAGTGCAAATGAGATACAAGTTGTTTTGTGAGCACGGTTGTACTGATTGTGAACTCCTGGAGGGTCAGGCACTGTGTCTAATTCTGTATTTTGACCAATGCTTAGTACAAGCCTTTGTACACAATAGAACACTATCGTTATCATTATTATTATCATCATCATGTATTTGAGTGGAATAGCAGGGGTATAAACAGTTCCTGGAATTTGGAAGTGGAATAGTGATAATTTCACCTAAGAAAATAAACGTCTGATCATCAGACATGGTTATATAGTTGTAGCTGATAGGATTTTCTGACTGGATCCTCAAAGCCTTTTTGTTTCCTAGTGAACTGGGTATGTAAAGAACAATTTTTAAAAATAAGCTATGTCTGCTCATTTCTACATTCAAGTATAAACTAAGGTGCCAAAGTACTTTCTTTGAAACTTTAGTCCAGTATGTCATAAATTACAAAGCTGTTAGAAAATCCTCTGTGCCTTAACAATTATGAGCTGAAAGATAACACAAATGGATAGATTGTTGTCACAGGATAATGGTCTCCTACTGTGAGATAAATGTCAAGGCAAAGTCACGGGGAAAGTCTAGTCATTCATCAAAAGTAAACGTTGAAGCAAAGTGGGAGACATTTGTCAAGCAAATGATCTGGCTGAGAAATTTTATTTCTTTCTTCTGAGCTGATCAATGATTTAGATGCTGTCATTTTATCAGCCAGATATTGGTGAAGTTGAATAGCCATGATCTCTTCTATATTATTCAAAGGTATACAGATTCTTGACTTTGAATGTGGGTTTTATTGGATTCTCAGGTTCAGGTGAACTCCATTTTAATTTCATTTTTCCTTTCACAGACTTCTTAGTTTCATTTCTATCATTGGTTGGGGGGGGTGTAGGGGCGGGGGAGAAGGCAGAGAGGAGGATCATTACAGTTAGACCCTCTTCTCGCTATTACTCTTCATATTCTCTAATAACCAAGACAGCTTTCCAAATAATTACCCTGATGTTGTCATTTGGTGCTGACAGTATCAAAGCTTCGTATGCCCTCAACAGCTCTTAAATTGATGGGACAAGGCAGTTAGCAATAACTGTTACCATAATAATAGCAAGAACGCTATAGGACATGGAATTCTGGGCTTTTTATTCCATCCCTAAAGTTGTAATAAGTAATAAAGTGTTGACTCCATCAAGTTTCTCTGCACAAAGCAGGCTTTAAGTGGGCTCCTGAAAGGTTCTGGGTAATCCATTTGTAAACGGGTTTATTTCTCAGAGAGCAGGAGCATTGTTCCTTGGGAAGCCTTAAGACAGCCCATCTGGACTGTGAGCCCGCTGTTGGGTAGGGACTGTCTCTATATGCAGCCAACTTGTATTTCCCAAGCACTTAGTACAGTGCTCTGCACACAGTAAGCGCTCAATAAATATGATTGAATGAATCAATGAATAGGAGAGAAGCTAGGAGAGGTAGGATCAGGCCAGGTGTTTCAGTGTTTTAAAGCTGATGGTAAAGAGTTGATGCAGACATGGATGGGCACCTACTGGAGGTTCTTGAGGGGTGGGGAAACAGGGACTGAACATTTTTGTAGAAAAATAATCTGGACAGCAGAGTGAAATATGGACTAGAAGGGGGAGAGACAGGAGGTATGGAGGTAAGCAAGAGGCTGATACAGTAATCAAGGTGGGATAGGATAAGTTCTTGGCTTAATGTGGAAGCAGTTTGGATGGAGAGGAAAGGGCAGATTTTGGCAATGTTGTGACGGTTGAACTGAGAGGATTTAGTGATAGATTGAATATGTGGGTTGAATGAAAGAGAGGAGTCAAGGATAATGCCAAGATTATGTGTTTGTGAGACAGGAAGGATGGTGGTGCTGTCTACAGTGATAAGAAAGTCAAGCGTAGGACAGGGTTTGAGTTGGAAGATACAGAGGTGACTACAGGACATCCAAGAAGAGATGTCTTAACGGCAGAAGGAAATGAAAGACTGCAGAGGAGAGAGCGATCAGGGCTGGAGATGTTTATATTTAAACAGAATTCATACATTTATACATCATCGCCCACAACTGTCTACACCTTATATGTTTCCAACTAAAATGTGAGTTTCCTATCTTGTAGAACCAAAGGAAATTCCAACTTCACTGGCAGTGAGGACATCCCAGCAATGGTTTAACACATGACATTGGCAACATAGCAGTACCTAAGGATGTCCCAGAAAACATATTCCCTAAAGCAGTTCTGGATGGAAAATGGGGCTCCAAAAGAAACACATATCCTGTCACCTGGCTGGAATTTAGGACAAAAAGAAATACTCAATCTCTGAGAACGCCTTCAGTTATTCAGTTATCTGCCCCCATGGCTCTCTTCATCTTTGGCATCAGAATATTCCAATATGCCAGGCAAGTTGCCAAGTGCTTAGTAAAGGTGCATTGTACCCAGCAGATGCTCAATAAATATCATTGCTGTGCACTCCATACTCCCTGCTGGTCTCCACTTGGAATTTGACTGGGCTGACATGCTACCACTTTGGAAATGGACCCCAGAGGCTGAAGGCAGAGTATAAGAAACTTTCCTTAAAAGAAAAAGGAGCTTAAAATAGCTTGGGCACAGGACTGCTTAGGGAAAGCCAGGCTCTAAATATAACATCTACACATATTACTTTTCTGGATAACCTCCATCTGTGCTGGATTCTGTTCTTCTTGAGTTCCTCAGTAGTTTGTCCCAAAGGATCTGAATTATTTATTACCTTATTAAAGCATGCGATGATCTTAAAAAAAACAATTGAACTATGGTAGACACTAGATCCCCCTCACTACAATTCAGTGCAGACACTTAGCACTAATGTTCATGCTAAAAATTAATTCAAATTGCAAAATACCCAGACCCAAAATGATGATATTAATGGAGTATTGATCAGTCCAAAATAGCCTTATCCCTGTGGGGCTTAGCTTGTCTCTGGAATTCAATACTGTTTGTATAGCTATCCTCCAGGTTCAGTTATGGCGCAACAACCAGGGAGGCCTATTCTGCACTGGAGCCCTTGTTGAATTAGTGCCAAGAGCCCAGCTCTGGCAATCAGGAGATCTGGGTCCCAACCTCAGCTGTACAAGAAGTGGAATCAAGTCTGCTGGGACCTTGCCAACAGTGGTGAAGTTTTCTGACCGAGAAACTACCCGGAGTGTTCCCTGAGATGGACAGGCCCCAAAGGAATCATGAAAAGCAGCTGGCTGAGGAGGAAGGTGAAGCTCACTTTGGCTACCAAGGCCAGGTCACAGAGGTCCAGCACAGGCCCAGCACTGTACCAGTCAATCAATCGTATTTATCGAGTGCTTACTGTATGCAGAGCACTGCATTAAGCGCTTGGGAGAGGACAATATAACAATGAAAAGACACATTTCCTATGCTGAAGTCACTCTGGCCATGAATGGGAAATGCCACTTCACAATGTATTGCACCTGCACCTGCCTACTCATTCATTGCAATGGGGCTCAAGTCTATCAAGCAGTTCTTTGTATTATTGAGTGATTATTGTATGCAGAGGCCTGAACTAAGTACTTGAGAAAGGACCACACAATGGAGTTGATAGACATGTTCCCAACGAGTTTACAGTCTAGGGGATGAGCTTAAGTACAGGAAAAGATGGCCCCTTCTTATCCACAATGCCTCAGGTCGTTTTCATTTCCTTGTGTGTGTGCCTTAATCTTCTTGAAACTTCTCTTCTAATTTGTGTGCCACAAGATGAACTGCTTTCTGCTGCTATAATAATAACGGCATGTATAGATACAAAACAATTATATAGGATACAGTCCTTGTCCAAATGAGGCTTCCAAGTCCAAGAAGTGTGGAGAAGTAGGCATCTTATCCCTATTTTACATTTGAGGAAACAGACTGAGAGAGATAAAAGGACCTACCTAAGATTACACATCAGGCCAGTAACAGAGGTGGGATTAGAACCCAGGTCTACTGAGTCCCAGCCCCATGATCTTTCAACTGGGCCAAACTGACTCCTTGTCTCCATCCAAGCTCCCGCTCCATGGGCTGCAGTTATGGTTCATCTTTTGAGGTTTTGCTTTCACAGTATGCTTAAGGCATTTCTTCTGCCCCTCTTTTTTAGCTCATTACCACCTGACATAAATCAATGGCACTGACTGCTGTATTATAATTGAAGTGGTATTAGTCCATTGCCATCAATGGACTAAGCAACATGAGAGAAGGGAGAGAAGGGAGAAGCTACTAGAGAAGCAGTGTGGCGCAGTGGAAAGAGTCCGGGCTTGGGAGTCAGAGGTCATGGGTTCTAATCCCGGCTCCATCACTTGTCAGCTGTGTGACTTTGGGCAAGTCACTTGACTTCTCTGGGCCTCAGTTACCTCGTCTGTAAAATGGGGATTAAGACTGTGAGCTCCACACGGGACAACCTGATCATCCTGTATTCCCCCAGTGCTTAGAACAGTGCTTTGCACATAGTAAGTGCCTAACAAATACCATCATTATTATTATTACTATCAATAGGGAACCAGATACATAGAGCATGGTCCACTAAATGGCAAACTTCTAAAGGGCAGGTATCATTTCTACCTACTATATCGTACTCTCCCAAACACTAAGTACAGTGCTCTGCACACAGTAAGAACTCAATAAATATCACTGATTGATTGAAAGGTGAGTCCTCAGAGAATGTGAGCCTTCCATGGACCCAGGTGTCCAAATGATTCTGTTTTTCATGTTATATCTTGTGCTTGTGTGCTTGTTCTTTCTCTGGCTCCCACAATTTGGCAATTGTTTTTGTCTGTCTCCTCTATTAGATTTTTAAATTCCTTGATGGCAGGAACGTGTGTTTTGCTTTGTTTATACTCTCTCAGACACTCAGTGTAGTGCTTTTCACTCTAAATGTTCTCAGTAAATTTTGAGAGAGAGAGAGAAAGAGAAGTGGGGAGAAAGAAAGAGAAAGAGAAGTAGGAGGGTGAAGTTGCCTTTAGGGGGCAAGGTGGATCTGTAGAGATTGTACATGTGTCTCCTCTGGGGTTTGACAGAAGAAATTGAGGCCCAGGGAGGTTAATTGACTTGCCCAAGGTCACACAGCAAGCCTGTGATATGGCAGGCATTAGGACCCGGGTCATATGCTCTTTTCACTTAGACCATGCTTGCTGGCCTGAAGAATGGCATTTGGATAACCAGGGGAACCTTTGAGAGGTTTGTCGGAGGTCTGAGCATGAGCATATTACCCAGAAGGTGGGCAGACTTTGCCCCATATGCCGCAAGATGCTCCTTGTGCAAAAGGGTTCTACATTTTAAAATAATAACAATAAAGAAGCCAGGAGAGGCGATTTCCTTTGAAAGAGATAAGATTATCTCAAGAGGAGGCCATTCTAATATAGTGTCTCTCTATTATAATAATTTTGTGATGTTAGAGCAGAATCAATGAAGAGGTTTTGTGTAATGTGAATCAATAGGGGCTTTTGTGGCTCCAAAATTGAGTAAATTGGGGTAATGGAGTAGTACGCTCTAGTATTTGTGCAGGGAGAGTAGAGCTGTAGAGCTGGGAGCCAAGCAATTTTCTCTTACCTTATTGCAAAGATCCTTTCCCCGTCCTTTGGTCTACCCTTCCCTTCAGGAAGGTCTGACTTTCAGCAAGTTCAGCCTTGGTTCCAGTAGTTATTTTCAGTCGCCCAGTGCTATTCACACTGTAGTATATGAAGAATACTCACAGCATCTGTCCTCTGAGTTGTTAAAACACCGCCTAGGCAGCTATTACAAACCGAGTTGTCTTGTTGGTGGAGAACAAACATTAAACATAGAGCGTGTTCATAAATAAGGATGTGTTGATGAAGCTTGGCACAATTAGACTGAGAAACTAGAAGTCTAAAGGATTCTTTCAAACTCCGTGCCATGCAGGCAGATTCATTTTCCTGCTTTGAAAGATGGAATCAATCAAAATAATCCTTATTCCCTATTCCTGAAAGGGCAAAGGGGGCATTTGGAAGATTAACCAAGAAAGGCCCTTTACCTTTTCTACAACCAGTGAACTAAAGTTGTCCCTTGGAGCAGTAGCAGCGGTGATATTTATTAAATATCTACCATGAAACCTTTGCCCTCACCCTGCCTCTGGCCTGGAACCTACCCTCTTCATATCTGACAGTTGATTACACTTCAAAGCCTTATTAAAAGTACACCTTCTCCAAGCGGCCTTCCCTACCTAAATGCTCATTTCCTCTTCTCCCATTCCCTTCTGCTTCACCTTTCCCCTGGGATATGTACCCCATCTTCGGCCCCTCAGGACTTATGTACATATCTGTAATTTATCTATTCATATTAATGTCTGTCTCCCCCCTGTAGACTGTAAGCTCACTGTGAGCTATTCTGTTATACTGTACTCAACTTGGTACATTACTCTGCACACAGTAAGCACTTAATAAATATAATTGATGAACTGATTGAGTGCAGTGCACCATAATAAGTTCTTTAAAAAGCACAACTGAAACAAGAGCCACATTCCCTGCCCATGAGAAGCTCACACTCCAAGATGGGGGACTGACACAAAAAATACATACAACCATGGAAACAGTAAATAGTAGACTATACAAGGAATTCTGTAAAGAGAAACAAGTACTAAGGATGGGAAAAAAATAAATACCTATGAACTGGAGGCAAAATTATTTGAGAAAGATCAAAGCAACCAGCAGTCAGGTTTGCCAAAGGAAAAACAACTTCTTGGAAACAGAAGCCTGCTAGATAATTACTAAATTATGTAAGATACCATTCTTTCAGGCTCTAAATGGCTAAATTACGTGAAGTATCTGCAGAGAGAAATTAATCAACTTGTTAATTATAAAGTTTTGACTTGTAAACATTGCAAAGAAAGGATGTGGGATGATTTCACACTGTTTTGCTATCCGGCTGCAAGAGAGATCCAGCCATGTGAAGAAAAGATGGATATACAAAATACAACAGCCCCATAGAATGCCAATCTTGTGAGGGATCAGAATTGGGCTGAAGTAAGTTCAAATTCTAAGAGAATTAAGGATCATAATGTGTTGGAAGCCAAAATTGTCCTTCAGGGCTTGGGTCCAAAGAGATCTATTTACCTGCATAAGGGGTTGAGCTCAAGAATTCCAACTTCAAAAGTGTCAAGTGCTACACTATATGAAAGGATGAAGGAGAGGAACTCAATTAATGGTGTTTAATGAGGACTACATTGTGCAAAGCATTAAAGAATATGCTCAGAAGAGATCACTAGACTAAGCTTGTTGTGGGCAGGGAATGCATCTGTTATATTGTACTCTATGAAGCCTTAGTACGGTGTTCTGCACACAGTAAGCACTCAAGAAATATGATTGATTGATTGATTGATTGATTGGCAGAAATAAAGGCATAATCACGGCCCTCAAGAGGAAAACAAAGGGTCAAGTAAAAAGAACGTTTATCTGTCAGTTGTATTTATTTAGTATTCACTGTGTGCAGAGCAGTGTACTAAGTGCTTGGGAGAGAACAGCATAACAATAAAACAGGCATATTCCCTGTCCAGAGAGAGTTTGCAGTCTATAGAAGGAGTTTACAGGAGTTTAGAAGACTGTAAACTAATCAGGTCTCAAATGGGTCTCAGGAAAACTATAAAATCCCATTTCAGTTCAAGGCCCAGGGTGGAAACCAAGTTGAAAAATTGCAGCACAGTTTCAACCCAGCTAAGACAGGGCACTCTAGTTTTATAACCATCTTGGAAAACTTTCAGGATCCACTTTTTATTTCCCTGTTAGTTTTTAGCACAGCCTCATTGGCCTGGCCTTAAATCATTTCTGAACTCTTAATTATAGAACCAGGGCTACATAATTTAAAATCTGCACCACCTACTATTTCTGTTCCCTTTATTTTCAGTCAGTCAATCAATCAATCATATGATATGTGCAGGTACTGATGGAAAAGCACTCTGCTAACCACTTGGGGAGGCCCACTAAAGGAAGACCTGGCTCCTGCTCTCAAGAGCTTACTGTCTAATTGACGATGATGATGACATTTATTAAGCTCTTAATATGTGCAAAGCACTGTTCTAAGCGCTGGGGGGTTGCAAGGTGATCAGATTGTCCCACAGGTGGCTCACAGACTTAATTCCCATTTTACAGAAGAGTTAACTGAGGTACAGAGAAGTTAACAATTGGAGCTGACAATTGGAAGAGCCGGGATTTGAACCCATGACCTTTGACTCCAAAGCCCATGCTCTTTCCACTGAGCCATGCTCCTTGGACGAGCATAATGGTTCTCCATTTGAAAGAGTAGATGCAAGTTTTCAGCTTCATAAACATAGACAACGATGTCCCTGTAATCATTCTTAATGTGGAACAGATCCCAATTATAGAATGAGAAGTCCCTGAAATTCCGTAAATTCTTTACAAGCTGCCAGAAGTGATCCAATTGGTAGTTTATCAGCAGAATATTATTATACTGTACTCTCCCAAGCACTTAGTACATTGCTCTGCACACAGTAAGAACTCAAATATAATGGACTGACTGGCTGACAATATAACCAAGAACCAGTCCCTTGAATTGTGCTTAGGCTAGGACCCACTTAAAATTATCTAGAAAGGGTGAATAAGTGTGGCTGATCCTTAGGATCCTTAAATGGATTCCCAGAGCTGTTTTTTTGTTTTAATAATAACGGTATTTGTTAAGCACTTACTATGTGTGGAGCACTGTTCTAAGCGCTGCGGAGGATCAAGTTGTCCCACGTGGGGCTCACAGTCTTCATCCTCATTTTACAGATGAGGTAACAAGCATGGAGAAGCGAAGTGACTCACCCAAAGTCACACAGCTGACAAGTGGCGGAGCTGGGATTAGAACCCGTGACCTCCAACTCCCAAGCCCATGCTCTTTCCACTGAACCATGCTGCTTCTCTGTTAATAGTATTTAGCTTTTACTCTTTGCCAGGCACTGTACTAAGAGCTGGAGTAAATACTAGCTAATCAGGCTGGACACAGTCCATGTCCCACATCAAATTTATAGTCTTAATCCTCATTACACAGATGAGGTAACTGAGACCCAGAGAACTGAAGTGAATTGCCCAAGGTCACGCAGCAGACAGGTGGGGGAGTTGGGATTAAAACCCAGGTCCTTCTGACTCCAGGCCCATTCTCTATCCTCTAGACCATGTTGCTTCTCATCCCACCATCTGTTTCCTAGCAAGTTTTTTTTTTCCTCCAGACTCCATGTTTCTCCCGAAATAGCTGTCTTTGCAGCAACCTCTAGTCTTCCAGCTCTACTTCATACACACCATTAGAGGAGTTTTCAAAAGCTGTTCTGTTCAGATTTTCACAGGGCTATTATCGACGATAAACAATCCAATTACTGTGTAATGATTGGAAGCTCACTGTGACACCGGATAGTCAATCCTTCGACTGGCTGGCAAATGATTAGTGTCAGAAATAGTTTGGATTTACGGGGCCCAATCTAAACAAGGATGAGAGTCTTTTCGGCAGAGCCAGAGGTTAGGAAGGGAGGAGAAATACTTGCTTTTGGTCATGTCACGCAATCAGTGGTAAGCTCGTTGTGGCAGGGAATGTATCAGTTATATTGTTGTGTTGTACTCTCCCAAGCGCTCAGTACAGTGCTCTGCACAAAGAAGACTGTAAGTTCCTAGAAGGAAGCAATTGTATCTGATGACTACTGCAGTCTTCTAAGTGCTTAGCACAGTGCTCTGCATGCAATCTTTTAGACTGTGAGCCCACTGTTGGGTAGGGACTGTCTCTATATGTTGCCAATTTGTACTTCCCAAGCGCTTAGTACAGTGCTCTGCACATAATAAGCACTCAATAAATACGATTGATGATGATGATGATCAGTGCTCAATAAATACTGCCAATTGATTGATAAATTATAAACTCCTTGGGGGCAGAAATCATGTCTACTAACTCTACTGTACTCTCCACAGTGCTTAATTCAGTGCTTGGTACACTGTAGGCGCTCAATAAACAGTACTGATCGTTGTAAACCCACTTTGAGCAGGGACTGTGTCGGGTATACTGTTGCACTGTATTGATGGAGTGTTGGCTTTGCACTGTACTAAATTCTTAGGAGCTCAGCACAGTAAGGTGGGGAAGACACGATCTCTGCCCACAAAGAGCTCACAGCTGGTGGGGGGAGACAGCAAAATAAATTACAAATATGGGAAACAACAGAGTGCAAGAATATGTGCATGAGTGCTGGGAGCTGGGGATGGGGTGAATATCAAAGTGATTAAAAGTGCATAGGCAATGCAAATGGCAGGGCAGATAGGGTGGGGGAATGAAGGGTTTGCCAGAGAAGCAGTGTGACCTAGTGGGTAGAGCCCGGTCCTGGGAGTCTGAAGGGCCTGGGTTCTAACCCCAGCTCTGCTGGGTAACCCTGGGTAAGTCACTTCACTTTTCTGTGCCTCAGTTGCCTCATCTGTAAACTGGGGATTAAGCCTGTGAGCCCCATGTGGGACATGGATTGTGTCCGATCTGATTAACTTGTTTCTACCCCCGTGCTTTAGTACAATCCCTGGCACAGAGTAAGCACTTTACAAATATCATTTTTTTAAAAAAGCCACTCGGTGAGATATGATTTTAGTGAGGTAATGCCAAGATAAATCTCTTGAGGCACTGGGTTGAGCCATTCCGAGCAGCAGTGATGGCACTAGTCAGTCAGTCAATTGTATTTACTGATGGTTACTATGTGCAGAGCACTGTACTAACCTCTTGGGAGAGTAAGGTATAACAAAATAACAGACACAGTACATTCCCACAATGATCTTACAGTCCAGAGGAGGGGACAGGCATTAATATAAATAAGTAAATTGTGGATAGGGACATAAGCGCTGTGGGCCAGGGTGGGGGAATGAATAAAGGGAATAAGTCAGGGCAATGCAGAAGGAAGTGGAAGAAAAGAAAAAGAAGGCTGGTCTGCAGTCTACAGCTGCAGACAGGTCCATCCACTCCATACCACACAGCAAGACAGATCAAATCGATGCCCAAACTGTACATAAAGGTTGTGAATTGATGAGACTTTGACTTTAAAGCACCCTCCTGGGATACAAAGTCAATGCCTCCCAGAGATATAAGAAGACTTTTATCTTCCTCGGGGTGCCAGTGAAAGAAAAAGAATGTGCTTGATTAAAATATCTTCCCAGCCTGTCAGAGACAGTGTTCTGAAAATTACCTGAGGGTGTTCATATGGTCTAGCAATGGATTTAGAATAGCTAGTGAATCTAAATGACAAAACCCATATGATCCCTGAGACAAAATGTCCACAATCCATAGGAATTGTATTCAAAATGGAGGTATGCCAAGAATTTTTCCAGGGATTCCACAGAGCAAGAGACTGTTAGCTCATTGTGGACAGGGAATGTGTCTGTTTATTGTTATATTGTACTCTTCCAAACGCTTAGTACTGTGCTTTGCATACAGTAAGTGTTCAGTAAATGTGATTGAGTGAATGAATGAATGAAGTTGGCAAAGAATATGGCCTTTTACCAGTTAAAGACCAAAAATCACAAGGTACATACTCCCTGACAACAAAATATAGGTTTTTAAGAGAAATAAATAACACAACAAGAAGTTCTCTTATGGAATGGGGGATTGGGTTTTCTTTTTTACTGGTACTTCTTAAGCACTTATTATGTACCAGGCACTGTAATAAGTGTTGGGTTTGATACAAGAAAATCAAGTTCCTATCCCACATGGGGCTTATAGTCTTATTCCCCATTTTACAGATGAGGTAACTGAGGCACAGAGAATTTAAATGACACGCCCAAGGTCACACAGCAGACAAGTGGCAGAGCCGGGATTAGAACCCAAGTCCTTCTATTACCAGGCCCGTGCTCTAACCATGAGGCCCTCTGTTTCTCAATGTTCTGAATAACCTTGTGATATGGAAATATGCAATAGCAACCATGGATTCAATGGGAATTAAAGGGTTACAGTGTAGATGGCTAGATGACACCACCATGATTGACATTTTTGACACACAGTCCTACATTTGTGTTATGCCACTGCAAACAGAATGCTTTATAGCCTTGAAACTCATTGCTATTTTTCTGAATGAAATACCGTAAAGTTACAAGAAACAAAAATACTGTACTGTTTAGACTGACGCAGAGACTGGGAAGCGTAGCGGTATCACACCTTGACCAAGGTCTTGACCATGTATATGGGCAATAGTGCCCGTTGTTGGGTAGGGACCATCTCTATATGTTGCCGACTTGTACTTAGAGAAGCAGCGTGGCTCAGTGGAAAGAGCACAGGCTTCGGAGTCAGAGGTCATGGGTTCAAATCCCGCCTCCCCACTTGTCAGATGTGTGACTTTGGGCAAGTCACTGAACTTACCTGGGCCTCAGTTACCTCATCTGGAAAATGGGGATGAAGACTGTGAACCCCCGGTGGGACAACCTGATCACTTTGTAACCTCCCCAGTGCTTAGAATGGGGCTTTGCACATAGTAAGCGATCAATAAATGCCATTACTATTATTACACTTCCTAAGCGCTTAGTACAGTGCTCTGCACACAGTAACCGCTCAATAAATACAATTGAATGAGTGAATGAATAGTGTCTTCCTAGACCAGTTCTCTTATCCCCAACTTGTGGATCATGTGCTTTGTTTTGTGGGAAGGATATTTGCTATTTCTTCCACTTCACTCTAGCCAAAGAAGGTAATGAAAACACGTGTGATAGAAGTGATACAGTAAAGAAGTAATATTCTCATCTACCATTGACAATGTGTGAACTAAATCTTGTTTGGAAACATATATACAGTGAGAAGCAGTGTGTCCTAATAGAGCACAGGCCTAGGAGTCAGAATGCCCTGGATTCTAATCCAGGCTCCATCACATGTCTGCTGTGTGACATTAGACAAGTCACTTAACTTCTCTGTGCCTCAGTTATCTCATCCGTAAAATGGGGATTAAGACTGTGAGCCCCACGTGGGTCAGGGACTGCATCCAACATGATTAGCTTGTAATATATATGCTTTATATATATATATAAAACATAGATATGTTGTATTTATGTCATAAACACTCACACACCTCTTCTAAGCAGGCACTGTCTTCTTTCTCTGTGACTCTCAAGGTGCAACAGAAGGAAAGAAAGACTGTTTCGGATGAGGTGCTTTGAACACAGAAGAGATGGGGCACATCTAAGGCGGAAGAGGGAGAGAGCTATAGTCAAGGTGAAAGGAGATGTGCTAATGTGGGACTATTTGCATATTACAATCATAGAACTGATTATTTGCTCACAAGTCTGGCACTGATTATTTTCTCAGGAGTCTGTCAAGATGAGAGATTTGGGACGGAGGAGGAAAAAAGATGAGACAGTGAATAATATTAACAGATTTGCTTTGGGGGACTAGACATCTTGAGAATGTGTAAAAACTTTATCAATGGAAAAGATGTTGACAGAGATAATAGATTAGTAGAGATTAAGTGGCATTTATAAAATGGAAGCATCTGAAATAGTAACAATCACCGTCCAGATGGATAAATTAGCAAATCACATTTCCGGGATCTAAGTACTGTTATCAACAAGTAGGGGGAAAAATTAGTTAACGGGTGTAAATCCGCCGCAGGATTCGGGAACCCAAGGTGGTGACACAGATAGGAAAAATAACTCGGAGATATGAGTGCAGATAGAGCAGCAGAGGTAGGAAAGCTGACTGCTACGAGTGATGGACTGCCCCGATCCCAGACGCTTCTTCCCTTTTCTTTGGTTCCCCATCGGAACTACACAAAAAATTCCCGGGCGCGGGAAACTTTGGCATCCTATTAACTGGAAATGTTAGAAGGAGACATTGCCCACTCAGGATGAGGTCGTCTCCGACAGGACGTAACCACTTTGATCAGTGTCAGGCCTCCTGGATTACAGAATCTTCCATTCCTCACATCACCTGCCGTTGAGCCCTGCATGCAATGGAGTCGGTTATGCTAAGGCTTTAAGGAAAATGCAGTCAATGCCGCTTCTTCTGGAGTATGCGGCTAGCGTGGACAACAGTACAAAACAGGGCACTGAATGTTTTGAGGGAAGTTATCATGTTTTTAACCTCCCTTTCACTCTCACGAGTGCATAGTATAGTATTCGCCACCCAGTTTGGGGTCCATGAATACTACTGATTGACTGAATGGCTGAATAACTGCATTCTCAACTTCATCACTGATCAGCAGTGTGACTCAAGGTTAATAATAATGATGGCATTTATTAAGCACTTACTATAGGCAAACACTAGAGTAAATGCGGAGGTAGTAGTAATAGCAACTATTAAGTACTTACTGCACGGGGAACACTGTACTTAGTGCTGGGAGATTGTACAAAGGTGGCCATTACAGGAGTCAGTGAAAGATAATCAGATTAGTCCCTGTCCTAAACAGGGCTCACAGTTTAAATCCAAATAATGATAATAATAACGTTTTTAAATGCTTAATATGTAACAAACAGTGTGCTAAATACTGGGGTAGATACAATCCAATCAGATCAAACACAATCCCTGACACTCGTGGAGCTCACAGTCTAAGAGGGAGGGAAAACAGGTGTTTAATTCCCATTTTACAGATGAAGAAACTGAGGCTAAGTGAAATTGAGTGCCTCGGCAGATGTCATACACAGAAAGCAATTGGAAGAGCCAAGGATTCGCACAGCACAGGTCTAGGCTATGCTGCCTCTCAATTACTACTTGCGAGAAGCAGTGAGAAAACTGAGGGCTCCCGTCTCCAATAAATGGATTCATTTACTTATCCACTTACTTATCTATTTACTTATTTACTTTGCTGACTCTCCAGGCGGCCAACAGCTGGACTCCAGAAATTTCAGAATTGGGGCCACAGATGATAACTGACCTAATCAGGACCTCTCCCCCCTCACCGTGGCTGAAGGGAACTGGGCCCCTCCGTGCTAATTTTAAAAAGATGTCACTTGTCTATTAATCTAAATATATTGAATCTTAAAGTTGAATTACCCAGTTTAACATGGGGCAGACCCAAGGGAGCCCCCAAAACATTCTGATTCTCCAGCGACCCTGAGTTTACTGTCATCTGGTGTGCTGGAGGAAGATCTAATCATCAGTAAACATTTATTGAGCAACCACAGGAATTTGGAATGAATGATAAAGACTGGGAGTCCAGTGGGGTGTAGGGACTCTGTCTGATCTGATTAGCACCGAGCACATGTGGCATATAATAAGTGATTTATTAACTGAGAATCATCCTTGCCTTCAAGGGATTTACAGCCTCTCTCGAGTGCTATGAACTGAAAGGATTTCTCCCACCTCTTTTAAGGGAAAGCTAAGTATTCTGAAAGCACCAGGAGGGAGTGGCCTTCCATTTGCAGTAGAGATAAGCATTTAGGACCTGGGATCTAATAATAATAATAATAATAATGACGGTATTTGTTAAACACTACGTGCAAAACCCTGTTCTAAGCGCTGGGGAGGTTACAAGGTGATCAGATTGTCCTTCGGGGAGCTCACAGTTTTAATCCTCATTTTACAGATGAGGTAACTAAGGCACAGAGAAGTTGTGACTTGCCCAAAGTCACACAGTTGACGGAGTCTGGATTTGAACCCATGACCTCTGACTCCAAAGCCCAGGTTCTTTCCACTGAGCCACGCTGCTTCTCATCCTGGCTCCACCACTTGTCTGCTGTGTGATCTTGGTCAAGTCGCTTAACTTTTCTGTGCCTCTGTTCCCTCATCTGTAAAATGGGGATTTAGTAGCTTTTCTCCTTTCTACTTAGACTGTAAGCCCCCTGTGGGACCTGATTATCTTGCATCTACCCCAGCGCTTTTTTTTAAATGGTATTTGTTAAGTGTTTACTAGGTGTCAAACATCCTTCTAAGCACTGGGATAGATACAGGTTAATTAGGTTGGGCAAAGTCCCTATCCCACATGGGGCTCACAGTCTAAGTAGGAGGAGCTGATATTTCATCCCCATTTGGCAGTTGAGGAACCCGAGGCAGAGAAGTTAAGTGACTTGTCCAAGGTCACACAGCAGGCAAGTGTCAGAGTCAGGATTAAAACTCAGGTCTTCTGGCACCCTGGCTTGTGTTCTTTCCACTAAGGCCACGATGATGTTTGCCATGGTTAAGAACAGTTCTGCCTTCCCTATATTCTATCAATTAAAGGCTACTGACGACTATTCTCCTCCTGCAAGAGGGGGACTGGTCTTTGCAGGGTGACCAGTGAAGGCAGCAGCTGCCCCAGATGGTGTCCAACTCCTAGGAGATGCTGTTGCTCATAATTGTTTCTGAACTGGGCTACATAGCATCTGATCTGGTTGTCACCTTGTCCTCTCCCTACAGTGAACACCATGCTTGGCTCATAGTAAACGCTTAATAAAAACCATAACTTACTAACTCACCTCAGAGACCCAGAAGTAGCAGTTATGGTATTGATAGAGTGCCCTCTGGGTATTAAGCACCTGGGGAAAGGTCACCAGAAGCCTAAGACGTCTTCTCTGCCCACTAGGAACTTACACTTTAATATTGTACTTCCCAAGTGCTTAGTACAGTGCTCTGCACACAGTAAGCGCTTAATAAATGCAATTGAATGAATGAATGAATAGGGGAGACAGATCAAAAAAGCAGCATGGATTAGTGGAAGGAGCAAAGGCTTGGGCATCAGAGGTTGTGGGGTCTAATCCCGGCTTTACTACTTGTCTGTTCTTTTAACTTTTTTGTGCCTCAGTGACCTCATCTGTAAAATGGGGATTAAGTCAGTGAGCCCCATGTGGGACAACCTGATTACCTTGTATCTACCCCAGCGCTTAGAACAGTGCTTGGCACATAGTAAGTGCTTAACAGAAACCATCATCATCATTATTATTATTATTATTATTATTATTATTAAAGGGTAATTGGAATAAATAATACGCTCTGAGGAAGGGAGCAAATAAAATATCTAAGTGCTAGTGATAGTAATAATAATAATGTTGGCTTTTGTTAAGCGCTTACTATGTGCCAAGCACTGTTCTAAGCACTGGGGGGGATACAAGACAATCAGGTCATCCCACATGGGGCTCACAGGCTTCATCCCCATTTTACAGATGATGTAACTGAGGCACAGAGAAGTTAAGTGGCTTGCCCAAAGTCACACAGCTGACAATTGGCAGAGTCAGGATTAGAACCCATGACCTCTGACTCCCAAACCCGGGCTCTTTCCACTGAGCCACACCGCTTCTCTAGTAGCTGTTGGGTTGCTGTCGGATTGGTTCGGGGAGCTAATCAGAGAAGGACAGTGGGAGGGTTTAGAGCACAGGGCAGAAAATGGGAAGCCAATGGGGATTTCAGAGCCTCTGACCTCCTTTCCAATTTATCTGCCTTCCCAGGAGCCTATTTCTATTAACTCCACTTTCTATTGAATTGCATATTTTCTGCCCATCTCACATTATGCTGACAGGGCCCATCCATCTCTCCGCCCTCCCCGGTGTCCGGCTGTTCGGTGTAGGCTGACTGCCGAGCAAGAGGCAAATTGTGCGGTCAGGTGTGAAGAAGAACAGGCAGGCCAGAGCGTGATGCTGTCACGGAGCCTGGGTTTCCTGCAGTGATTGCGTTGGGAGGCAAACTCATCTGCTAGCTCCCGGTCAGCACCTGTGAACCAGTGAAACAGGCCACAAATAAAAGCAGTAGCAGCCACCATCTTACCCCCAGGGTGTCTGGGTGCGCAGCTGTGAGCCATCAGGTCATTGGTTCACCCATTGAATCATATTTATTGAGCCCTAACTCTGCAGAGAGCACTGTACTAAGTGCTTGGGAGAATAAGATATAACAATAAACAGACACATTCCCCACCCACAATGAGCTTACAGTCTAGATGGGGAGAGAGACATTAATATAAATAAATAAATTACAGATCTGTACATAAGTGCTGTGGGGCTGGGCGAAAGGATGAATCAAGGGAGCAAGGCAGGTCGACGCAGAAGGGAGTGGGAGAAGAGGAAAAGGGGGCTCAATCAGGGAAGGCATTTTGGAGGAGATGGGTCTTCATTAAGACTTTGAAGCGGGGGAGAGTAATCCCTGCCTCAGCTCCTGGGGAGAAGAATGGTTCCTGCAAGCTCCGCACTAGATTGTAAGCTCCTTAAGGGCAAGGATTTGGTCTACTCACTCTATTGGATTGGGTTCTCTCGAGCACTTAGTACAGTGCTCTGCACATAGTAAGTGCTCAATAAATACCTCTGATGGATTGATTACCCCAGGCAAGCTCGGAAGCCTTTCCTCGGATCATAGCTTGAATGGGTCTAGTTCTTAGTCAGAAACCAGGACAGTAGAGTCAACCGAACAAGCTGTCAGTGGTATTTACTGAGTACTTACTATGTGCAGAGCACTGTACTAAGCACTTGGGAAAATAAACATTATAGAGTATAATATATAACACTATAACAATGTCAAATATATGATAACCCACTCACCAGAACGACACTGCACATAACCACACAATCACGTATAGCGAAGCAGCGTGGCTCAGTGGAAAGAGCCCATGTTTGGGAGTCAGAGGTAATGGATTCAAAACCCGGCTCTGCCGCTTGTCAATTGTGTAAATTTGGGCAAGTCACTTAACTTCTCTGGGCCTCAGTTACCTCATCTGGAAAATGGGGATTAAGACTGTGAGCCCCACAGGGGACATCCTTGTAGCCTCCCCAGCACTTAGAACGTGCTTTGCACATAGTAAGTGCTTAACAAATGTCATCATCATCATTACTATATTCAAACAGTACAATGTCCCTCAAAGTAGCCCAGATGAGGCAGATCCTGAATCAGGGTCTCATAGTCTCACTCCCCACAGTCTCCCAAATCTCAGAACAGGTTTCACACAGTGGTGTCCTTTCTCTAATCAATCAACAGTATTTATTGAGCACTTACTATGTACAGACACAGTACCAGAATGATTTCAGAAGGAGGTGGGGCATTTTAGGAGAGGTGTGTCCATGGAGTTGCTATGGGTCAGATATGACTAGATAGCACAAGACAAGCCTGTGCAGAGCATTGTACTAAGCACTTGGGTGAGTACAAAAGAATTAGCAGACACATTCCCTGTCCATAGCCTCTTGCCATGAGGAAGGCAGTTGCGAGTGTTGTCTAGAGAGAGGGCACCTACCTGGATGTCTGTCTCTTTACTCCCGTGGAGCCCAGCCAAAGACCTCAAGGCCCAGACATGGGTATTTCAGTGCCCCACTCCCAGATCAGCCTCCTGAGTTACTCCCATGACCTTACTCACATGGCCTCACAAAAATCTTTGGCCTGGGAACTGGGAACAGGTGCTCCTTTGAAGAGTATTACCTCCTGGCAGGTAGTTACGTCCTACTAATTCTGTTGTATTATGCTCTCCCAAATGCTTAGAGCAGTGCTCTGCACATAGTAAGTGCTCAATAAATAGCTTTGATGGATTGATTGAGTTGCAGAGAAGCACATTTTGGAGATTAATCCGCCAGACTGCAGCTCTCCCCTTCTTCAAGATCTTCTGAAAACCCACCTCCTAAGAGAAGTCTGACCAACTTTGGTGTACTCTCCTAAGAGATTAGTGCAGTGCTCTGCACAGATAAAGCAGAATGGTCTAGTGGATAGAGCTTGGTCTGGGAATCAGAAGGACTCGGGTTCTAATCCCAGCTCCACCACCTGTCTGCTGTGTGACCTTGAGCAAGTCACATCACTTCCTCTAGGCTCAGTTCCCTCATCTGTAAAATGAGGATTAAGACTGTGAACCCCATGTGGGACAGGGACTTGTGTACAACCTGATTACTCTGTACCTATCCCCGTGATTAGTACAATGCCTGGTACATAGCAAGTGCTCAACAAATACTATTACAAACAAATAAATGAAGTGCTCAATAAATATCATTAATCAATTGACTGATTGAATGAATAACCATCTTTTCTTTTGCCCCTTGAATGGCCCTCCAATTTGCAGCTGTGATGACCAAATTGCTTTTTCCTATGAATTAATTTTAACTGCTGATTGGAGATTGATCGTTCCAATCCATAGGCCAGTTCTCTTTCCCCCAAACCTGAAATATTTGTTGATGAATAAGTAGAAAGATTGATTAATCCCTAGTTTGGGCTGAGAAGCTCAGTGGAAGGAGTCTGCCTTCATTAATTGAACTCTAAAATAGTCTTTGAGCCTTCCATGCAACCTCACAGAAGAAAGGTCAGTGAAATGCTAGTAAATCCTCTCTTATTCTTTACTTGACTTTGGCACACAGCACAGTTGGGTGAAAATTAATTCAACTCCTTTAATAAGTCAAGACCAAGAATAGCCTTCCTCTTTACCCATGCCGACCACAAATATATAAGGAACGTAAAAGAACGCATGAGAAAATGATTAAAAGCAGTCAGAAAAGATCTTTTGAATTAATCATGACATCACTGACATTCCTGTTACAAACTACATTCCTCCAATAGTGATTATCTTCCTGATGGTTTAATTAATGCTCCATCCTCATTATGCTGCTACTGCTAATATTACTACTAGAGAAGCAGTGTGGCTTAGTGAAAAGAGCACGGGCTTGGGAGCCAGAAGTCATGGGGTTGAATCCCAGCTCTGCCACTTGTCAGCTGTCAGTTGTGTGACCTTGGGCAAGCCACTTAACTTCTCTGTGCCTCAGTGACCTCATCTGTAAAATGGGGATTAAGACTGTGAGCCCCACGTGGGGATCACCTTGTATCCCCCCAAGTGCTTAGAACAGTGCTTCGCACATAGTAAACTCTTAACAAATACCATCTACTACTACCATCTACTACTGCTTATGCTGCTTTTATTAATAATAATACTACTACTATTACTACTACTACTGTTCTGAAACTTTTAGGGAATTTTTTTCTTTTTTCGGCTAGAGAAAAGAGAAGCGATTAATAATATTCCAGGAAGTGTTTCCTCACACAGAATTATGGGAGATTAGAATGGGCATAAGTGGAGTTATCATCTGAAAAGTTATTCTTAAAACTAGTGCTACCTAGTTGATTCCTGTCATGGCCATTGGAATGGCATTAGCAAATCCATTTCTGGGTGTGAATTATAGAAAAATCGTCCGTCCACTTGCCTCGTTTATTATCTGCATCAGCTATGAGTGTTTCTAGTCTGAATCTCTCACCTGGACAAAGAGAATCGTGTGTCCACACTATTCAAGTCTAATAATAATAATAATGATGGCATTTATTAAACGCTTACTATGTGCAAAGCACTGCTCTAAGCGCTGGGGGGCTTACAAGGTGATTAGGTTGCCCCACGGGGGGCTCACAGTCTTAATCCCCATTTTACAGATGAGGTAACTGAGGCACAAAGAAGTGACTTGCCCAAAGTCACACAGCTGACAATTGGAGGAGCTGGGATTTGAACCCATGACCTCTAACTCCAAAGCCCGTGCTCTTTCCACTGAACCACGCTGCTTCTCTACCGGTTATTACCGTATGCTCCGAGTCCCTTTTTCCACAGGGCAGGAGGAGCAGGGCAGTTTACAATTCACTGGTTAGATGACTTCCTTTTTTGTTATACTGTTCTGCCTGCTGTTTCTCCTTCCGAGAAATTTCCAGCTATGCTGTAATCTTCAAGATTCTGCTTCATTGGTTTTTTAGATCATGTCTTCTGTCTTACTTGTTTGAGGTCTCCCCACTACTTTAATATCCTGCTGTTGCTCATTCTCCTTGCAAATCCCACTCAGTTTGCTGGTGGTTTTTCAAGAGGACACAGACTTAAGAGGAATGTTGTCTTGGGTCAATGATCTGGGCATCAGAGTGAAGTATAAGCTGGAGAAGGGAGGGACTGGAGGCAGGAGGACCAGAGGAGGCTGATACAGTAGTCTAACTGGGACAGATCAGTCAACCCATGATCCTTATTGAGCATTTACTCTGTGCAGGGTACTCTACTAAGCCCTTGAGGCTTAGTACAGAAGACTATAAGCTCGTTGTGGGCAGGGAATGTGCCTTTTTATTGTTATATTGTATTCTCCCAAGCGCTTAGTACAGTGCTTTGCACACAGTAAATGCTCGATAAATATGAATGAATGAGTGAATGCAATAGAGTTATCAGACACAATCCCAGACCATTCAGGTGGAGAGAAAAATGTAGGGAGGAAGAACCGGAATGATTCAGCATCTCTTTAAGTACCTCCCATTTCCATTAACTGAATAGTTTGGGGACTTATTTAAAACATATTTTGGAGTCTGCTAAATTGTTCTGATTCTGAGCTGAATCCCATTTATTTAAACTCTTGCACCCAGATAACTCATCATTCTGTCTCTGGGAATGTTTTATACAATAGCGGTAGGCAAAAATGGAGATGAATTATATTTTTTAACACGTTTTGTTTTGTTGAGAAGCCGAGAATAATAAGTAAATCTGATTTTTAAAATCTTTCGGTGCAAGCCCAATTTAGTATGCTGGGTAATGCATTCAACTTAAATTCAGATGCCTTTGAATAAAATGTTCAATTAACTCCTTTGTCAGCATTGGTATTTCTTCTTTGTTGATCAAAGAAAGCACGCAGAAACTTAGGTTTAGCTTTCATGAATATTTACTTCCTAAGAACACAGGTTCAGAACTGGAAAACTGCCCGTAGAATTTGGCAACTTATCAATTTGGCAGCTGAAACAAGCAATAAAGTCATATTTTGGAGGCTGGCAGCTTTTAATACCCATTTATCCTTACCGAGCACCTTTCATTCAATGTTTAGAAAGCCTTTAGGGTGGACCATATAAATCGGTAATCTTATATATGTCTCCTGCTCCCTGCTCTTGCCCCCAATGAAGAATGGGCTGTCGAAAGTCAATTAAATCTACGCATTTTCAGGAGAAATTGGACTAAGAACAGGATCCCGGTCAAAAGGAAAACTTTTCTCTGGGAAATTAAGACCCCTAAAATATATCCCCTTTTCCAGTACTGACATATTTAACTGCCAGTATTCACACCTCTGATATCTCAAGTCTATTCAAAATGTGTGCCCAATCATTCAATAGTATGCATTGATCACCTACTGTGTACAGAGCATGTGCTAAGTTCTTGAGAGAGTACAGCAGAGTTAAAAGATGCAATCCCTGTCTAAAATGAGTTAGTGAATTATGGCATTTATTAAGCTAAGCTCTGAGAGGGAGGCAAACAGAAAAGATGTGACAGTCATTGTCCCACGTGGGACCCCCAATCTAGGTGCTAACAATGGAGAGAATATTCTCTAGGTAAACTCCCCCAGCTGAAAATACCACTCTCTTTTACAATAACTATATAAAGCAGTTTTCCATCATTTGTTCTTCAGTCAGCAGCCTTAAAGTGCATCAGGTGATTTTGGTAAGAGTCCTCTTTCTGAAATCAGGAAGAGGAGCAGGGAGAAACTAAACTCTAAACCAAACTCTTCATTTTTCAACTTTACAAACTAATTGATACTCAATTTTACCGTTGCTCTATGAGCTGTGCTTCCTACATGCCCCTTCATGCGATGTCATAATCATCTTTGCTGCCGTGAAACAGTTTGAATTTTCTCTCTCCTTTTATTCAAGTGAGCTGGCCAAATCGGATAGCACACACTACAGAAGGTTCTAAGCTCAGCGGTGTATTTTTGGATGATTTTTCCCTCTGCTGCCGCTGAAGCATCCTTATATGCATGCTGCTCCCTGGACGGATATCCAAGTCGAGTTTTCTAAAGCGCCTGGGATTCTGTCTCCCTTGCGGTTTCCCTGATCTTTGAGGCCTCTTGCATTTTCTGAGTATCTTGAATTAACTGGCTTCAAAAGAAATGTCACTGCCTGGGTGGTGAGAGGCCCTGAACTTAGCAGCCTTGTTTGGGCATCACGCTTAGATTCAGGAGACTGTAACACTTTCATTAGCCAGACAGATGGATAGAGCCCGGGCCTAGGAGTTAGAAGGACCTAGGTTTAAATCCCAGCTCCATCACTTGTCTGCTGTGTGACCTTGGGCAAGTCACTTACCTTCTCTGTGTCTCAGTTACCTCATGGGGGTTAAGACTTTGAATCTTGTGTGGGACAGGGACTGTGCCCAACCTGATTAACTTGTATCTACCCCTGCACTTAGTACAGTGCCTGGAACCAAGTAAATACTTAACAAGTACCATAAAAAGCCAATAACAAAAAAAACCCTACTGATCTACATCTGGCATCTTCTCAAACAGGCTAGAGATGGGGATGGGAGGGACGGAGGGGTCCAACAATAGACCAGTGGCAGTATAAGATTCAAACCCAGGTCCCCTAATTCCTGTGCATTTTTGCCTAGGTCATGGTGCCACCGATGTATTAGGAAGCCAAAGATTTTTATCATGAGACCAGAAACTGTAAAGTTGGCCCTAATACCATGAATTTGGGTCTCAATTCACTGGGTGGTGTTGTAAATGATAACAGAATCACCCTTGTAAATTTGACCTGACTGCTCTTCCAGATTCACTAGGAACCAAATTACTAGAGAAGCAGCATGGCCTAGTGGCAAGAGCACAGGCTTGGGAGCCAGAGGTCGTGGGTTCTAATCCCAGCTCCATGACTTGTCTGCTGTGTGACCTTGGACAACTCACTTAACTCCTCTGTACCTCAGTTACCTCATCTGTAAAATGGGGATTGAGACTGTGAGCCCCACCTGGGACAACCTGTTTACCTTGTATCTACCCCAGCGCTTAGAACAGCGCTTGACACATAGTAAGCGCTTAACAAATACCATAATTATTACTATGTTAAAAACTACTCCCAAGGCATTGCCTGGGATTCCAAAGATTCCAATCTTTATGTTTCTCATTTAATCTTACATTCATTCATTCATTCATTCAGTTGTATTTATTGAGCACTTACTGTGTGCAGAGCACTGTACTAAGCGCTTGGGAAGTATAAGTTGGCAACAGATAGAGACGGTCCCTACCCAACAGCGGGCTCACTGTCTAGAAGGGGGAGACAGACAACAAAACAAAACATATTAACAAAATAAAATAAATAGAATAAACATGTACAAGTAAAATAGAGTAATAAATATGTACAAACATATATACATATATACAGATGTCAGCTGTGTGACTACAGTGAGAGAGCAGTCTGGAAAAAAACTCCAAGAGAAAAATAATAATAACCATGGTACTCATTAAGTGTTTACTATGAGCCAAGCATTGTTCTAAGCACTGGGGTTGATACAAGTTAATCAGGTTGGACACAGTCCCTGTCCCACATACAGCTCACAATCTAAGAATAGGGAGGAGTAGGATTTAATTCTCATTTTACAGATAAGGTAACTGAGGCACAGAGACATTAACTAAGTTGCCCAAGGTCACAAAGACAAATGGTGGGGCTGGGACTAGAACCCAGGTCCTCTGATTCCCAGCTCTGTTGCTTATTCCACTGGGCCATGCTATTTTTCTTAAAAAACCATTTTCAGAAAGTTAAGTTTAAAGGAGTACATGGCACTCCTAGAATTTCATTAGTGTCACAGATTTTTTGTAAGAAATATTTAATGCACTCATATTAATTTGGATATAATCAGGGATTTTAAGTGTTTATATGTACCAAACACTATACCAAGTACAGGGGTAGGCACTAGATAATAAGATCAGACACAGTCACAGTCCATGTACCACAGAGGAACAGTAAACAAGAATTTTATCACCAGTCTACAGATGATGAAACTGAGAACTCAGAGAAGTTAAGTGACTTGCCTAAGGTCACATAGCAGGTGAGCAAAAGAAACAGGATTAGAACTGGAATTTCCTGACTCCTAAACCCATGTTCTTTTCAATAGGCCACGAAGCCCCCCCCCCAAACAAACTAAAATCAAAAGGTCTGAAGTAGCAGGTGATATCCTCATACTCCTGACCTACAAAGAAATCTTTGCAAGTCACTTCACCACTTTCGACTCAGCTTCCCCACTAGAAAATTTGAATTAATAAAATTTAATTTTCTCCCCAGACCTCACCAGAATGCTGTATGGACAGTGTGAGATGAGTAAAGTAAAAATGCATTGGAAAAATCAAAGTGGCATTCAAATATTATTATTGTTATTGTTGTGTTTGTTATCAAAAACTACTTCCTACTCCTTATCCATTTACAAGATTTTCATCTCTTGTTATTGATAGCAAGACCAAGCATATACTCACATTTTTTATGTTCTATAAGGATGCCTGAAGTTAAATTATTTACTTCACTGAGAGTATTACGGGGATGGGCAATGATTTTTTTAAAAATTCAGCACTAAAAACTAGGGTTTTTTTGTCTTCTAAATAAAGTAGAAGAGTTCTATAAATATAAGGTAAGGTACTGTGGAAAGTTAAGTAGTTTATCCGTAGTAAGAAATGCTTTGGGTTGCATTGCACATAATTGAACGACAAAACTATCGGAAAGAACATAAACCCAAAAAGATTTAATTTTGCAGGATGGCACTTTCTTTTGCAGTTGGCTACCCTTCAGCATGTTTCATTAATGGGCTTCTCTGATTTTCTCTCTCTCTCTCTTTCTCTCTCTCTCTTCATCTCTCACTTCTGTTTCTACTGCAGTGCCCCTCTCCAAACCCCTCACAATCGTGGATTTAGAATATGCAAACCCAAGGGTATTTGGATAAACCAATTAAAAATCTAAACAGACTACCATATGTTCTCATGTTCTTTCCCACTGACAATAATCACTGCCCCAAACTCCCTAAATTGAAAATGTTCATGATCATAGTGTGATGAGTGAGCTCGACTGGGGAGACTGGGAAATATTTTTGTCCAACCAAGATTTTAGTGGGCACTTAGACCATTTCAGAGAGGGAAAAATCCACTGACAATCTCTCCTGAAGGACCGTTTCATGGTAAATGGCCAGTGATGGCTGTCAACGTGAATAGGATTAGATATGGGCAATTGTTCAGAAAACTTAGTGCCAATAGTTAGTCCAAGCATGAAGTTTGATGGCATTATCTATTGGGTTTAAGTTGGCCACCAATGAGTCATCCAATCATCAATTGATAGCATTTATTGAGCACCTTCTGCGTGCAGAGAAGCGTGCACAATTTTGCAGCAGTATACTGATGTCACAGAGTGTTTCTCTGGGCAGAATTTGAACCCAGAACTTTCTCCAGAGCCTTTGTGTTCCCCTCCTAGGCCCGGGTGAACTCTGGGGCTACATATGAGCTGTGGAACTTGGCACCAGAAGCCATGACAGAGGGGGTCAGTGACTGGCTCAAGGTCACACAACAGCTAAGTGGTGGAACAGTGATTAGAACCCAGATCCTTTGACTCCCAAGTCCATGCTCTTTCCACTAGGTTCCATTGTTTCTCTTACTTCACTTAATTTCTCTGTGCCTCAGTTTCCTTATCTGTAAAATGGGGAAGAAATTCCTGCACTTCCTTCTACTTTGTGAGTCCCATATGTGACAGGGACTGAGCCTGTTTCTCCTGTATCTATCCCAGCACCTAGTACAGTGATTGGCACATAGTAAGCATTTAACAAAAATCACCATTGTTATTATCATTATTAATTATTATTTTTTTCTCCGAGACTATTTACAATTCATATTGGATTAAGCATAGTTGGCTCTTAGTAGGAATAGCAATAAGAGGAGAAGGAGGAAGAGGAGGAATACCAGTAAAGAACTTACTGAGCTGCTACTGCGTGCAAAAGAAAGTAGAACAGAAGCCTGAGACACAATCCCTGCCCACAAGGAGCTTCCATTCTAATGCTGTTGTGAAGTGAAAATGTCTCTTACATATGTTCCACCCACACAACCTTCCAGAGAAGCAGCGTGGCTCAGTGGAAAGAGCACGGGCTTTGGAGCCAGAGGTCATGGGTTCGAATTCTGGCTCTGCCACATGTCTGCTGTGTGACATTGGGCAAGTCACTTAACCTCTCTGAGCCACAGTTACCTCATCTGTAAAATGGGGATTAATACTGTGAGCCCCACGTGGGCCAACCTGATCACCCTGTATCCCCCCCAGCACTTAGAACAGTGCTTTGCACATATTAAGCGCTTAACAAATGCCATTATCATTATTAATATAAGGCAGCCAGAAGAAATTTTGGGCCTGGAGAGATCCAGTCAACAAATAAAAGCAGATCGGCCAAGGGCACTGCTGGCCTTCTTGGGAGCTCTGAGATCAGCTTCCTTGCAGAATCTCAAGCCCAGTGCCTTTTCCAGAGGGCATCAGATTGCTGGCAAGAAATATTCAGGAGGACAGGGAACATCCCCAATTGAAGTTTGAAAAGTCTGATTTGATGACAAGGGACCTCACTTTTGGCTATGGACATTTAATTGGAGATTTATCGTGCAGGACCACTGGGCAGTCACTGAATTACCCTCCACCAGACCTTGTCTAGGTTTTCAGTGCCTCAGAAAGGAAAATTCAGTTCTCTAGTTGGTATTCAAGTCCTGTGTGCATGGAAGCAGAGGCAGCTTGTGAGAGCCTGCACTGAAAGTGAAAACTACATTACAAAGGGGCACTCTCTTTTACCGTGTTCAAACTTCCTTTTCTCTTCAGCCTCCCTCTGTTTCTTTATTTCTTTTATGCCTCTCTTCATTCTCTTTCCTATTCCTAAACATCTGTTCCCTATTTCCCTGGCTTGTCTTTTTCATGACATTTCTCCTTTTGTCTTTTCTCCTTTTTCTCATTTCCCAGAAGAATTTCCCTGGCCCAGGAGAAATTCCTTCTCCAGAGACCCATTGCCTTACTCACTTCCCAATCCAGCGGCTTGATTAGATTTCAGTGTCCTATGTGGAGTGTCCAGATGACCTACCTCAGGAGTGGCCTTTTGAAAATCAACACACCATTGTGTCTGTTCCTGACAATCTCCTCCCTGTGCAGTGTTGCCTAGTGGAAAGAGCCCAGGACTGAGAAACAAGGGCCAGGAGTTCTAATCCCGGCTCTGCCAGGTGCCTTCTGTGTGTCCTTTGGCAAATCACTTAAATTCGGGGCCTTCGTTTCCTCATCTGTAAAATGGGGATTAAATACCTGTTACCTTCTCCCTTTTAGAGTGTGAGCCCCATGTGGGTCAGGTACTGTGTCTGATCTGATTGTATTTACCCTTGCTCTGAGTACAGTTCTTGGCACATAGTAAGTGCTAAAAAAAACTCAGTTTTATTATTATTATCCCACGCAACTGTCTCCTAGAGATCTTGCTCTGGATAATTAGAAGGATAATCTGTCCTAACCTGGATGGCAGGCCACTTCTAAGCTTTACGATAATAATAATAACAGTAATAATAAATGTGGTATTTGTTAAGAGCTTACTATGAGCCAAATACTGTACTTGGAGCTGGGGTAGATACAAGATCATCAGATCTCACGTGGAGCTCCCAGTTTAAATAGGAGGGAGAACAAACCCATTTTGCTGATAAAGGAACTGAGGCACCGAGAAGTTAAGTGGCACACCCAAGGTAACATCAAGCAAGTGGCAGAAAACAATCTCCCACCACTGTATGCACAATAATAATAATAATATGTATTAAACACTTACTGTGTGCCCAGAGCTGGAATAGATACAAGGGTCTCAGATGGGACATAGTCCCTGCGATGCATAGAGTTCACAATTTGTTTTATCCCCATTTTACAGATGAAGAAACTGAGGCCAAGGGAGGTGAAGCAACTTGTCCAAGGCTACACAACAGACCCATGGCAGAACTGGGATTAGAACGTAGGTCTCCTGGCTCCCAATCCCATGCTCTTTCCACCAGGCCATGCGGCCTCACAAAAAGTTGTTTTGCTCTCAGTCAGACCAAGTTTTGGATGTCTGTGTCTTATATTATTTTAACACAACTGCTCTTACCCATTTTTTCATTTAAATTCAAATCGTCATTGGTGTCTGTTCAAAATTTGCTAATCTAATTTAAGAGACAAACCACTTTCTATCCAAATGTATTTCTCTGGTTAAATGACAGAATGCCACCTAGGTAAGTTGGACGGTAAGACAAAGTTATTGGTTCATTTGTGTTAGGGATGAATATTTTGACATTTGTGATCCTCTACTTTAATATCTGCATCCTTAATCAGAACTGTCACACAATCGCTGTACAGGAGAATGATCTCATAATGCTGAGACATTTTTAATATCGAGAAAATTTACAACTCAGCCTCACTTATTAAAATCTGAACTTCATATCTTTATGATCACAGACCCAGCTTTAAAGGAAACTCCTTTTTATCAACCGTGTTATTAGGATATTATAAAAATTATTTGATGCAGGTGAAGTGTGCCCACTAAGATAAAACTTTACAATGATAATGGTATTTGTTGTGTACCAATCAGTCAATCAATCAATCGTATTTATTGAATTCTTATTCTGGGCAGAGCAATGTGTTAATTGCTTGGGCAATTAACACCCCCGTCTTACCTCCTTTCCTTCCCCACAGCACCTGTATATATGTATATATGTTTGTACATACTTATTACTCTATTTATGTATTTATCTTACTTGTATATATCTCTTCTATTTATTTTATTTTGTTAATATGCTTGGTTTTGTTCTCTGTCTCCCCCTTCTAGACTGTGAGCCCACTGTTGGGTAGGGACTGTCTCTATATGTTACCAACTTGTACTTCCCAAGCGCTTAGTACAGTGCTCTGCACACGGTAAGTGCTCAATAAATATGATGATTGATTGATTGATTGATTGGGCGAATACTATATAATGGTTGGCAGAGACATTCCCTGCCAACAACACGGGGGGCTCACAGTCTTAATCCCCATTTTACAGATGAGGTAACTGAGGCACAGAGAAGTTAAGTGACTTGCCCAAAGCACACAGCTGACAACTGGCGGAGTCAGGATTTGAACCCGTGACCTCTGACTCCAAAGCCCGGGCTCTTTCCACTGAGCCACGCTGCTTCTCACTTGAGAGAGTACAGTACAACAGAGTTGATAGACAGGTTACCTGCCCACAACGAGCTTACAGCCTAGAGGGGAAACGGACATTAATACAAAGAAATAAATTACGGATACGTACATAGCAGACAAGTGAGATTAGAACCCAGGTCCTCAGGCTCCCTTGTCCGTGCTCTATCCCCTAGGCAACACTGCTTCCCAGTACATTCAGGAGTCTAGACTGTGAGCCCGCTGTTGGGTAGGGACCGTCTCTATATGCTGCCAACTTGGACTTCCCAAGCGCTTAGTACAGTGCTCTGCACACAGTAAGCGCTCAATAAATACGATTGAATGAATGAATGAACAACAAGCTTACAGTCTAGAGGGTGCAATGTACTATATTAAGCCCTTGGGAAAAGTCCCAGGAGCACGAGATAAGTTCCCTGCCCACAAGGAGCTTACACTTTACACTTCAATGGACGAGACAGACATTAAAGGACAGATAGGTCTCCTGGGATTTGACAGAGAATAGGTCAGGGTCTAGAGAAATGAAGTCTCATGGCATAAATGGCAGATGTGTTTTGGTCCAGTTTTTGAGATTTGGAGATTTGGGGACCAAGAGCCTGAGTGATCAAGAATAAAATAGATACTAAAGTAGATGGTCCCGAAAGTTCAGAATTCAAGTCTATCCACTCTGCCTCCAGTAACCTGCCTTCCTTGCGGTGTGAAGGACTCTAACACTTAGGGCATTTCTCAAGGCTCAAGACCCCACATATAAAGAACCGCCTTATTCTTTGTTCAGTCAATCAATCAATCGTATTTACTGAGCGCTTACTGTGTGCAGAGCACTGTACTAAGCGCTTGGGAAGTACAAGTTGGCAGTACATAGAGACGGTACCTACCCAACAGTGGGCTCACAGACTAGAACTGTTTGTTCAAACCTTCCTCCTCCTCATTCACCAAAATCCCTCTTGCTGTCATTTAAGATGACTTCCACTTGTTCAGGTCTCAGAAAAGATGCAGATTAGCAGGTTGTTATCTACCGCATAATAATTCAACCAAATAATAATAATAATAATGATGGTATTTGTTAAGCTCTATGTGCAATAACCCACACATTATTTTTAATAAATCCACACCGTTCTCGGTTAGAAAAAAGTAGTAGACAAATGAAATCAGTGTTTCCCCCACAGCACAAAGCATTAGTCACTCCAAATGGGTGGATGAGTTACTGTATGTGTAACTTTATTTATTTGTGAGGTTTCTAAAAATCTCATTTTGCAACTTTTCTCAAGGCAGCATTACCTAGTGAAGGACAGATCCGGGTTCCAACCTGCTCCCCTCCGGCTTCCTTTGTGAACTTGTGCAATTCACTTATGTTTTCTGTACCTCAGTTTCCTCATCTGTAAAATGGTGGGGGGAGGGGGCGGGGAAATACCTGTTATTATTTCCTTTTAGATTGTGAGCCCCATGTGGAAAATGTACCATCTATGATCTGATGAACCTATGATCTCATGCACAGAGAAGCAGCGTGGCTTAGTGGCAAGAGCCTGGTTTTAGGAGTCAGAGGTCGTGGGTTCTAATCCCGACTCCACCGCTTGTCAGCTGTGTGACCTTAGGCAAGTCACTTAACTTCTCTGGGCCTCAATTCCCTCATCTGTAAAATGGGGATTGAGACTGTCAGCACTACGTGGGACAACCTGATTACCTTGTATCTACCCCAGCACTTAGAACAGTGCTTGGCACATAGTAAGCACTTAACAAATACCAACATTATTATTATCATTATTATTCACTTGGATCTTAAAGCACCTTAAAACACTTGATATTCACCCCACCCCCAGTCCCACAGCACTTATATCAATATCCGTAATTCATTTTAATGTCTTTCTCCCCCTCTAGATTGTAAACTCCTTGTGTGCAAGGAACGTGCCTATCATCTGTTAGACTCTCCCAAGTGCTTAGTACAGTGCTCTGCACACAGTAAGCGCTCAATAAATACCACTGATTGATCGATCAAGAACAGATGAGCATATATGGATGCAGAGGTGGCTGGGGACATGGTATGATCATGGTGATGTGAGGATCAATCAGGGAATATTTCATGGGGGAGGTGGACTTTTAGGAGGCTTTTAGCGAGGAGAGATATTCAACCTGGAGAAATAGGAAGAAATATTTCTCCGCCTTTTAAAAAATAAACCCAGAGTGATCTATCAATTGATTGTCTATTCGAGCATAGTAATATCAATGGACACTTTGAAAATAGTAATCGATGGTGAAAGAAAGAGGTGACTATTCACAGTAATTATAAAAGCCAAAAAGCAGAAAATGGCTTTCAAATCTGAGTCACACCTTTGACCTAGGAAGTTTGTGACTTCAATATCTTTAATTTTCATTTCACATGTGAGATTCACATTTGATTTGGATGTTAGTGAGGTCTGGCAATTCTTCTTGCTTTTCCTCTTGCTGGAAACTAGTTTTCAAAGGGTAGCATAGGAAACGCGGGGCTCTAAATAAATAGTGTTTTCAGAAAAGTGTTATAAATGATCCATGGCCGAAAAATAATTGTCGACGCAATCCGCCTATCGCCTAATAATGATTCTCCCCGAAGCTTGGCCTGTGGAGCCATTCATTTTGTTGATACTGTCGAGGCACACAGCTTTTTATTGTGATGCCAAAGTTTAGCTTTGATCTAAAACATAATCATTTTGTGAACAGAGGAGTTAAATGGGGAACAATTCAGGCGCTTTTCATCAGCAACACCTCGACAGAAAATTGGCAGTTCTTACAAAGGCAATTAGCAGCCTAAATTCTGGTGTCCCTGAACTTAAAATAATTTTGTGCATGGCAAACCAACTGCATATTTAAAATGTGGTTTTCTCTGAAGTCTGACTGATGCTTTTTCTTTCAGCGTAGCAAAAATCCAGAAAGGAATTAGCATGTTTGTGTCTGGGGTAGCGTTGGGATTAAATAAATGAAAAGCAAGAAGAATCCAGGGAAAGGACGCATCGGTATTGTGAAAAACAAGGAGGCTTGGGCACAATTAACTAGTTATTTTTTTTCCCTTGATGGCTCACAGTGTTACATGCATTCTTGATTAAAGAATGCAAAGAAACTGTGGGATTACTCTTCGGCGATATGCAGCCCAATCAAAACAGGTTTAATCAATCAATCAACAGCATTTATTGAGCACTAATTTTGTGCAGACCATTATATTAAGAGCTAGGGAGAGTACACTGCAATAGAATTGGTAGAAAAGTTCCCTGCCCACAAGGAGCTTACGGTCTAGATGGGGAAACAGACATTGCCGGTAGGGGAAACGGCAGAGTGTAAAGGATATGTACAAAACTGCTGTGAGGCTGGAGGTGAGGTGAATATCAAGTGCTTCAGCAGTACAGATATCTGTAATTTATTTATTTATATTAATGTCTGTCTCCTCCTCTAGACTGTAAGTTCATTGTGGGTAGGGAATGTGTCTGTTTAATGTTATGTTGCACTCTTCCTATTGCTTAGTACAGTGTTCTGCACACAGTAAGTGCTCAATAAATACGATTGACTGACTACAGATCTGAATGCACGGGTGACACAGATGGGAGGAAAGATAGGGGAAGTGAGGGCTTAGGGAAAGTTGATACCGCATTTGTAAAAAAATCAGTTAAAAGTCTTTCATTACTGGGACAGGTTTGATTCTTCCATTTGATCATGCAGCCGTATTTAATCAATCAGTCAATCAATAGTATTTATTGAACACTTAATATGGTCAGAGCACTGTACTAAAAGCCAGGAGGACTTTTAAATTGAGTTGATGAGGGAAGATCAGAATGGACGAATAGGGGAGTAATCTTCTCTTCCATACAGTGTGAATCTGAGCCCAACCTAATCTCAGCATACTCACTGCTACTGAACAGTAATATTATCGCTCTTCCTCTCTGTTTCTGCACAGATTTCCCCTCCATTTCCAGATCATATCTCTGCTTGCTTTCAGTGGCTACTTATAATAATAATAATAGTAATAATATCTATTAATGGTATCTGTAGAAGCAGCATGATTTACAAGAAGCAGCATGGTTTAGTGGATAGAGCATGGGCCTGGAAATCAGAAGGACCTGGGTTCTAATCCCAGATCCACCACATGTCTGTTGTGTGACCTTGAGCAAGTCACTTAACTTCTCTGGGCCTCAGTTACCTCATCTGTAAAATGGGGATTACGAGTGTGAGCCCCATGTGGGACAGACTCCTCTCTGTCATTGAACCCACATATTCAGTCTGTCACCAAATCCTGTCAATCACACCTTCACAACATCGCTAAAATCTGCCCTTTCCTCTCTATCCAAACCACTACCTTGGTACAATCTCTCATTTTATCCCGCCTGGATTACTGCATCAGCCTCCTTGCTGATCTCCCAGCCTCCTGTCTCTCCCCACTCCAGTCCATACTTCACTCTGCTGCCCAGATCATTTTTCTTCTAAAACGTTCAGGACATGTCACCCCCACCTCAAAAAACTCCAGTGGCAGCACATCCACCTCACAACCCAGGATGGCAGGTTCAATGCCTGGTCTGGAAAAGCAAAATTGGACAGGAATGGAGATTATTTAAAAAGCAGTGGATTGCAGCCAAGCAGTACTAATTTGCCAATTAACGGAAGCCTATCTGGTTCCAATTTTCACTCGGTCTTTTCTGTGTTATAGTCAAAATGATCCATCAGGACCAATGGCAAAACATCATCTTCTGTCCACTCTTCCATTTCTCATTCATCGTTTGTATCCTGCACCAAGACAACAGGGTGACAACTAAGAGGGATCCTTTCCAGTCTTCGACGGATACATGTGGCTCATCAAATTAAGTTTAGTATCTTGGGCAGGTAAAATACTTTGATTATTCTTGGCCTCGTAGCTACAGTATCATATCGATGTACAAGGCCTTTCCCGGTTAATCTCTCTTTTCCTCAAGTTATATCCTCTAATCACTACCACAACACTTCTATGCCAACTACACACTTATTTACTTGTCATATAAAACACTCCTTTGTATATCATCCAACGCCCTCTGTATATATGTATGTATATATATGTATGTATATGTATATATGTTTGTACATATTTATTACTCTATTTATTTATTTATTTTACTTGTACATATCCTATTTATTTTATTTTGTTAGTATGTTTGGTTTTGTTCTCTGTCTCCCCCTTTTAGACTGTGAGCCCACTGTTGGGTAGGGACTGTCTCTATATGTTGCCAACTTGTAGTTCCCAAGCACTTAGTACAGTGCTCTGCACACAGTAAGCGCTCAATAAATACGATTGATTGATTGATTGGTACTTCAAAAACACTTACTAATCTACAGATCCATTCTTCCTTTTTCCTCCCACCTGTAAATTAGTTTTGCATCTTTCTGCCCTCTAGATTGTAAATGCCTAAGGGGGCCAGACTCACGTTTTAACTCTGTTGTAGTCAACCAAGTCCGTAATACAGTGCCCAGCACACAGAAAGTACTCAGTGACTACTATGATTGATTAAGCTGAAATGATTGAAAACAATTAACAAGTGTTTGGATCCTGACACATCTGAGCAATTTCCGATAGACTGTAAGCTTGTTATGGCCAGGGAACATGACGGCTAATTCTGCTGTATTGTACTCTTCCTGCCCACACCGAGTTTATCACCTAGTATTTGCAGTCTACACACTGACAGTATGAAAATTATCACCAGGTTTCTGGACAAGAGAAAAACCAATTTAGTCAATGAGATTTCGAGGTGGATGTTCTTTCTAGCCTGGGAGAGAATTGTAGGGCTGGCAATCCTGATGGGGGTCTCCATCAGAATCTGACCCCCAGATCTTCCCACGAAAACCACTGCACCTGAAATTAAACATTCCAAGTTCTGCCCTTCAGTTTACTGCCTCAGTTTACTCCTGGCCAGGTTAGAACAACTTCCAAAGTGTCCAGAGCCCACAAGGAGGGCATGACGTCTAGAGATAAGATTAACACACTCCAAGTTCCTCAGATCTCTTAGACTAAGTCAGCCCACTGCAGTGAAGAACAAATGGCGAAAGGTGGGGATGACAGCCCACACGGCACAACAAATCCAGAAAAGGCAAGCAGCAAGAAACAGACTCGTAAACAGATAAATAATGAATAAATGGGTTGGGATAAAATATTTACAGAGCAGCTTCTTCAAGACTCTTGCACCAGGAATTGTGGAAAGAAGCAGGCATTTGAAGAGGTCTTTGAAAGACTAGAGGGAGGACATTCTAATGGCCACAGAAGAGGGAAATGTGATCTTTTACATGCCGCTCTGTTTTTTTTTCTTTATCGTGAATGCTGACAACAAAATTCGGTGACAACCCAAGAAATAAATGTGCCAGAAATATACTTGAGTAATGAAGCCTGAGAAGCAATGGGCTTCTTCCTTTTCACACTTCATTTTTACAGGAAAAGTGCAATTCACAATGACACATCATAATGAAGAGAGAGAGTCAGAAGTGTTAATACAGATGGCTAGCAGTAAGGTTGAATGCACAATTAATAGGCTGAAATTACCCCAATGTGTAGTCTGACAATAATTCAGAATAGCGGCTGCAACAATCAGCACCGAACTTTCAGTTCGGAGAAGGCTACTGCTTTTCAGTCTGCCCGTCAACATCCGAGTATACAGTATCATTTATTGCCACAAAAATAAACTTTTTCTATTTTAAGTGTCCATAAATGTATCCTACTAATTAATCACCAAAGAAAGTCTTTTCCTAGTCCTGGAAAGTCATAGTCCCAGTCATTTCTCCTTTCAGGGGAGTAGGGGTTCTTTCGTGAAAGTCTGAATTTAGCTTGAAAATAGATAGCCCCAGAGATGAGAGTTGTCCTGAGCCCAAGTGCTTAGCATAGTGCTCTGCTCAGAGTAATCACTCAATAAATAGTATATCGATTGAGTAATTGATTTGGTCAGTTGGAAGATCACCAGTAGTGCTCTAAAGAACAGCACGCTGATAACAACCGGTAAAGAAAGCAATGACTAAGATCGAAAACCTTCGTTTCCAGGATGCTTTTGTCTAATGCCTTTGTTAGAACTCAGTTTCAGAAGAAGTATGTTAAAAATATTGACTTTCCAGCCCACAATCTGTAGGGTAGGAATCATGACTATTTATGCTATTGTGCTCTCCCCAGCACTTAATCCAGTGCTCTACACACAGTAGGTGCTCAATAAATTCCATCGATTGACTGATTGATTGATAGGCAATAGGACACATGAATATATCTTTATACTCTTATTTTCTCCTCTGTTGGTCATTTATTTTAGAGACTTGCCTCTCCCGTGAATTGGTAAGCTCCCTGAGGGCAGGGATAGTGCCTACAAACTCTATAGCATTCTCCCAATGGTTTACTTAGTATAGGGCAGTGCACATATTAGGTGCTCAATAAATACTACTGATTGATTAGGCTCTGACTTTTCAGAAACGAACATTACAGGAAGATGCTTCCTCAAACCTCTCTTTTTGGGTAGTGAATCTTCTCTAATTAGTCACACAAATAATGGGATTTGTTCAAGGCACCCAGTGTTATCCATAAAGAACAACCGGTTTTGTGGACGGCTATTATTCCTTTTTCTGCTGATAGGAAAAGGGAATGAGATGCCAGATTGAAACAACTGGAAAAACAGATTGCTGAATTAGAAGCAGAGAAACAATTAGCTGCATCCTTCAATAATTGGTTGAAATTTGAAGTAGTTAAGTCTGAATATAATCAAATTTTGCCTGAAAATGCTTCGCGTCCTTATTTTATGCTAAATAGATTTTTATAGAAGAGTAATAAAGGAGGAAATCTGCTTCCTAATTTGATTAAAAAACATGATAGATCTTGGTTATTTTAGCTGCAAGAGGGAAGAGACTGAGTGGGAAAGGATCAAATTAATTTAATATTTAAGATCTAATATCCATTATTTCATAAATGGAATTACTCAGTACAACTGACTGTATATTTTTATCATCATTCTCAGGGTAGAGGAATCCTCGTTCTTCCCCTGATAATGTCGGGAATTCCTTCTGCCAGAGAGATTCAGTTCAAATTCTACTTACATTGCAGTACCTTTCAACAGAGTACCACGGGGCTCCTAAAGAATGTTAGCTCATCTATTTTTCTGCCCGAAGAGATGGTAGGCATTTCCATGTCCATTCTACATATTTTGTCCTATTGTATTTGTACTACTGGCTGTTAGATCCTTGTTTTTTCTCCTGTTCTCACTGTTTGTCTCCCCATTAGATTCTAAGCTGCTTGAGGGCAGGAATCATTCTTCTGTATTACTCTTCCAAAAGCTTACTGCAGTGCTTTACTTTCAGCTGATGCTCAACAAATGGTAGCGATAACAGTGTTTATTGAGCACCTGATGGGTGGAATGCGCTCTACTAGGTGTTAATCCATATCATTGATTGATTGTCAACTGGTAAGAAGCCATCCACCAAGACTTTAAGTCCTCTGTCAAAGTGCTGGCTTGAAGGTTTGTTGAGGACTGTGAGAATTTCGATACGTTATTTTTTTTCCTCTTGGAATATATCAAGGGAGTTTGTCCACCTTCTTGACAGAAACTCTAAACATGGCCCATAAATCTTTGAGCTTGGAGAAAGATAAGGGCCAAGTGGATTAAGAGTCTTTCAGACCTATCGCTTTCATTTAGTATCATCTCAACCTTTGGCTCCTGTGTGAGCTGAAACCCTTGCTCTAGTTTTAGCTAGGATTAGGCACTCCCGAAGAAACAGGATTTATTTCAAGAAAATCCCTTGAGTGGAAGATAGGAAGCTGGTAGTGGCACCTTACCTATGATACCCCATCTGACAAATCCGATCTCCTGCTTAAAAAAAAGGAAGACACTGAGAGAATTGAATGGTTGTGTATATTTGCATCTTAAGAAGGTAGCACTTGGCTTTAGAAACACTTTAGTGTCAGAATAGAATATTTCGCCATTTTCCAAAAGTTTCTAAAAATAGCATCTGTCCTCAACCTTTGAAATAGGCAACCAAAGTGTCCTGTGTCAGCTTTACTATTTGACTTTGCACTGATAGGATTGAAACAGCCTCGTTTCTAGGGAATGAAATCAGAAAGAAGTGGGAAGGAAGCTATTCCCTCACTCCTGTCCCTTTCTCACCTGGAAATTTAATTTTGATAAAGAGAGGCTGAGAGTAATTTGGATGGTTATCCACTTTAAAATAATGTCTTGCATTACCCTCTTCCTGAAGCCCTCATTCTTTAGCATAGCCACTTTTCCTTTTCCTCTTTTATGTACCTCCTTCTCTAAGATTATAAGCTTCTTGAGGACAAGGTTGTGTTTACTACTAACTCTTTTGTGGGAGCAGCATTTATTGAGACCCCACTTGGTGCAAATGTCCTCTATTAAGTGCATGGGAAATACAAATCAAAGCGACACATTCCCTGCATAAGAGCATCTGATACTCTATCCGGGCCTGATGTATTTATTTGGAAGTGGGTGGTGGGGGATCAGGACCCCTGGTTCTTGCAGCCTGAAGGATCCTTAACAGAGCAGACTAATTCCAAGGTGACCCAAGGGAATAGGCCTGCCTCTGGGATGTGTCTCTGAGATTCTTAAATGTGAGCACAGGGGATGGGAAATCTGGAAATACTGCAGAAAGATGAGTCAGAGGAATAATCCATTCCAGTTCCAACCCTCCCCCTTCAAGAGATTCTGTTTACCCTAGATTGTTAAATAAAATTATCATCTCTTCCCCTTTCTATATGGTCCGTGGCTTTCTGCTTGTCTCATCAGGCTGTATTTTAACTAAAGGAGAAATGTACCCTTCTTTGAAGGAAGGAGTCGATCCTGAGAGCCAGAAATTCCTGGACTCTATACCAGCACCTTCATCTCCTTCTGCCTGGGCTGAGCCAAATGCTGCAGGACTCGAATGACTAAATAGTGAAAAAAATTGGAATTTAAATGAGTTTAAACGGCAGTATTCAGCGGCCAGTGGGAATGCTCTTGAGACCAACACTGGCCTGGCTTTATTACCACTAATGGACAAGCCTGCTTGTTCACTACTGAATTTGGAGCCAAAAATTCTCTCTCTGTGGACAACTGTGATTTCATCAAGGGGGCTTCTCGTTTCATAAAAAAAAAATCAGGAGAGCGTTCACGGAAATGGCTCTTTGCAGAAAATGGAAAGAGAAGCAAGAAAAGGAAGTAGCGGGGTGGAAAAAAGGACAGGCTCTCTCCCCAACTCTAACCCCACAGGAGAAGCCACTCTTCCCCCACCAACTTCCTCACTTGCTTGCATTCTTTTCCCTGTGGAACTAAGCAAGAGGTCCTGTCCACTAATGTGGGCTAATTACCTTTAATTGTCAGTAAAAACAATGATAATAATATCTTGTTTTTCCTGTAATGCTTTCAATTTCCAGAATGCTTTCACAGCAATGTTCTCATTTCAGACTCCCAACATCCCTGGGAAGTAGGACGAGGAGGTGATTACAAGCCCTATTTTACAGATCAATTGATGGTATTTATTGAGTGCTGCTAGGCACAGAACCCATTATCAAGCACTTGAGAGAGTACAATAGAGTTGGTAGACTCTAAGAGCTTACAGTAGAAACCCAGGCTCAGAAAATTTACATAACTTGCCCAGAGAAAAACAGCTGTCCTGACTCCCAGCCCCATGCTCTTTCCATGGTGCCCTCATTTTGACACTTCAGCTGAAGAATGAGAAAAGGAGAGTGAGATTTGTCATCTCATACAAGGTGGGGCTCCTACCCTAAATAATAACTACTGCAATATTTGTTAATCACTTACTAAATGCCAAGCACTGCACCAAGATGATCAGGCCACACATGGGGCTCGCAGTCTAAATAGGAAGAAGAAGAGGTATTGAATCCCCATTTTGCACATGAGGGAACTGAGGTATGAAGAAGTGAACTGACTTACCCAAGGTCGCACAGTAGGTAAGTGACAGAGCTGGGATTAGAACCCAGATCCTATAATTCCCTGGCCCATGTTCTTTCCACTAGATCATGCTGCTTCCCTAAATGCACCTTAAGAGGATCTGAGGAAAAATAAAACATCTGGCTCTCCAAACAGGCCTGCCTCCAAAAGCCTGCTTGCAGGAGTCACTAAAAGCTGGATTTCTCCACTCTCCCTATTTTTCCCTGCTCTGCAAGGAGTACTTGAACGAAGGTGAACTCCAAAGGTTTGGGTCAAGTCATCACCTTTTTCCAGTGTGTTGAAGCAGTTAGGTAATGGCTGGCCACCGTGAATTCAGGCTTGCATAACTAATCGGCAGGTGTTCTTTGAAGTTATGACAGCCTGGCTAGATAAAGGAAGTTCTGGGAAGGAATATATTTAATATTTTAGAAAAACATTTGACACGGTTCCACATCAGAGATTAGCCGGTAAGGTAAAGAATAACTGAACAGAGATAAAGGGGCCTAGAGAGAAAATTAGCTTCAGAGGAAGCAACAAAGGAGAGACTGAACAAAGATTGCTCTGATGGAAAAGGGGCATCAGTTAGAGAGCCAAGATGATTGTGAAGGACTTGGGTTTACTAGGGACTTTTTCTTCCCAAGAGCAGAGCCAGCAAAGGAACATGGAAGCCCTGGGAAAAACTCCAGGAACCCAAACCAGACTTGAGGAATTGGGAGAAAAAAACTAACTCCATCATCATCATCAATCGTATTTATTGAGCGCTTACTATGTGCAGAGCACTGTACTAAGCGCTTGGGAAGTACAAATTGGCAACATATAGAGACAGTCCCTACCCAACAGTGGGCTTACAGTCTAAAAGGGGGAGACAGAGAACAAAACCAAACATACTAACAAAATAAAATAAATAGAATAGATATGTACAAGTAAAATAAATAGAGTAATAAATACGTACAAACATATATACATATATACATGTGCTGTGGGGAAGGGAAGGAGGTAAGATGGAGGGGATGGAGGGGGGACGAGGGGGAGAGGAAGGAAGGGGCTCTCCATCAAGTGGTAAAGATTGTTAGTGTGCCTAGTTGTTTTCACTTTGACTCCAAACTTCACTATTAAATCAATCAATCATATTTATCGAGAGCTTGCTGTGTGCAGGGCACTCTAAGCACTTGGGAGATTACAAAATAACAGAGATAGTAGATATGTTCCCTGCCCAAAATGAGCTTACAGTCTAAAAGGGAAGATAGGCATTAATATAAATAATTGATTGCTATGTACAGAAGCACTGTGGGGCTGAGGGAGGCATCTCCTAAAAAGCTAGACTTCTCATAAAAATCCAGAGGAATGAGTTTTCCAAATTAGGGGAGTTTGGGCCAATCAAACCTTCATCTTACATGTCCACAACCCCAGACTTACGAAATGTTTCATTTCACAGGACAAAAAAGTGCTAAATAAATTGATAGTGTTGGGTAAAGGTGAGCAAGCCACAAAGGGACCCAAGAACTTCATCATTCAATCAATACTTGTACTGAGTGCTCATTTTGTTCAGACCAATGCATTAAGTGCTTGGGAGAGTGCAGTAGAGATAGTGGATGTGATCCCCCCACCTCAAGAGCTTACAATCTAGAGGGGGAGACCAACCTTAAAGTAAGTTGCAGGTAGGGGAAAATAACAGAGTAGAAAGATAGGTACACAGGGGCAGGGGAGGAGGGGTGAGTAACCAAATGCTTAAGTTTTGTGGAAGTGCTGAAGTGGCAATAGGTGGGGAAGAGGGTAGGAAGATGAGAGATTCATCAGGAAGATGTAATTTCCTCCTGGAGAAAATGTGATTTCAAAAAAGCAATGAATATGTGGAAAATAGTGGTTTGCCAGATGTGGCGGGGGAGATAGTTCCAGGCAGGAGGGAGGGTAGAACCAAGAGGTCAGTGGTGAAAGAGATGAGAACAAGGCACAGTGAATAAGTTGGCCTAAGAGGAGCAAAACCTGTGAGCTGGGGTAATAGTGGGAGATAAGAAAAAGTAGGGTGGGAGAAAGCTGATTGATGCCTTAAAACTGATGGTCAGGAGTGTCATTCTCATCAGTGACTCCATGGGACCTGGTCAGTCCAACAATCGATCAAATTTTTGAATTCATTCATTCATTCATTCAATCGTATTTATTGAGAGCTTACTGTGTGCAGAGCACTGTACTAAGCGCTTGGGAAGTACAAGTACAAGTTGAATGGTTACTGTGGGCAGAGAACTGTGCCCAGTGTTTGGAAGAGTACAATACAATACAGAGTGGGTAGACATGCTCCCTGTCCACAAGGAATTTATAATCTATTTGTCCACTTGACAATTACTGTTGTAGACACTTGGGATGATGGGATGTAGGGGGGCAGGGGAGATCTCTTCATAGGTAAGTTAAGGCCAGAGTAGGGCAAGGCTGACATCCTTAGAAGAATGCCATCGAAAGACAAGGATTACAAATGTGCCAGCCAACAGCTATATCTGAGTCCTCTGTATGGTGCAGCTGAATGGACTTCCTCCATGGGAGTGAGTGTCATTGAATGACTATACACAGAGACCCTTAATCTTGAACCTTTCCCCAATAAAGTGAGCCTGGCATCCCAATATAAGTCTACTCTGGCACCAAGGGAATTGTGGAATGGCATAGCTAGACTGTAAGGTCGTTGTGGACAGGGAATGTATCTGTTTATTGTTGTACTGAAATCTCCCAAGAGCTCAGTTCAAGTGCTGTGCACACAGTAAGCACTTAATAAATGTGACTGAGTGAATGAATCAGCCAAAACCCCATGATGCACTGGCCCCTAACCCAGGTGAGGTTATCTCAGATTAACCTAATTAAGTATCCCTGCCATTAATGAAACCCTCACCTCCTCTGGAACAAGGGTCAGGCAATACCAGAGAATTGGACCTGGGGCATCCTAGCTAAAATCCGAGAATCACCAGATCTAAAACTGATTAATCTGGATCAATTAAAACCCCTTTTCCATGGTAATAAAGAGAGTAAAGGGGCTTGTAGGCATTCATTTTTTTTCCCCTTTTAATAAGAGAGTCCGGGACTGGGGTGTGGACTCAATCAGAAAGGAAATTCAGGAAAATTACTTTGTATAATGGAAGCGACAAAAAAAAATAGCGTGAATTAGCAGGAACCTAATTGGGGCAAGAAATAAAATACAATCAGGGGTTGACAAGAGATTCAGTCTCATAAAGCAGAGTTCTGGTTAGAGGAGGAGGGTGAACTGACCCTTCCTGGAAGATCCTTCACTGATCTACAATCTATCCCTGGGCACAGTCCAGAGAGGGGAATCAATCAGTCAACAGTATTTATTGACCACTTGCTAGGTGCAGAGCACTGTACTAAGCACTTGAGAGAGTACAGTATAACTATATGACAGGCACATTCCCTGCCCACAATGACCTTACAGTCTAGAGGGGGGAAGATAGAGAAGTGAGAGGAAGAGAGACACACATAATTGTAGCTACTACTGTGGATAGGGAAGCAGCTTGGCACAATGAATAGAGCACAGGCCTTGGAGTCAGAAAGTCATGGGTTCTAATCCCTGCTCTGCCACTTGTATGCTGCATGGCCTTGGGCAAATCACTTCACTTCTCTGTGCCTCAGTTACCTCATCCGTAAAAGGGGAATTAAGACTGTGAGCCCTACACAGGTTCAACCTGATTTGCTAGTATCCTCCCCCGTGCTTAGTACAGTGCGTGGCACATAACAAGCGCTTAACAAATGCCACTATTATTATTACTGTGTGAGCTGGGGAATGGCAAAAAGAGTCCAGAGAAGTGTGGCCAGCGGAGGAGGCAGGGGAGGTATTACTAATACTAGTAGGTATGGTAGTAGTAGTAGTAATAATAATAATAATGGCATTTATTAAGCTCTTACTGTGTGCAAAGCACTGTTCTAAGCGCTGGGGAGGTTACAAGATGATCAGATTGTCCCACGGGGGGCTCACAGTCATAATCCCCATATTACAGATGAGGGAACTGAGGCACAGAGAAGTGAAGTGACTTGCCCAAAGTCACACAGCTGACAATTGGCAGAGCCGGGATTTGAACCCATGACCTCTGACTCCAAAGCCCGGGCTCTTTCCACTGAGCCATGCTGCTTCTCTAAAAAAAACAAAAAACGCTTACTACGTGCAAAGCACTGTTCTAAGTGCTGGAGAGGTTACAAGGTGATCAGGTTGTCCCACGGGGGACTCACAGTCTTCATCCCCATTTTACAGATGAGGTCACTGAGGCCCAGAGAAGTGAAGTCACTTGCCCAAAGTCACACAGCTGACAACTGGCGGAGTTGGGATTTGAACCCATGACCTCTGACTCCAAAGCCCGGGCTCTTTCTACTGAGCCATGCTGCTTCTCTTGTATAGTAGGAATAATACAAGTAGTAATAGTAATACTGTAGCAGTAGTGGTAGTAGCATTTATTGAGTGCCCACTTGGTGGAGTGAACCCAACTCTGCCGCTTGTCTGCTGTGTGGCCTTGGGCAAGTCTCTTCACTTCTCTGTGTCTCCTTCCCTTCCCCACACCACCTGTATATATGTATATATGTTTGTACATATTTTTTACTCTATTTATTTATTTATTTTATTTGTACATATCTATTCTATTTATTTAATTTTGTTAGTATGTTTGGTTTTGTTCTCTGTCTCCCCCTTTTAGACTGTGAGCCCACTGTTGGGTAGGGACTATCTCTATATGTTGCCAATTTGTACTTCCCAAGCGCTTAGTACAGTGCTCTGCACATAGTAAGCGCTCAATAAATACGATTGATGATGATGATGATGATGTGTCTCTGTTATCTCATCTGTAAAATGGGAATTGAAACTGTGAGTCCCACATGGAACAGGGACTGTGTCCAACCCGATTTGCTTGTATCCACCCCAGAGCTTAGTACAGTGCCTGCCACATAAAAAGCACTTAACAAATGCAATAATAATAATAGGTACTAGGGAAGTACACAATTAAATTGACACATTCCCTGTCCATAAGGCACTTAATTTCTAAAATGGGTGATTAACATAAAAATGTTTATTGAATAAGCATCCTTTTTGCTTATTAATGTAGTCAACCTGGTCCTCCCCATTGTACTATAAGCTCTCGGAAGCAGGCAATGTATCTGTGTTTTTTCTTTATGTTACTCAGCACACAGTAAGTACTCAGTTAATACTGATGCTGATGGCACTATCTTATCTAAAAAAATCTTTCAAAACTAGTTTCTCTTTCAGTACTTTCAGTTCACTTCTAAAGTTATTTCAGTAAAACCTCATTATTCAAAATACAAAGGAATAGAAAAAAAAAAGCAGCCTGAAGTAGCAGAGTTCAGATTCTCTGATTATTTTATTAAGCATAGATTAGGGGAGCTTTTCAACTGGGGAACCAAATTTGAATTTTCTTTTTATTCGAATCAACGTATCTGGGCTTAATGAAGTTTTACAGAAATGCCAAACAGAAGATAAATTGTTACATCATGATCTGAGAGGAAATTATAACAAAAGGAATTTCTTCCAGGTAAATTGGGCCTTACAAAATGAAGTTGTGAAGGACACCATTAAGAAAACACCTCATTCTCATGTACTAGACACTAGTTATGTGTGTGTGTGTCTGTATTTGTCTGTCTCTGTCTCTGCTTCTGCCTGCCTCATCTCTCCCTACTTCTCTCTGCCTCCTTCTCTCTCTCTCTCTCGCACTCTCTCCCCAGAGATTTGGGCTGTAGCAATTGTGCAAAATGGTGAAAATGTGCCCCTTTACCATTTTAGAAAGAGTAAGTTGTGATTGTGTGGTCGTGGGTTTGAATCCCAGCTCCGCCACTTGTCAGCTGTGTAACTTTGGGCAAGTCACTTAACTTCTCTGTGCCTGAGTTACCTCATCTGTAAAATGGGGATTAAGATTGTGACCCCCATGTGGGACAACCTGATAACCTCACTTAGAACAGTTCTTGGCATTTAGTAAATGCTTAATGAATACCATCATTATTATTATTATTATTTTCAACAATGATTACGTATTGAGGAATTGAGTTAAGCACATTTCCCTTCACAGAAATTAATCCTGTAATACCACTGGTGAAGAGCACACTTTGGAGGTTTAAAAGAAAGGTAGTATATAGGTTCTTATCTATTTTGTACTAAACTCAGGGATCAGCCTTTGCTGTATAAGAATGTTTGGGTTATTGTTGGCTTTAAAGTGATAAATTTGTGAGAGTACGAAGTCTCCACTTTCAGGTTGACTTTGAGGTTGTTTTGCTCTATCTGTAAATTAGTTCAGTGTCTGTCTCCCCTCCTAAACTGCAAACTCTTTGTCGACTAACAGATAATGTCTACTAACTCATCGAATATCTAGCATTGTATTCTGTGAACTGCAGCTCTCAATAAATGCTGATTGATGGATAGATTTTGCGCTCTTCGTCCTCTAAATTGCTGAGCTGTGACAAACGAGACAGTGATTTAATCTCCACTTTATATTTTGAAAAACAGGATCATGGCCTGACCGCTATCTCTTACCTGCTGCAATGGGTCGACCTGCCTGAATGTTTCCCACGATGCCCTTGCGTGATGTTCATGGAGTCAATCCTGTAACACGTAAGTAGAACCTTCATTCCTCACACTTCTCTCTTCTCAGACCTTCAGCAAGCCGTGATGTGATAGGATCACCTTCTAAGCTTTTAGTGGATGTAAAATATCAATACACCTGAGTCTTGGAGCTGGGAAAGGACAATTACTATTAACATCTCTCTGGTAGAGAATTATTCGACAAGAGGGACAGCAGGCATTGTCTCAAATAACTCAATTAGGTGCTTTGTGACCCAGAGGATGGAGAAGTATTAATCAAAGCTCTGATTAGGGGCTCCAATCCTTTGGACACATTTCTGTGCCTTAGACAGACAGTAGCAGATTTTGCAGATTTCCTGGCACTGAACCGGCTGGAATTTCATTCCCAAAGTCTGCACGTTTAGTCTCTACTGCTCTTGGCCTGGCTTTAATGTTATGAATTTTTTAGTGGTATTTGCTCAGCACTTACTATATGTCAAGCACTGTTCTAGCCACTGGAGTAGGCCCAAGTTAATCAGGCCAGATTCAGTTCCTGTCCTGCATGGAGCTCACAGTCTAAGAAGAAAGATGAACAGGTATTGTACTTCCCAAGCACTTAGTACAGTGCTCTGCACATAGTAAGTGCTCAATAAATACGATTGAATGAATGTATGAGAGGTATTGAATCCTGATTTGGCAGTTAAGGAAACTAAGGCACAAAGAAGTTAAGTGACTTGTCCAAGGTCTCACAACAGGCAAGTGGCAGAACTGGAATGTTCTAATCAATCCATAAAACAATAATATGCAGAACAATGCACTAAAAGTCCTCTAAGGAGAGCAGCATGGGCCTGGGAATCAAAAGACCTGGGTTCTAATCCCCTCTTCATCACCTGTCTGCTGTGTGACCTTGGGGAAGTTGCTTCACTTCTCTGTGCCTCAGTTACTTCCTCTGTAAAATGGAGATTAAAACTATGAGCCTCATGTGGGACAGGGACTGTGTCCAGCCTGATTTGCTTGTATCCACCCCAACGCTTATACAGTGCCTGGCAGATAGTAAGCACTTAACAAATACTACAATTTTTAATTATCATTATTAACCCTACTGCATATGGTGGAACAGAATGGACCCTTAGGTGTTCCTCAAGGGCAGGGACCTTGTCTTTTATTTCCATTATTCTGAAAGACACCACTAATTGTGAGAGTTGCATGGGTGGGTGGGTGGGTGGGTGGGTGTGCGTGCATGTGTGTGCACGCGTATGTGTGAAAAAAGCCAATGTGAGACACTTAGTCTGGACTTCTCTGTGTGCATACACACACACTCTACCCAGTGATGCTCTGTCAACACAGAGGTTTTAACAAGTTGTTAACACAGAGATACTAATTAACATATTGTTAACGAGGAATAAATTATGTGCTTGCCTCGGTGATAAAACTGGTCCCCGCCAGGGTGGGGAATGTAGGCTTGAGGGGCTGCTTCTTTTAAAGATCGACCAAGCCTGTTGAGAACCATTTCGAAACCTGGCCTCCTCAATGCATCTTTCCGTTGCTCTCTGTTTTGCAGAAAAAATTATGACCTCGCCGTCCAAGGGGATTCTCCGCCCATTTTTAATCACCTGCATTGTCCTGGGCTGTTTCATGGCATTTCTGCTCATCTACATCAAACCGACCAGCAGCTGGATCTTCGGCCCCATGGAATCGGCCAGCTCTGTCTTGAAAATGAAGAACTTCTTCTCCAAGGTGGACTGCCTCAACGAAACGACCATACTGATCTGGGTGTGGCCATTCGGCCAGACTTTCGATCTGACGTCCTGCCAGGCCATGTTCAACATCCAGGGCTGCCACCTGACCACGGACCGTTCGCTGTACAATAAATCCCACGCCGTCCTGATCCACCACCGTGACATCAGCTGGGACCTGGCCAACTTACCTCAGCAGGCCAGGCCGCCATTCCAGAAGTGGATCTGGATGAACTTGGAATCTCCAACTCACACGCCCCAGAAGAGTGGGATCGAACGCCTCTTCAACCTGACGCTGACCTACCGACGAGACTCCGACATTCAAGTGCCTTATGGCTTCATGACAGTTGGCACCAGCCCCTTTGTCTTCGAAGTTCCGAGCAAAGAGAAGCTCGTGTGCTGGGTGGTGAGTAATTGGAACCCAGAGCATGCTAGAGTCAAATATTACAACGAGCTAAGCAAAAACATTGAGATCCACACCTACGGGCAAGCTTTTGGAGAGTACGTGAATGACAAAAGCTTGATTCCCACCATATCGACTTGCAAATTCTACCTTTCCTTCGAGAACTCGATCCATAAAGACTACATCACCGAAAAGCTCTACAATGCTTTCCTGGCTGGGTCAGTGCCCGTGGTGCTGGGTCCTTCCAGAGAAAACTATGAGAATTATATCCCGGCAGATTCTTTCATCCACGTGGAAGATTACAACTCTCCCGGAGAACTGGCCAAGTATCTCAAGGAGCTTGACAAAAATGATAAACTGTATCTTAGTTACTTTAACTGGCGGAAGGACTTCACAGTCAACCTCCCACGATTCTGGGAGTCCCACGCCTGCTTCGCGTGTGACCATGTGAAAAGACACCAAGAATACAAGTCCGTGGGCAACCTAGAGAAATGGTTTTGGAACTAAACGGCCCTGCCTCTTGCACAATTTACAGAAGGTTTTGACAGAATCAATGTCCCAAGCTGGGATAAGAGAGGGAAGCAATCTTCTGTGTTTTATGCCACAGTTCATCCAACTCATCCTCTCGGGGAGACCTTATTTATATTTTGTCCGAGATGTTAAGTGTTCAACAGCAGCGATCATCGGCACTCAGTTTAAATTATGCTGTAGATAGCTATGTGCACTGAAAAAAAATAATTTATTGTTTACTCTCATTTTTAGGCAACCATTTTTTCATGTTTTGGAATAGCCTGTCTGTCTCTGAATCCTAAACTGGTGATGTGATGGTTGTGTTTCTTCACTGACTGGCTGTTTGGTCGGCTGTAAAGATGAAGACCCAGAGCTTAAAATATAATGAAGGGTTTTAATTGGGTTCTTTCCTCTTCTATTCATAATTGGCATTGAAGCGATGAAGAAGAAAATGCCACGGCTGAATTCTAGCCTCTCGACGCTCAAGCTGAATAGAGTGCAGACTTGTCGAGAATTGTTCTTATTTTACCTATTTTAAATGACTGTGAAAACAGAATTATTAAATGTAGAGAACAGGAAGACAATGGAGCAAAACAGAGGGGTAGGGTTCTGTGGAAAAAGCTATTAGTCTTTCCATTTGTTTCCATTAAGATAACGTATAAGATCATTAACAATGCCACTGCTGGATCAGAACAGTGGTCCAACTAGTCAAGTCTTCAACAGAGGCACAACAAATGCTTGGAAGAACAATATAATAGATTGCCCTACCTGATATCCACCCTATTGGCTAGGGCTCTGACACCGAACAACCGGGAAGCGTATAACATGATTCTCCTCATTTTCAGATCAAATAAAAGTATTGGGCAACATCTGTTTCACCCACAATTTTTTTTGTAATCTGAATTGTTATACATATGACATTTGAACCAGATATAAGCCAGAATTCACCCTGAAAAGTTATTTTTTCTAAAGCATTGTTCTTACAAAAGGAAGTAGTAAAGAAAAAGCAGCATCTGTCCTAATTCTGGATGCTACTTGAACTATAATGAATTGACTAGGAATACATTCAAAGCACTATTTTCTATGGTTGCAAATATCCAATTGTCATTATGATTTTGAATATGTGCATGAAAATAGGTGCCCGATTTATAGATTTCAGGATGGACCTAGCCATCTGAAGTAAATTCCCTTCCAGGAACCATTCATATTGTATTTGTAGCTCTTAAGTACTTTTCCAAACCAGAATGAACATCTCAGGATTTTGGCCAAGTGGGGAAGTAAGATGTTTACCAGAAGAGAGATGTCTGTGTTTGTCAAGTGACATGTATCATAGTGTGTGGAAGGGAGCGAGGGAGAGAGAGAGATACGTAGACGAGGGTGCTCACATGCGAATGGATTAAATTGTATGAACACTATCTACTCATAGATTTATGTGCTTATTATGAGGACTTAGATAACTAGTTCCTAACAGGCAAGACAGCAGATTTTCTCATGCGAGGTGACTAATGTATCCCTCTTACAAAACACGACAGTTGAATTTTCTAGTTGGAAATTTTGTACTGTCTTTCTCTTTTTAACTCCAACACCCTGCCATCATGAGATGATGTGGAAAGATCAACCCAGTCATTTACTTCTGATCTGAAACTTGTTGTGATCCAGGGATCGCTCTTGGATTCTTCCTTTTTAAAATCTTCTAGGAGGAAATATTTAGATTGGAGATGAAAGGATTCACGCAATCCCTGAAAGGGGCCTTGACCACTTTTTAAAGATTTTATTCTTTATATAAAAGAAAGCAATTGGAGTTCAATATTCCTCAAATGCATCTAAACTGAATGTTAATGTTAGTGGTTTTGCCATGATATGCTGCATGACTTTGGGACTCAGTTGTGAGGACACACAAGATAAACTATGTGAAAATTATTTGAGCTCTTCAGAAAACCCTGGCCATATTAGTAGTTTTTCTGGTTAACAGTGTTAGAAGCTTTGCTCTAACATAAAAAAATGCCACCAATGCATAATAAAGGATATGATTTTTAAACTTTTTAAATTCAGGTTCAGATTACAGTAATTTTAGTAATACATAACATGCAATGACATTCCTCTGATGCTATTTCTCCAGGTAAAAAATGTGTTGATTTGGGGGCATTATCTTGCTTACCAGTCTGAAAACCATGTTAAAGGCAGCATATGGATTCAGATATAAGGATGAAATGAGAAATATAGACTTATGGTCTCAATGTACTGAAGTATGAAACTTGTAGCTTATGTGATCTACTGCTTGTTCATTTCATATCTATTCTAAGGCCTTAAACCATGGAGATTATTCCCTGAAACTTCCAAATCCACCCACACTAAACTCTGCCAGAGAAAGCTAGCCAATATGATGAGTATAAACTTGACAGACTGAAGGCAAATCTTCCCCTAAGAAAGGCTAAATGGAAGAATGATAAAGTCAAAAAAATCCTGTATTTAGAATAAAAAATAAAGCTAAGCCAGGAATGTTTTATTACCTTTCATGAAGGTACTCAAGAGAAACTGAAAAAAATACAACCGTATTTCAAAGGGTAAATAAGTGAATGGAAAGTTTCAAGATTTCTGCTAGGAAGTACATTCCATCTTGTCTCCTGTCTTCTCCTCCATTTTGAGGAATTGGAAGATGCTCCAAAAAGATGCATGGGAAGCCCTATGGTTTATCCTAATAGGAGGAACAATTTTAAATAATTGTTTTTCCAACAAAAATCATGTCTGTTCTCCCTCAGGAGTCTTTCTCAGATGATAATGGTTGAGAGGCATTGTATATATCATGTTGTAAGGGACACCCTTTAAACGAAAATATCTCAGCAAGAGGAGACAAGTAGCTATTCTAACTTTGACCTGCTGTTAAGTATAAAAATATCCAGTGTTCAACAAAGTAATGCGGTGTCAGAAAAACTGTAGAATGGATTACCTACATGCTCATAGCTGATCCAGGGAAATTGAGTTGAAGGAACAAACATTTTGCACGGTCACATACCCCGTAACCATAAAATAGAAAACTGTACACAGTCTTTTTAGAGTCAGTTCGCATTCTGTTGCAGGTGAATTAAAAGATGGCAGTCTGGAATCATGGGATTTAGTGAATTCAAATCAGCTCCCTGCCATGGAAATTGATGTGATTGCTATTAGATTATTTTGGGGTCCTTTAGAAATAATAATTATTATGGTATTTATTATGTGTCAAACTCTGTGCTAAGTGCTGGGGTGGATACAAAGTTGTCAGATCACAATCATCTTTGCAGCCTAGAATCTAACTGGAGGTGGATATTAGTGGGTGCTTCCACACTAACAGTGTTCTGCACACAGTAAACGCTCAATAAATACCACTGACCTATTGTCAGAGGTGTGAGATACTGGGAGGAGCCATTAAGGGCAACTGCTCACTCGCTCCCACTAGGACTCAATGTTCCATCCTCCTTAATCAATGGTAATTAATGAGTTCTTCCTATGTGCAGAGCACTGTACTAAGCACTTGAGAGAGACCAACAGAATTAGCAGACATGTTCCCTGCCCATAACGAGCTTACGGGGAATGTATGTGTTATATTATGTATATGTTATATTGTTATACTGTACCCTCCCAAGCACTTAGTACAGTGCTGTGCATATAGTAAGTGCAATAGATAAGACTAACTGAACTTACAGTCTAGTATAGTTCTTAAAACCCAAGATGGAAAGGCGACTGATTGGGCCCTAGTAGGATAGAAATAGGAAACTAGAAGTTATAACGGACCTCAAAGTGAAAATGAAAAAGGACTGACCATCAGCATATCATAATAATTCTGATATTTGTTAATCGCTAACTATGTGACGACCACTGGTGTAGATACAAAATAATGAGGTTAGACACAGTCCCACATGAGGCTCCCAGAATCTAAGTAGGAGGGAGGACAGGCATTTAATCCCCATTTTACAGATGAGGAAACAGACTCAGAAAAGCTAAGTGACTCACCCAAGGAAACACAGCAGGACTAGTTGCAGAGCTGGGATTACACCAAGGTCCTCTGACTCCCAGACTCATGATTTTTTTCCAGTAAATCATCCTGCTTCTCTCTTTTCTACTAAAGGTCTCGGATAAAATAATAGAGGTAAAAGTTAGTTGCCTTCTAGGAGCTTACAGTCTCTTCAGCTTTCCTATAGACTGACCTATTGCTTACAAGACAGTCTTCCAACCGGCATCACAGAAACAAACGATCTCGGTAGTCAGACTTGAAGACTGCCACTGCAAAAAGATTCTCCAGTTCCCACACCAGATTCAGCAAGGTTTGCTGGAGGGCTTCTGAGTGCCAAGCACCCCTGGTTTCTCCACAGGACGGGACTGTGTTGTTTTTGCTGATATAATACAATTGAAGAGTCATTACCTGGGGTTGACCAGCAGACCGAAGCCGAGGCACTGTTAAAATTTCTGAACTAGGATTGCTCCTAAACAGGACGGCCGAAGTAAAAAGTGTATGGATGATGTGAAGGAGAATGAGGAGGAGACCTAATCTTTCACAGACAGGAAAGGTTTCCCAAGAATGTCTGCTAATAACATTGTATTCCACTTTGGCTAATGAGGATCAATAGTCCATTAAGGCAATGAGAATAAAGGCCGGACAAATTTACAAACCAGAACTGCTCATTAAGGCAAATAGGGCCCTACACTGTGACACCGCACATTGCTGATGTGGGGTTTGACCTCATTAGTCATCTTGAATCCCGTAGATACGACAATCGGAGGGGCAGGTCTTCAATTAAGAGGGCATGTCCAAATTTACTATCATGTAATTGGGAGAGGATACCAAATGATAGGTAATAATATGTAAGAGGGATTGAGGATCGACCTTTAGAAGATGGTGATGATTTCCCCTTTAGGCCAAATGAGGGCCTCATTTTGCAGAGCCATCAATCCAGTGCCTTCCTAAGCACAAAATGCACTCCGATTTTGAAATTCAGCAACTAAAAGTTTACTGAAATAAAAAAATCTGAAAAATGATTTCTGATCAATCGTGTCGAAGTAAGCAGGAAACACTATCAGTTTTTAATCACTCTGCACAGTGACACTACACATCATAGGCTTAGTTCACTGTGCCATATGTGGTGAGAGTTCAGCAAATACTATTGATTGATTGATTGATTCTTACATGGTAGACCCTCCAAATACACTAATTCACTGAACTGAGTCATTGCTTAAGTCTAATGTCAGATCAAATCTATGGATAATGAAAGGTTTTTCAAGGGTCAAGTGAAAAGTGTCTCGGTAAGAGGTATTAAGAAGTAGCTGCTTAAGGAAAGGGTGGAGCGATATTCCAGTCCTAATAATGGTATTTACTAAGTACCTACTGAGTACAATGTCCTGCCCTAAGATCTTGGAAAAGATACAACTGAATGAGAAAACACACTCCCTAACCACAGAGAGTTTACATTCTAATGGGGAAGGCAGACATAAAATTTTATAAAAGAAGCTGAATAAGTATTGGGCCAGTGTGTTTGTATTAATTTCTGAGGTGTGGAAACATTACGAAAAGCCCTTCTAAAGTCACCTACATGGATTGAAATAGGAGTTGGGTCCAGATGGGAGCCCTCTTTTATTTACTTATTCTTTCAATGGCACTTACTGAATGCCAATCACTGTACTAAATGCTAGAAAGAGATCAGTGGAAGCATGACACACCCATCCTGCCCTTAAGGAGTTTACAATCTAAGGAGGAATTTAGCATCTATCTAATGGGAAGTTTACTCTAAGTTTTCCATGACAAGTTGGGCATCCTATCAAAATCAAAAGCCATCTTTGGGGGAGAAAGGCAGGCTAAACTGGGTTGTACCTGACTATGTTTTCCATCCAGGCAAAGGAAGTTGGAAATCTGAAGGCTTCAGCGTTCCCTGTCAGATCTCAGTGACAGATTTCACTTTGCAAAATCTGCTTCTGAGTTCTAGCCCACTGCATCGGGCACATGAGAGCTGGCAAAATCGATGGGACTCCGTCGTTATCGCCAATGTCAGAGTGACCTAGAAAATTAAATGAACCATCCAGTATTGATGAATGAGTCCACCTCTTTGGATTGTTTGCTGTTCTGTTCTGATGCTTTGGAAATTCCTGTATTCTGATGAGAAATAGAAAGGCTGAAGATTACCTCCTTCCCTGTGACATTAAGATTGGAAAGAAACAACAACTGTACTCGCTTGTTTGCTTGGATTTATCCAGGACTTTTCACATCACCTTCCCCCGCCTCCCACGCTCCCACTAATGGGCAAATTCACTGTGGTTTTTCCCCATCCCCAGAGGGTGAATGGGGAAGGGAAAGATACAACCCAAATCTGCCCATTTCTATTCTTGCTGGTGTCCTGTTGGAAGCTCTAGAGAAGAAAAAGGTTGGCTGTCCCAGCTGAAGGAGTTGGAATTTTCTGGGGAATTATTTCCCACAAGGAACTGAGGACACTTGATGGTTTAAAGCTCACATTCAGCCCACGGGTCAAGGCCACCCCATCTGCACAACCAGTATGCTGCTTACTTTCCAGTCTGTGGGTGAGAAAGGTGACTGCCAATCCAAAAAGCATTTCTGTTGACATCTGCAGGAAGATGTATTCATGCACTATAATTTTGCACTCTCTGGGGTTAAAAAAAAATCTCCAATATTGACATGCCAAATGTACAGTTTGGAAATTAATATTTTTTCTGATTTAATGTGTCATGACATTGTGATGTTAGTTGTATAATGGTGTAAACTGTGATTGTAATGTAATACCAGGTCATAGCACTTTCAGGGACATTTCAAGCACCTTGTTAAGATATCTTGGTTTTTATAGATAAAATCCATATTCATTAATCAGAAATCACTTTTCTACTTCTTTTCATGCAAAGTATTTTTCCACCATATGACTGTTTTACGTAGCTGTCACTTTTCCTTTCGGGTACCTATGGTAGAAGCGGATTCATATTATAAAGTGGCTGTATTGGGGACTGAAGCATGCAGTGACGGTGTGTGGATGTGTCTCCTTTAGGAGGGAAAATACACCAGATTTCAGCAATATCTGCAGTGCCACGGTGCACAATTCCAATCGGACTCAGCGTCTCCTCTTTGAATTAACAGGCTTTGTTCAAGCACTTTCATAAGCACACTTTGAGGCTTTGCTACAGTGAAGTCCATTACTTACAGTGCTGGCAGACGGGTACTGCTGTTTTGGTAGAAACCTGTGCTCAGTGTTTCCATTAGAGTTCCATTAGGCTAGGCAGGCCAATGTTACCCTTTCCTGCAGGTTTTCACGAGAAAACACTTAGTAACGACTATGTCAACTAAGCCCACTGGAAAACACAAATTCTTCCAGAGTGAAAAAAGTGAGCCACTTTCTATCTTGCTCAAATCAGCAGGTGCTTTGTTGCTGTCACTGGCAAATAAATCTAGGCCTGGTCTCCATAACGCAAACCAAAGAGGAGTATCAAACAATCATCGCCCCCATGAACTGAAGTAGAATAGTAGTGGTAGTAGTAGCAGAGGCAGCAATATTTCTTGAACCCTTACTGTGTGCAGATCACTGTACTAAGCTCTGAGAGAGAATATAGAAGTGGGAATTGGACATCATCCCTGTCCTTCAGTGGGTTCACAATCTAAGTGCAGTCAAGCCATCTCCGTTATTCAAGCAAACAACCTGCTTTTCCTTGGATTGTGAATCCATCAAAATAATTTGAGTATTTACTTTGTTCAGAGCACTATACCATGTGGGAGAGTACAAGAGGAGACACAGTAAGCTCTGCACACAGTAAGTGCCAAATAAATACAACTGAATGGGAGACATGGTCCCTACCTTCAAGGAGCTTGCACTCTAGGAGGGAGGCAGACACTAAAATAATTACAGCTGCGAGAAAGAAGTACCGTATAGAGATATAGTCATAAATACTACAGGAGTGGAACGTGCTAAAGTGGTGGTAGGGAAGAAACAGGGTAGAGAATTGAGAGAAGATGGATGATTCCTGGAGGAGATGGGCTTTCAGAAAATTTGAAGATGAGAGGAACAGTGGTCTGCCAGATAGAAGGCGGGAGGGGATTCCATGCAGAAGAGAAGATGTGAGCAAGAGTCAGCCACGAGAGAGATGGGAGTGAGGCATTTTGGGAGAACGCCACATAAAAGGAATCCACATGAAATGAAGCCAGTTTGATCTCAGGGAAGTACTGAAATCCAAATCCCTTCGTGCCATATAAATCTAAACAGTATTGCCGTGTGGCTACACTGAATATATCGGTGGTAGCATAGACATTCCACTCTTCCAGAACATGGTTTATCACTCATGTTTTGTCTTGGATCTCCTTTGAGAATTACAGAACATTCGACCGACAGCACAAGCCTGATTGGGTCAACCATAATAACATTTTGCAAGAAATGGTTGGATACATACCAGTATCAGAGGACACAACGAGTGCTACAATGCAAGCTCTCCTGAGCACAGGGTTTTGCAAGAACACAGTCCCCATAATATGAGTGAACTGAGTGGTTTTCTACATTACATATAGTATCGAATAGGAATTTTATGAACATGCACATACGTCCACTTTATACACCTGCACAAGTGCACACAAATGTCACAGCTTCTTCTAACCCAGAAGGTCATCAATGCCATAATACACAGGGAAGGAGACTTGTGTTCCAAAATCCACAAAACCTGTTTATCTATTAAATGCCCCTGCGCTTGGGGAAACATCCATAATGAACGAAAAAATTCCTCCTACTTAGACTGTGGGCCCATTGTGGGAAGGGACTACGTCCAACCTGACTATGCTCTATCTACATAAGTGCTAAGAGCTGCACTTGACACATAGTAAGCACTTAACAAATACCATAATTAGTAATAATAGTAGTAGTAATATAGGTTGGGAATTGCACATAGGGAGAATGCATAAGTTTGGAGTACCAGGTGTCCAGCGATTAGTACAGTTCCCGGCACATAGTAAGCGCTTAACAAATACCACAATTATTGTTATCATTATTGGGGGAGTTGGGTTTTTTATTGTTTTTAATGGTATTTATTAAGTGCTTACTTTGTATCAGGGACTGTGCTAAGCACTGGAGTAGTTAGAAGTTTATTAGGCTGGACACAGTATAGGGCTCACGGTTTTAATCCCCATTTTACAGATGAGGCAACTGAGGTGCAGAGAAGTGAAGTGATGTACCTAAGGTCACAGCAGACAAGTGGCAGAGCCGGAATTAGAACCCAGGCCCTTCTGACTCTAAAGCCCATGTCCTATCCACTAGGCCATTCTGCTTCTCCAAAGTGTTGAGATTCTGAAATATATGAATCGGAAGAACATCCCACAGGGTGAAGAAGAATTGGTTGTTCCATTAACAATGAAGAAACCTGGTTCTACTGGGCTCTTGGAAGGCAAAGACAGCAAGCTGACATCAATCTACCTCTTGCATTGAAGTCTGAGACAACTGTCACCCTGGTATCTGCATGCAAAAAAATGAAATTTTATAAAACCTGTTCTGTTGCCTGCCCAGCAAAAAGAACATGCTGTGAAAAGTAAAGAATCATAAAACATATGGACCCATTCCCTATTCACTGATATCTAGGGAAAAAAGCCACTCTAAATAATCAATCAGTTAATCAGTCATATTTATTAAATGCAAACTGTGTGCACAGCACTGTACTGAGAACTTGGGAGAGTACACTATTACAGAATTGGTAGGCAGTTGTTGTAGTTAAATTCAATCTGAATGGGATCTTGTTGGGATTACCTTTCTCCTTAGGGTCAATTTCCAATCGTTAGGGAAAAGCACAGGACTGGAGTCAAGAGACTTGGGTTCTAATCCCAGCTCTGCCACTTGCCTGTTGTGTGGATGAAGACAAGTGACAATTTCTCTTCTTCAACTGCTCTCAAGTTGTTTCCAGCCTATAGCGACTCCACAGACACCCCCTCTCCGGAATGTCCCATCTTCTGTCAGAAAGTCGTTCTGGTTTTTGTATCCATAGAGTTCTCTTGGTAAAAATATGGAAGTGGTTTACCATTGCCTTCATGCAGTAAAAACTTGAGTCTCTGCCTCTGTCTTTGATCAACATTTTGACCACTCGATCATCCGCCTTTGACTCTTTCCCTTGCAGCTGGCTCCCTGGAACAGGTGAATCGACTTTGATGCTTCGGCTGTGACCTTTCCATTATGTGGCATTTCCATTATTTTCCCTACATGGCATAGCTGTAAGCATCATCTGCATACGTAAACTCTCCTGCCATAATAAATTGTCAGTTTACAGGAGAGAAAGCCTCAACTCACTCATCTGTAAAATGGGGTTAAATAACTGTTCTCCCTTTCCCTTAGACTGTTAGCCCTCTCTGGGGCAGGGGCTGTATCTGATGTGATTATCCTGTATCTACCCCAGTGCAAAACAAGGTTTTTGACACATAGAAAGTGCTAAACTACCACAGTGATTATTATCATTATTTTAGGGAAAAATCTCTCTAGCTGCTGAAATATGATATGGCTGCTATTAGTTTCCTTTAGTGATATAATGTCCAATGTTCAATGAGGACTGAGTTCTTTTGTGAAGGGAAAATGCAGTCACCTCCAGGATTTCATTGTTTTGACATCTTTGTGGGAGATCGATCTCTTTCCTACTTGAAATCTTGTTTCCTGCAATAATGCAAGCCCCTTGTTGTTTCCAGCCTATAGCGACTCCATAGACACCCCCTCTTCAGAATGTCCCATCTTCTGTCAGAAAGTCGTTCTGGTTTTTGTATCCATAGAGTTTTCTTGGTAAAAATATGGAAGTGGTTTACCATTGCCTTCATGCAGTAAAAACTTGAGTCTCTGCCTCTGTCTTTGATCAACATTTTGACCACTTGATCATCGGCCTTTGACTCTTTCCCTTGCAGCTGGTTCCCTGGAACAGGTGAATCGACTTTGATGCTTTGGCTGTGACCTTTACATTATGTGACATTTCCATTATTTTCCCTACGTGGCATAGCTCTAAGCATCATCTGCATACGTAAACTCTCCTGCCATAATAAATTGTCAGTTCATAGGAGAGAAAGCCTCAACTCACTCATCTGTCAAATGGGGTTAAATAACTGTTCTCCCTTTCCCTTAGACTGTTAGCCCTCTCTGGGGCAGGGGCTGTATCTGATGTATCCCAGTGCAAAACAAGGTTTTTGACACACAGAAAGTGCTAAACTACCACAGTGATTATTATCGTTATTTTAGGGAAAAATCTCTCTAGCTGCTGAAATATGATATGGCTGCTATTAGTTTCCTTTAGTGATACAATGTCCAATGTTCAACGAGGACTGAGTTCTTTTGTGAAGGGAAAATGCAGTCACCTCCAGGATTTCATTGTTTTGACATCTTTGTGGGAGATCGATCTCTTTCCTACTTGAAATCTTGTTTCCTGCAATAATGCAAGCCCCTTGCTGATTTATCTAACACTGGAATGAATGATTCCCCCAAAGCGCAAACGATGTCTATGTAAATAATGATGCTTTATACATGCCTAACAGATTACTGTAATAGATATACTTAAAATAAAAGGAAGCATTTCAAATGTACACTAGTTTCTGTTGATTGTTTAGCATTTTTACATTCCCAATTATTCATCTGCCCCCTGAGGCTTGTAAAGTAAATTCAAATTAACACAGTCAAAGCTAAAATAGAGTAGATAGCAATTTTCTTCAGATCTCTCTTTCTTAAGTATTGCAGCTTTTTGTGGAAAAATAATATATCTGGTATATTTTCAGTGTGTGCTACATCTGTATGGCTCCTTGTTGGACTCCATTGATCAACTTCTCAATTAATCAATGGTATTTAGTGAACACTTACTATGTGCAGAGCATGGTACTAAGCGTTTGGGAGCATACAACAGAGTTAGAACAGTCCATGTTCTACCTGTTCTCCCTCTCTCTTAAACCATGAACTCCAAGTGGGGTATAGACTGTGTCCAATCTGATTACCTTGAATCTGCTCAAGCACAGTGTTTGGCACATAGCAAGCACTTATAAATACAGTAGTAGTAGTAGCAGCAGCAGTAACTGGTTACTTCTTTTTGAGCTAACAGGATGGGAAATTCATTTTAACGATGATTGAAATTCTAAAGTGCCCTAAAAATACCTAAATCATTAAGAATGTCTAATTATATCATTGATTTATGGAGCACCTCCAGGAAAATTGAAACGTGTTTCTGAATGAATACGAGCTAAAAATATTCACTCCATTTCTTAGCTTCAAGGCCAGCACTGGGAAAAAAAATTGCCAAAGATGAGAGATCACTTGTTCCCAATTAAAAGAGCAAGTGACACTAGATTATTCTTTTCCCTTTAAATTGTTTGCCAGGGAATTTTTGCTCACAAAGAGTTTGCATGATTGGATATCCATAATCAATTTTGGATTCTTAAGCATTCTAAGAGTGTTCTCCAGACCCTCTCCAGTTTCCCTGCTCCTCAAGGGCAGAGACTGTGTTTGCTAATTTTATTGTACTTCCCCTACAATAAGGAGAACTCTTGCTTTGATCGATGCCATGGACATGAGCACAGCCATTTCCTCCAGAATCACATCACCTTTGGTCCAGTCAGACATGTGGCTGGAGGACCGTTCTCTAATTCCCCATCTCCTCAATGAGACACAGCATGGCCTAATGGATAGAGCCTGGCACAAATAAATGGTTCTTGGGTCAGTCACCACAGCCTCCTCCTGACCCTAAATTGTATCATTTTCCGGGGTCAGGGCTAACACAATGGGAAACCTCTGTTGTTCCGTTCAAGATCATTTCCCCAGAAGGACCTGGGTTCTAATCCCAGCTCTGCTACTTGTCAGCTGTGTGACTTTCTTGGGCCAGAGAAGCAGTGTGGCTTAGTGAAAAGAGCCCGAGCTTGGGAGTCAGAGGTCATGGGTTCTAATCCCGGCTCCACCACTTGTCAACTGGGTGACTTTGGGCAAGTCACTTAACTTCTCTGTGCCTCAATTACCACATTTGTAAAGGGGATTAAGACTATAAACCCCATGTGGGACAACCTGATTACTCTGTATCTACCCTGGGGCTTAAAACAGTGCTTGGCACATGGTAAGTGCTTAACAAACACCATAAAAAAATGCTGTGAAATTTCCATGGGCACATTCCTTTCCAATGCCAGGCGCCTTCTCCCCACCAATCATGCAAAGTCCAAAAAACCAACAGTGTTAACACAATCCAGCTCCCTCAGAACGAATAATCAGTAACCAGTAATCAGTAATATTTTTTAAGCCCCTACTGTATGCGGAACATTGTACAGCGTGCTTGGGAGAGAACAGTAGAGTTGGTAGACATCATTACCACCCTCAAGGATTCTGCAATCTAACAAAATCAGCAGCATATCATAGCCCTCCTTAAAGCCCCCACCAAAGATTTTAAGCAAATCGCATCCCTGTCTAGGATTCCTCCTGGATGTGAATCTGTGCACCATTAATTCAGGATTCTGGGATTGGCTTCTCAAAGAGAAAACTGTCCAGGTGTAGATCCCTACCTGCTTCTATTGATAATGGGATCAGGAAGAATTCATTTTCTATCTACATTTTAGAATACACTAATTAAATGAAACTTCAGTAATTGAGAGCTTAACCTCAAATCTGCCTCTTTGTGCCCCTTTACTGCATTTGCTGAAACACGTTCTAAATTCTGAATTCGAAGCAGCGTGGCTCAGTGGAAAGAGCCCGGGCTTTGGAGTCAGAGGTCATGGGTTCAAATCCCAGCTCCGCCACTTGTCAGGTGTGTGACTTTGGGCAAGTCACTTCACTTCTCTGTGCCTCAGTTAACTCATCTGTAAAAATGGAGATTAAAACTGTGAGCCCCCCTTGGGACAAACTGATCACCTTGTAACCTCCCCAGTGCTTAGAACAGTGCTTTGCACATAGTAAGTGCTTAATAAATGCCATCATTATTATTATTATTATAGGTAAATTCAAAATCGTATGATAAAGGGTGAATGGTGACTGTAGGAGTAGGAGGAGAAGAATGATAACAAAGAGGAACAGAAGGAGGAGGAAGAGAAAGAAGAGGAAGAGAGGAGGAGGAGGAGGAAAAAGGAGGAAGAAAAAGTGGAGATGGAGAAAGAGGAAGAGGAGGTGAAGAGATAGTTGTCCAGAGCAGGTAGAAAATTTAGGTAAACTTCCCCAATCAATCAGTCAATGGTATTTATTGAGTGCTAACTGAGTGCAGAGGCCTGTACTAAGCACTTGGGAAAGTTCAATACAACATAAGGAGCTTAGTCTATAGAACAAGAATAAAGTTTCTAGATGGTATCCTGAACCCCAAATGAACCATCCAACATCCCACCACCCTCTGAAAGCCACTGGAAACCCTCATCCAACACCTCCACCAGATTTGGCTAACAAGGGCTTTCGCTAACAGGGGCATCCTTCCCTAAGAACAGCAGCAGCTCAGAAATTTTAGTGTGCACCTTTTCCCATACCTCCAGGGCCAGGATGTAAAATAAATGGTTCTTGGGTCAGTCACCACAGCCTCCTCCTGACCCTAAATTGCATCATTTTCCAGGGCCAGAGCTAGCATAATGAGAAACCTCTGTTGTTCCGTTCAAGATCATTTTCCAACTTGAGGTATCAAGGGAAGATGATAGAATTCACCTTTATGAAAGCTCATCAAAATCACCCTCAACCTTCTCTCTCTTCTTGCTTCCTCAAGAAGCCTCAGATCAGTGTGGCCTAAGTAAATAGAGCATAGTCCTGGGAGTCAGAAGGACCTGAGTTCCAATTCCGGTGCTGCCACTTGTTTGCTGTGTGACCTTGGGCAAGTCGCTTAACTTCTCTGTGCCTCAATCACCTCATCTGTAAAATGGGGATTCAGATCGTAAGCCCTATGTGGGTTAGGGACCATGTCGAACCTGATTAGTTTGTACCTACCCCAGAGCTTAGTACAGTTCTTTGCTCCTGAACCATCTCCTGCGGATCACTGCCCAGAATGCCTCCAATAACTCCAGATTCCAGTGCCCTTCCTGAAATGCAAAATTGGGAATTTTATTATTTATATGAGCCTGGTGAAGAGTTGTGCCTGAGACAGATGTGACACTAAAGAAAGGGGGTTACTGCTTTGATCCATTTCCAAAACTCCCCACGGACAGAAATACGGCATCACAGAACAAGTAAGGCTCTGGGACTCAGAGAAACCGGATTCTAGTCCCAGTTCTGCCCTGACTTCTGTGTCACTGTGCCTAAGTCACTGGGCCTCAGTTTCCTCATCTGTAAAATAGGGATAACAGTTTGTGGCTTCCTGATCCCTCGGGGATGTTAGGAGACCATAATTATTATATTTATCATTTATTTAGCACTGACTACATGCTAAGCACTGGGGTTCATACAAGATAATCATACCAGGCACAGCCTCAGCCCTACATAGGACTCACAATCTAAGAGGGAGGCTAAGCAGGCACCTCACCCCCAGTTTTCAGCTGAGGAAACTAAGTCTCAGGGAGGTTAAGTGACTTACCCAAGGTCACACAGCAGGCTGATGGAAGAGCTGGGACGAGAAGTCAGCACTCAACTTCTGGTTCCATGCTCTTTCCAAGTGTCGCTCAGTGGAAAGAGCATGGGCTTTGGAATCAGAGGTTGTGGGTTCTAATCCCGGCTCCGCCGCTTGTCAACTGTGTGACTTCGGGCAAGTCACTTCACTTCTCTGGGCCTCAGGTACCTCATCTGTAAAATGGGGATTAAAACTGTGAGCCCCATGTAGGACACCCTGATCACCTTGTATCCCCCCAGCACTTAGAACAGTGCTTTGCACATAGTAAGTGCTTAACAAATACAATCATAATAATAATAATAATAATTTCCACTAGGCTATGCTGCTTCGTTAATCGAGGTGAAAGCGCTTTGGACAAAGAAACGATTATACACATACAAGGTGATATTAGAGCGCTCTATGAAGATGATTCAGGCAGCGGAAAGTCTGGAGAAAAACAAATCACTCTAATTGACCCAAGCGTGTCAGCCACTGGAAATGAGAACCTTCTATTTATGAGAAGTTGGCTTTTTTTCTGGTACGGTGCTCAGCTAATTATGTTTTTAGCATCAGAAAACAAACAAATCAACAACCCAGAGGACCCCTGCTAGGAGCTTCAAACACTAACTTTAAAACGTTAAATGATTTTCGCCTCAGTGATGCCTTTGTCTTCTGAAAGGACAATCCCTGGGCTGGGAACTTTTTTATTTTTATACTTCACTTTTGTAAAGGGTATCTGTTGAACATTTACTATGCGCCAGGGACACTCAGATAATTACGAGATTTCAGGGACCCAGTCCATGTTCCACTTGGGGCTCACAGTCTTAATGCCCATTTTACAGATGAGGTAACTGAGGCGTGGAGAAGTGACTTGCTCAAGGTCACATAGCAGACAAGGGGAGAAGCAGTGCTGACTAGCGGAATAAGCATGGGCCTGAGGGTCAGAGGACCTGGGTTCTAATCCTGACTCTGCCAAATACTTGCTATGTGATCTTGGGCAAGTCACTTCACTTCTCCATGCCTCAGTTCTCCTGTTCACCCTCCTACTTAGATGATGAGCCCTACATGGGACAAGGACTGTTTCCAACCTGTATCTATCCCAGCGCTTAGAACAGCGGTTGACACATAATAAGTGCTTAGTAATAATAATAATGATGGTATTTGATAAGCGCTTACTACGTGCAAAGCACTGTTCTAAGCCCTGGGGGGATACAAGGTGATCAGGTTGCCCCATGTGGGGCTCATAGTCTTAATCCCCATTTTACAGATAAGGGAACTGAGGCCCAGAGAAGTGAAGTGACTTACCCAAAGTCATGCAGCTGACAATTGGCAGAGCCGAGATTTGAACCCCTGACCTCTGATTCCAAAGCCCGGGCTCTTTCCACTGAGCCACGCTGCTTTTCCATTTAAAAAAAAGTTGGGGGAGCAGAGCTGGGGTTAGAACCCAGGTCAATCTACTCCCAGGCCTGTGTTTTTTTTTTTATGGCATTTACTAAGCACTTACTATGTGCAAAGCACTGTTCTAAGCGCTGGGGAGGTTACAAGGAGATCAGGTTGTCCCACGTGGGGCTCACAGTCTTCATCCCCATCTTACAAATGAGGGAATTTAGGCACAGAGAAGTTAAGTGACTTGCCCAAAGTCACACAGCTGACAAGTGGCAGAGCCGCGATTCGAACCCATGACCCCTGACTCCCAAGCCCGAGCTCTTTCCACTGAGCCACGCTGCTTCTCCTTTCCACTAGACCACGTTACTTCTCAACTTATAGAGAATAAAATTCTAAAGAGAAGGATGTGGATTTAGAAGCAAAATTCTAGCCAAAGTTGTCCCTATTTATTCATTCATTCATTCATTCAATCGTATTTATTGAGCGCTTACTGTGTGCAGAGCACTGTACTAAGCGCTTGGGAAGTACAAGTTGGCAACATATAGAGACGGTCCCTACCCAACAGTCGGCTCACAGTCTAGAAGGGGGAGAAAGTACTGCTCTAAGCGCTGGGGAGGATACAAGGTAATCAGATTGTCCCATGCGGGGCTCACAGGCTTAATCCCCATTCTACAGATGAGAGGACTGAGGCCCAGAGAATAATGATGGTATTTATTAAGCGGCTTACTATTCTACTAGAACCTAAAGCCTTCACTTAACACATAGTAAGCACTTAATAAATACCAGTCCCAACTCCACCACTGGTTTGCTGTGTGACTGGGCAAATCACATCACTGCTTCAGGCCTGAGTGTCCTCATATGTAAAATGGGTACAAAATCTCAGCTGTCCACTCCATCTTAAACTGTGAGCCCCATGTGGGATAGGGACTTTGTCCAACCTGATTATTTGGTATCTACTTGTCTTATGCTGTCAAGTCGTTTCCGACCCATAGTGACTCCATGGACACATCTCTCCCAGAACACCAAACTCTCCATCTGCAATCATGCTGGTAGTATATCCATAGAGTTTTCTTGGTAAAAAATATAGAAGTGGTACCTACATCAGTACTGAAAACAGAGTTTGGCCTAGAGTAAATGCATATTATTAATGGCCTGGTAGGCCTGGGAGGTTCAAACTTAATGATAGGTTGGAAATTTTCCTTGCTGCATGGAAGGAATCCCACTTGTCAGCCATTGATCCAAAAAGAGACTAAAGAATATTGGTCCCAGGACAGGAAGGTAGGGCTTTTGGAAACAACTGCCCTAGTTGGCTGGGAAATCATCTTCCTTAAGACTACTTACCTTAATCTTGAGAAGTAGCATGGCCTAGTGGAAAGAGTTCAGGCCTGAGAGCGAGAAGACCTGGTTCTAATTCCAGCTCTCCCACTTGTCTGCTTTGCGACTTTGAGCAAGTCGCTTAACTTCTCTGGACCTCAGTTTCCTCTCCTGTAAAATAGGAAGTCAATGTCTGTTCTCCCTCCTATTTAGACTGTGAGCCCCATGTGGGACATAGATTGTGCTCAACCTATCTTGTATCTAACTTAGCTCTTAGTAGTAATAATAATAGCATTTATTAAGCATTTACTATGTGCAAAAGCACTGTTCTAAGCACTGGAGAGGTTACAAGGTGATGAGGTTGTCCCACGGGGGGCTCACAGTCTTCATCCCCATTTTACAGATGAGGGAATTGAGGCCCAGAGAAGTTAAGTAACTTGCCCAAAGTCACACAGCTGACAAGTGGTGGAGCCGGTATTTGAACCCATGACCTCCGACTCCTAAGCCCGGTCTCCTTCCACTGAGCCATGCTGTTTCTCTAGTATCAATCAATCAATCAATCAATCGTATTTATTGAGCGCTTACTATGTGCAGAGCACTGTACTAAGCGCTTGGGAAGTACAAATTGGCATCACATAGAGACAGTCCCTACCCAACAGTGGGCTCACAGTCTAAAAGGGGGAGACAGAGAGCAGAACCAAACATACCAACAAAATAAAATAAGTAGGATAGAAATGTACAAGTAAAATAAATAAATAAATAGATAAATAGAGTAATAAATATGTACAACCATATATACATATATACAGGTGCTGTGGGGAAGGGAAGGAGGTAAGACGGGAGGATGGAGAGGGGGACGAGGGGGAGAGGAAAGAAGGGGCTCAGTCTGGGAAGGCCTCCTGGAGGAGGTGAGCTCTCAGCAGGGCCTTGAAGGGAGGAAGAGAGCTAGCTTGGCGGATGGGCAGAGGGAGGGCATTCCAGGCCCGGGGGATGACGTGGGCCGGGGGTCGATGGCGGGACAGGCGAGAGCGAGGTACAGTGAGGAGATTAGTGGTGGAGGAGCGGAGGGTGCGGGCTGGGCAGTAGAAGGAGAGAAGGGAGGTGAGGTAGGAGGGGGCGAGGTGATGGAGAGCCTTGAAGCCCAGGGTGAGGAGTTTCTGCTTGATGCGCAGATTGATCGGTAGCCATTGGAGGTTTTTGAGGAGGGGAGTAATATGTCCAGAGCGTTTCTGGACAAAGATAATCCGGGCAGCAGCATGAAGTATGGATTGAAGTGGAGAGAGACACGAGGATGGGAGATCAGAGAGAAGGCTAGTGCAGTAGTCCAGACGGGATAGGATGAGAGCTTGAATTAGCAGGGTAGCGGTTTGGATGGAGAGGAAAGGGCGGATCTTGGCAATGTTGCGGAGCTGAGACCGGCAGGTTTTGGTGACGGCTTGGATGTGAGGGGTGAATGAGAGAGCGGAGTCGAGGATGACACCAAGGTTGCGGGCTTGTGAGACGGGAAGGATGGTAGTGCCGTCAACAGAGATGGGAAAGTCAGGGAGAGGACAAGGTTTGGGAGGGAAGACAAGGAGCTCAGTCTTCGACATGTTGAGCTTTAGGTGGCGGGCGGACATCCAGATGGAGATGTCCTGAAGGCAGGAGGAGATGCGAGCCTGGAGGGAGGGGGAGAGAGCAGGGGCAGAGATGTAGATCTGGGTGTCATCAGCGTAGAGATGATAGTTGAAGCCGTGGGAGCGAACGAGGTCACCAAGGGAGTGAGTGTATATTGAGAACAGAAGGGGACCAAGCACTGAACCTTGGGGAACCCCCACAGTAAGAGGATGGGAGGGGGAGGAGGAGCCTGCAAAAGAGACTGAGAAAGAACGACCGGAGAGATAAGAGGAGAACCAGGAGAGGACGGAGTCTGTGAAGCCAAGGTCAGATAACGTGTTGAGGAGAAGGGGGTGGTCCACAGTGTCAAAGGCAGCTGAGAGGTCGAGGAGGATTAGGACAGAGTATGAGCCGTTGGATTTGGCAAGCAGGAGGTCATTGGTGACCTTTGAGAGCGCAGTTTCCGTGGAATGAAGGGGACGGAAGCCAGACTGGAGGGGGTCGAGGAGAGAGTTGTTGTTGAGGAATTCTAGGCAGCGCGTGTAGACAACTCGTTCAAGGAGTTTGGAAAGGAATGGTAGGAGGGATATGGGACGATAACTAGAAGGTGAGGTGGGGTCAAGAGAGGGTTTTTTTAGGATGGGAGAGACATGGGCATGTTTGAAGGCAGAGGGGAAGGAACCAGTGGAGAGTGAGCGGTTGAAGATGGAAGTTAAGGAGGGGAGAAGGGATGGAGCGAGAGATTTCATAAGATGAGAGGGAATGGGGTCAGAAGCACAGGTGGCTGGAGTAGCACTTGAGAGGAGGGAGGAGAGTTCCTCTGAGGATACCGCTGGGAAGGATGGGAGAGTAGCAGAGAGTGTTGAGAGCCGGGGGGTTGGAGAAAGGGGGGAAGAGACTTTGGGGAGGTCGGACCTGATGGATTTAATTTTGTTAATGAAGTAGGAGGCCAGATCGTTGGGGGTGAGGGAGGGAGGAGGGGGAGGAACCGGGGGCCTGAGAAGGGAGTTGAATGTACGGAAGAGCTGGCGGGGGTGATGGGCATGGGTGTCAATAAGGGAGGAGAAATAGTTTTGTCTGGCAGAAGAGAGGGCTGAGTTAAGGCAGGAAAGGATAAACTTGAAGTGAACGAGGTTGGCATGGTGTTTAGACTTTCGCCAGCAGCGTTCAGCAGCTCGAGCATAAGAGCGAAGGAGGCGGACAGTGGCAGTGATCCAGGGCTGTGGGTTAGTGGTGCGAGAGCGGCGAAGGGAAAGGGGAGCGAGCGAGTCTAGCTGAGTAGAAAGGGTAGAGTTGAGAGCAGTAATCTGATCATCAAGACTGGGTAGAGAGGAGAGGGCGGCGAGGTGGGGTGTGAGGCGCTCCGAAAGATGGGTGGGGTCCAGAGAGCGGAGTACAGTGTTTGGAACACAGTAAGTGCTCAACAAATACCACAACCCTTATTATTAATCATTATTCTAATCCTGGCTCCAAAACTTGTCTGCTATGTGACCTTGGGCAAGTCACTTAACCTTTTTGTGCCTCAGTTACCTCCCCTGAAAAATGGATTTAAGATACCCATTCTCCATGTTAGATCACGAGCCCCTTGCGGGACAGGGACTGTGCCTGGCCTGCTTGTAACTATATCTCTCTTCCAGCACTTGGTACAGGGCTTGGCACAGAGTAAGTGCTTATTATTGCCCCACCTCCTGCTCACACAGGCAGGACTGAAACAGTCCTGTTGCCTAGGATGGTTCGTGCTGGAAGGAAAAGCCAAGAAGGGAAGTTGGATGAAAAGATAAATCATTTGTGGAGCTGACGACCCCAAATCGCCCCCTCCCAACACCCCCTCCGGCTCAGCCCACCAATCCCGACTTTATCTACAAAGAAAGAGACAACGTGTGGACAATGAATCCTGACAGTGAGCAGCTGACAAGTATCGATGAGTACATTCCTCTTCCAGACTTCTCCGCTTTTTGAATTAAATTCCCCTTTCGGCTTCAGCGAGTACACGGAGCCAGATCAGATGGGAGGTGATTTTAATTTATGCTTAAATTTCACGCTGGCCAATTCACTTCCCTCCACCCCTCCCCTACTGGACTGCTCTCAGAATACCCTTCTTAGAGTAAGCGGCCAGAAGGAGGATTTTAATCTTCTAGATAGATGAGGAGGAGGAAAACCCCTAGACAAAAGAGTTATATTAGTATTCCCCCCTCACCAAACGGTCATTCAAGGATGGATATACCTTATATCCTCCAAGGGCTGTTTTAATACCATTAAGGAAGGAAAGGGGAGATTTGATTTGTATTTTATATCATTTGCTGGATCAGAAAAGCAGGCAGTTTGGCCTTGTGGAAAGTGCGCTGGACTGGGAGTCAAAAGAATGAGGTTCTAGTCCCGTCTTTGCCACTGGCCTGCTGTATGACCCCGGGTGAGTTGCTTTAATCTCCCTGGGCCTCAGTTTCCTCATCTATACAGATGCGGTGACTTGCCCAGGGTCACACAGCTGACAATTGGTGGAGCCGGGATTTGAACCCACGACCTCTGACTCCAAAGCCCGAGCTCTCTCCACTGCGCCACGCTGCTTCTCACCCCATCCCCACAGCACTTATGTATATAGCCTGTATACATGTTTGTACATATTTATTACTCTATGTATTTATTTATTTATTTTACTTGTACATATCTATTCTATTTTATTTTGTTAGTATGTTTGGTTTTGTTCTCTGTCTCCCCCTTTTAGACTGTGAGCCCACTGCTGGGTCTCTATATGTTGCCAACTTGTACTTCCCAAGCGCTTAGTACAGTGCTCTGCACACAGTAAGCGCTCAATAAATACGATTGATGATGATGATCTATAAAATGGGGATAAGAGAGTCCGTGAACCCCGAGTGGGTCAGGAACGTGTCCCGTCTCTTAACCTTGTATCTATCTCATACATTCCCTAGGGCTTAGCACACAATAAGCACTTAATAAATGCAATTGTTAATATTGTTGTTACTATTATTATCTAGATTGTAAGCTCGTCATGGGTAGAGAACTTGCCTACCACCTCTGTTGTCTTGTACTCTCCCAAGAACGTAGTATAGGCCTCTGCACACAGTAAGCACTCAATAGATACCATTGACTGATTAGAAGAAAGAGTCTTTCGGAAAAGAGAGGTTCGATGAAGCCGTGCCTTTCATGGACGGGTCTCGGGGAGGCTGAATTCTGGGGGCAGTGGGGTGGAGGATCCCCCAGTCCCTCAGTTTTGATTTTCCCCAACAACCTTGGGTGGGACCACTTGGAAGCCAAGCTGGCCCCAGGGACTGCTCAAAATGCAGAAGCAATGTCCCGCATGAGAAGCTGCAATGGCGGCCCGCTGGGGCCTTCTCAATAAGACTCTATGGGAGGTGAGGGGAAGAACAATGAGGAGGGGAGGGGAGGATAGAAGGAAGGGGACACACAAAGGAATCCTGGCAGTGATATGGGAAAAGAAAAGAGCCACTTCTGAGGTGATTCGGCCAAGGCCAACTGACTCTATCAGAGTTTTCTCCAGCTTTCGCTCAATCCTCTCTCTTCCCGCTCTCCGATCTCTCCCCCGGGTGGCTCCTCCTGGCAATTCCCCTGCTGTAATGCTTCAGGTGCTTTTCTGAGAGGCTACCAGGCATCAGAGTGTTGCTAGTGGTTGCTAAAGCAGGAAGAGATCTCTTCTGGGATGCAATGCTCTCTCCAGTTGTCCTTTCAGCAGAGCTCGGCCCGGAGACTGGGGGGTTGCCCATCTGGGGTCTCTTCAGTGGCTCCATTAGAATGGCCATCAGAGAGACTTTCAGGATGACTGAGTGGATCATCAAGTGGATCATCAGAGGGATAATCAGGGTGACCACTGAGGTGACCATAAGGATGATGAAACCTCTCTTATATGGTTCTTTCCCAAGAGCTTGGTACAGAGTTCTGCACATCATCATCATCATCAATCGTATTTATTGAGCGCTTACTATGTGCAGAGCACTGTACTAAGCGCTTGGGAAGTACAAATCGGCAACACAGAGAGACAGTCCCTACCCAACAGTGGGCTCACAGTCTAAAAGGGGGAGACAGAGAACAAAACCAAACATACCAACAAAACGAAATAAATAGAATAGATATGTACAAATAAAATAAATAAATAAATAAATAGAGTAAAAAAAAATATGTACAAACATACATACATATATACAGGTGCTGTGGGGAAGTGAGCACTCCCTGAATACCATTGATTGGTTTATTGATGATGGCCAGAGTAACCATTGGGAGATGACCAGTTAAAGGCTGACCCTCAGAGGGATTGTCAAAGGGCAGCCAGTCACCATCTGAGGAATCAGCACAGGGACCAGCCCTACCCTTGGCTGAGAAAGGAGTTGGGAGAAGTGAGACTCCACTGCACAGACAGGCCCCAAAGAGCTTATATCAGGAATAAAGATGTAGGACAATTACCGACCACGGTCTGAACCTGCAGGTTGTGGTTCTGGAATGACTGGCATTGTCAGTTCAAAGTGGATAGGTGTTTCCTTTAGTCTCGCAGAAATGTCCATTGTTGTTCTGCAGCTTTCCCATGGCAGGGAAAGTATAAGATTCTTATTTCACAGATGCTGAATTCCACCTCACCCACTTCCTTCTCCACTTACAAATTCAAGAAGAATGCAACACACTGGGCCTAGCTGGAATTTCCCGCTGATATCCCTTACCTCAAGCAGAATAAACCGACCAGAAACTTCCAGCCCTCGTGCACTTAATGACACCCATCCTGAGCAGCTGAGCACATAGGTTATTCAAACTGTGCATTCATTGACCTTCTTTGTTTACTCTGTTGGTTCATATTTTTAGGTCAGTCTCCTCCATTACAGTGGAAGTTCTTTGTGGACAAGTCACATCACTCTTCTCTGTTTTGTACTTCCCGAATGCTTCACACAGTGCACTTTCCCACGGGGGTGCTCAGTAAATACTGTTACGATTCCCCCTACTAAAACACAAGGCTGGTGGGATCTTAAGGTGAAAATAGGAGAAACTATCTGTGCCATCTGAAAAGGAATCCAAACATCCAAGGATGAGGGGAATTGATAAGGAAGGGAGACCATGTGACCTGGGACTTCTGGTTGCTTCCAAATTCAGAGACAGTTTCTCGATGCCTCCGGGGATGTCGACAAAGCTCGATTTAGAAGCCATTTTCAGCATTTTTGTGGTTGAGTCGCCCAGACTGTACCATTTGTCATGCACGGCTTCCCAGTGTGAAATTGGCAAGGAGTCATACAAAGTTAATGGCTGGGAAGGAGGGGAATGAATGGCATAAGGAGGGTGCTTCATGGCTCTTTTAGACGGGCCAGAGAGAAGGTCAGACTTGGGTAAACATTTTCTGTGCCTTTCTTAATTTTCTTATTTCATTCCTTTATTTCCATTTCATTTTCATTTCGGGTTTTTCACCCCGACATTTCGCCTCAAAGGGTAAACCTGTCCATGAAGGATTCATCATGCTAATGTATTGAAATGCTCGAGTGTGATTCACATATTCATACATCCATCTGTAAAGCTCCTTCTGCCTTGGGGTTTGTTCTTCAATTGGCTTGGAGGAAGTGAGGATTATAGCATTTCCAAGAAAATCTTTGCAGAGAACAGGCTTTGTTTTCCAAGGACAAAGGTAGGAAAATGCTTATTGACCTATTTCCCAATACCCGATGGGCTTCTATTGCCCCACACCTCAGGGACTACAACCAAAAAATAAACTAGACAGCAATGGCTTGTGGCAATTGGCTAGATTCACATTTGTCTCCTGGGGATGTGAAGGGCAACGTGAAGGTTGAGTGTTGAAAGGCCAAGTGAAGAAACAAAATCCTCCATTTGGCCCTCGGTTAGCCTATTGTTCTGCAGAATCAAAAGAGACAATGCAGCTTGTTTGAGTCCCATGCCAGAATCACAGGTGCAGAGCGAAGTCTATCCTCAGACTTGACCCCAGATCCTAAGGCCTCTCAGGCAAGGCAGGCATTATCAGCCTGGAGAACTGCCGGAACATGTACCCAGGAAAAAATTCTGACCTGAAGCCGCAAGTCAACGATAGTCAAATCCTCTCCTTTATCACTCACTCGCCCATTTTACCCCTTCGCATCCTTCTCATAACAATAATGGTATTGATTAAATGCTTATTATGTCCCCAAACCTGTGCGAAATGCTGGGGTAGAAACAAGATAATCTGATCAGGCACCGTCCCTGCCTCACAAACTAAGAAGGATGTGTTTTATCCCCATTTTACAGATGTGGAGACTGAGGCCCAGAGAGATTAAGTGTGGGTAGGAACATGCCTCCCAATTCTGCTATATTTTACTCTCTCAAGCACTTCATTCAGTGCTCTGCACAGAGTAAGCATTCATTAAATACGATTAATTGATTGCCCAAGGTCACACAGCAAGCCAGTGGCAGAGGTGGATTAGAGTTGAGTTGAGAGTACAGCATGGCCTAGTGAAAAGAGCACAGGCCAGAACGTCAGGGGACCTGGGTTCTAATCCCGGTTCTGCCATTTGCCCGGTGTGTGACCTTGGGCAAGTCATTTCACTTCTCTATGCCCCAGTTTCCTCATCTGTGAAAAAGGGATTAAATCCTCCGCCCTCCTACTTTAGACTGTGAGCCCCGTATAGAAAAGGGACTGGGTCCAACCTGATTATCTTATATCTGCCCCAGTGCTTAGTACAGTGTTTGGAACAAAGCATGCACTGAACAAATACTATTATAATTATTGTTATCATGATGATGATTATTTATTAGAACCAGAATCTTCTGATTCCCAGCCCCATGCTTTATCACTAGATGACAATGACATTATATGTGCTGTGTGAAATATGTGCCACGCCGAGATTCAATGATTGTGTTTCCTTACATTTTTTAAATCTTTATTCTGCCCTCCTTCCTTCAATCAATGGTATTTATTGAACCTTACTATGTACAGTGTTCTGTACATAGTAAGCACTCAATAAATACCACTGGTGATGATATGCAGAGCACTATACTAAGCACTTGGGAAAGTACACTACAGCAGAGTTGGTGGACACATTTCCTGCCCACAAGGAGTTTACAGTCTAGAGGGAGAGACAGATATTAAATTCTGTATACACACATAAGTCCTTGTGTGTGTCCATTTGAGTTCTCCATGTACCAGGAATTTTTTTTTTAACCCTGCTATCAAAATGATTTCAAATTCAGGTCTATCCCTGCACACTTAGCTGTGCAGTAAAGAGAGGACAATATCTCAGAATGATTTTATATGATTTCCACAGGCAAACCCATCACCTCCAGGAAAATTGGGAGTGTAATTAGGCTAACTGTGTTGAAAATGAGGCTTTTCTTACTTAGGTAAACCTCCTGGCTCCTCAGGCTTACCCAGGTGTTCTCCTTTCCTGAGTTTAGGAAGTGAATAGTCCTCTTGCAAATAAACATCACCTGCTAAAAACAGAAAGCATGACTGCATCCCCACAGCCCAGTATACACTGGTGATGAAATTCAACTTTACTTTTTTAGTGTTCTCTTTCCCCAAAGTTCTCCAGGCACTCTATTGGCATTTCATTGAAGTCCCCATCAATCCCAGGGGATCTCTCCTCCCTCTATCCCCAATATGAAGATCAGCAAGGACAGGCAGGCAGGAGGTGACCAGTTGGATATTTTAAAACATTTCTAAATCTCCCTCTTTTAGCAATAGAAATAACTCTGGTATTTGTTAAAGAACTTACTATGTGCCAAACACTGTAGTAAGTGCTGGAGTAGATACAAGATAATTGGGTCAGACACCATCCCTGTCCCACATGGGGCTCACAATTTAAGAAGGAGGGGAAACAGGTACTGAAACTCCATTTCACAGATGAGGAAACTGAGGCAGAGAGAAGTTATTTGTACTGCCCAGGGTCATACAGCAGGCAGTGGCAGAGCCAGAATTAGAACCCAGGTCCTCTGTCTCCTAGGCCCAGGCTCTTTCCACTAGGCTATGCTGCTTCTCTGTTATGCTTCCCTAGAGAGTTAATACTGAATGTATTAAATTAAATTATTATCGAATGTATTAAATGTATTATATTAAATATTATATTTAATATTATATTAAAATTGAGGATGGGTATGAATTAATACATGAAGTCCTAGAGGTGACCATAGGGTTGATATGCCTCAGGGTGTTGGGAAATAATCATTGTAATACTTGTTATGCACTTAAACCATCATTGATACTGATTGAACCCTCACTATGTGCCAAGCACAGAGCTTAACACTGGAGTCGATACAAGAAAATCATTTCAGACACAGATTCTGTCCTACATGGGTCTTACAGTCTAGGTGGGGGGAGAACAGAGATTTAGCCCTCATACAAATATGGAAATTGAGGCACAGAGAGGTCAATCAACTTACCCTAGGTCACACAGTAGATTAGAACCCAGGTCTCCTAACTCAAGGAAGGCAGCCTGGAGGAGGTGGATAGCAAAATTCCATCATTGGGGATGCATCTTTATATCTACCATCAGCCAAAGATTTAGGGGGCAAAATAATTCTTCGGGGTCTTTCAGTTGACCATAATTTAGAAACCATATGAGTGTTGAACCCCCCAAAACAGTATGAAAAGCATAAGGAAAAGAGCAAACATTTTTTAAAGTGACTGCTACCAGAGTCTAATCAACCAATCAATTAAGCATGTTTATCGAGTGCTTGTGTGCAGGCCACTGTACTAAGCACTTAGGAGAGTTCGATATAATACTATAACAGATACATTCCCTGACCACAATGAGCTTACGCTGCAGAGGGGGAGACAGACATCAAATAAATAAATTATAAATACGCACAAAAGTTCTGTGGGGATTGGGGTGTGAGTAGTGAATAAAGGGAGCAAGTCAGGGCGATGCAGAAGGGAGTGAGAAAAGAGGAAATGAGAGTTTAGCCCGGGAATCAATCAATCAATCGTATTTATTGAGCGCTTACTGTGTGCAGAGCACTGTACTAAGCGCTTGGGAAGTACAAGTTGGCAACATATAGAGACGGTCCCTACCCAACAGTGGGCTCACAGTCTAGAACGGGGAGGCCTCTTGCAGGAGATATACCCCTCTGGACTGTAAGCTTACTATGGTCAGGGAATGTGTTATACTGCTATATTGTACTCTCCCAAGCACTTAGTACAGTGCTCTGTACATAGTAAGTGCTCAATAAACACGATTAATAGATTGATTGAACAAGGCTCTGAAGGTGGGGAGAGAAATTGTCTGTCAGATATGAAGAGGGAGGGCATACCAGGCCAGAGGCAGGATGTGGAAAAGAGGTTGGCAGTAAGATAGATGAGAGTAAGGTACAGTGAGTATGCTGGCATTAGAGGAGCCAAGTGTGCGGACTGGATTCTAGTAGGAGAGTAGCAAGACGAGGTAGAAGGGGCAAGGTGACAGTGCTTTTAAACTGATGGTAAGGAGCCTAAGAAGCTGAGCACCTTATTTTCAAAATACTATTCAGCCCACACACCTCAGTCTGGCTAGACTCACATTGACCGGTGAGATTCTACCTGATGCCCTTCCTCCTTTTCCCAATCTCCATGCTGCTGAGCTAGGAAAAATGCAGGCGTACTCTAGACTATAAGCTCCTCGTGGACAGGGAACATGTCAGTCAGTCAGTCATATTTACTGAGCGCTTACTGTGTGCAGAGCCCTGAACTGATTGGAAGAGTACAGTATGGGTAGGGACCGTCTTTGTATGTTGCCAATTTGTACGTCCCAAGCGCTTAGTGCAGTGCTCTGCACACAAGCGCTCAATTAATACGATTGAATGAATGAATGAACAATAAACAGACACATTCCCTGCCCACAGAGAGGAACATGTCTACCAACTGTGTTGCATTGTGCTCTCCCAAGCACTTAGTACATTGCTCTGCACACAGTAAGTGCTCAATAAATACCACTGAGCGATCTTTCTTCTGCAGTCACTCAGATTTCCCTCCCATTCAGATGCAATATAATTTTGTATGGTATTTGTCAAGCACCTACTATGTGCCAGGCAATGCACTAAGCGCTGGGGTAACAAGAAGTTAATCAGGTCAGACACAATCTATGTCCCCCGTGGGGCTCACAATCTTAATCCCCACTTTACAGATGAGGTAACTGAGTCACAGAGAAGTTAAGTGACTTGACCAAGGTCACGCAGCAGACAATTGGCAGAGCCAGGATTAAAACCCAGGTCCAGGCCCACGCTCTAACTAGTAGGCAATGCGACTTCTCTAAATAGAAAAAGGACATTTCTTCTAGGTCTGCTGCCTCATTTCCAATACATCCTCCGACTGATTTCCTCTTAGGCTTTCCTAATTTTTTTGGACCCTGATGTGAGGACTAGAACTCATTTTCCAGGCTAACTAGAGTAATTCTAATTCATCAACCTCTTCTTTCGCTACCTTATTCCACCATTTCAAGAAACGGAGCTGGAAGGAATCATTCCTTCCAATTGATTTACAACCCCATCTTAATAGGGAGGGTAGGGCTTTGGGAAGGAAGATAGAGGTGTGTGTAGAATTGGGGAGGAGAGCTTAGTTTATGTCTCTGTCTCATTTTGACCCCTTTAGCTATGCCTCAAGGACACTGAAGAACAGAATCTTGGAAATCTAAAGCCTGGGAACTGAAGGTTCCAGACCTTCTTCACAAACTCCTTACCAAAGGCTTTAAAGCACTCAATCACCTTGCCCCCTCCAAATTCACCTCCCTGATTTTCCACTACTACCGAGCATGTACCCTTCCCTCCTGTAATGAAAACCTACTCAATCTCATCTCTCTTGCTGCCAAACCACTTATCCACATCTGATCCCTGGCCTGTAATACCTTTCCTCTTCTTACCAGACACAAAATCACTCTACCCATCTTAAAAGCACATCTCCAAGAGGCTTTCCCAAACTGTAAACCCTCATTTCCTCTTCTCCCATTCCCTTCAGCATCACTCTTCATTCACCCCTCCCTCAGCCCTGCAGCACTTATGTAAATATCTGTAATTTATTTATATTGATGTCTGTCTATGCTTTTAGACTGTAAGTTCATTGTGATCAGGGAACATATCTATCAACTCTGTTATCTTGTACTCTCCCAAGTGCTCAATACAGTGTTCTGCAAACAGTTAAGTGTTCAATAAATATGATCGGTTGATTCTTCAAATCAGATTCTCTCTCTCCTAAGGGCAGGTAGGTCCGTGGAGGGAGTGTTAAAACATTGTGGCTTCAAGTACGGGAGACCAAGGACAGCCACTGCAGTGTGAGAGCAGAATTTTGATGTGCTGTGAGTTTGATGCTCTTCTGTCCTAAGATCTAATTGATGACATCTCTTAAATTTACCTAGTAACACCCCACAGTCCCTCCCTTCGATGATGTGTTCTGTTTTTGTCTTTTCAGCTCCAAGGGAGGTCATAGATAAACTGGATTCCAGCTGCTTCTCTAGGAAAGATACATTCAATCCTCCAAAGCTGCTAATTAACCCTCCTTCATCTCTGTGTGAGTACGGGGGTACCAGGCCAGCTCGAGGGATGTTTCCTCAAATGGCTAGACTTCTAGAGGGAATCTTAAGGGAGCTTATTGCTGGTTCCCAATGTGTATGTCCTTGTTCAGAATGAAATATCCTGAAAATCAGCAGACTCATCAGGAAACCTTCTCGGATGCTCAGGTTAAATTTGTGCTGCAGTACAGAGAGAGAGCAGTCTGCTTCGGGAAACGGTATTGCCAAAGGGTGCAATGGATGGAAGGATGTGCAGATGGATGCTTGGAAGCTCAGAGATTAATGAAAGCCCCTCTGTGCTCCCTGTGATTTACTGCTAGTAAACTAGCTGCCTGCAACAGAAGGCAACTCAACACCTTGAAAAAAGAAATAAAGAAGGCTAGAGCTCCCTAATACTGGGGGGAATAGGGAATGTCCCATTGTTCGGCTGGGACAACGATTATTGGCACTTAGTACAGTGCTCTGCACACAGTAAGCACTCGATAAATATGATTGAATAAATGAATAATTTTTGTTAGGAGAAAATGACACGGTGGCCATTTTGAAGCAGGAGACATGAAAACACTGGAGGGAGGAGGGAGACTTGCAGGCATCTCCTGACCCACCTGCCTTCTTTAATTATGGTATGTATAATTATGGTACTTGTCAAGCTATTACTATGGGCAAAGCGCTATTCTAACCCCTGCAGTAGATACAAGTTAATCAGGTTGGACACAGTCCCTGTCCCACATGGACCTCACGGTCTAAGTAGGAGGGAGTAGGACTGAATCCCCATTTTACAGATGAGATAACTGAGGCATAGAGAAGTTAAGTGACATGCCCAAGGTCACACAGCAGACACACGGCAGAGCTGGGATTAGGACCCAGGTCCTCCGACTTCCAGGCTTGTGCTTTTTCTACTAGGCCACGCTGCTTTTATTTTGCTCCCTGTTTCTCCTCCAAGGGCTAATTATTTAATTAATTAATTCGTTCATTCATATTTATTAAATTTCCACTGCGAGCGGAGCAATATCTTGGGCTCTGTGCTCCAGCCCTTAAGGGGGAGATAAACTGAGGATCCAGTCATTCAGAAGAAGAAAAGCACTTGTTTATGAGGTTACTCCTGATTTTTCCTCTTGTTATTTTGTTATGTAGGCTGAAGTTAATTCCTATCATTAATTTAAGGATACTTGCTTCCCTTTTATGGGTTCTTATTAAATTCTGTTCCCTCCCTGCCCCCGACACACAAACATACATAATAATAATTGTGGTATTTGTTATTCACTTGCTACGTGCCAAGCGCCGTACTGAACACTGGGATAGCTACAATATGAGTGAAATGGATACAGTTCCTGTCTCACATGGGGTTCATAGGCTAAGAATAAGGGAGAATGGGTATTTTATCTCCATTTTATAGATGAGAAAACTGCAAAGAAGTTAAGTGCTGCCCAAGGTAACGCAGCAGGCAAGTGGCAGAGGTGGATTAGAACCCAGGCACCCTTAGTCCCAGGCCTGTGCTCTTTCCACTAGGCCACACTGCTGTTTGCTGATTTAATAATGAAACCGACGTATAGTTTGCTACTACCAATTCCTGAAGAGGAAAAGAGGGTTCACAAAGATAATCACCCGAAATGAACAAAAATGTTTTCTGTAATATAAGAATAGCGTCAGATGTTTTAAGGCAGGAAACACAAACGACCCTGCTACATAAATTTCCCCACAAAATGCATGAGTTAAGTCAAGATACTTTCTGAATTGCTTTAATTTGGTTCCTAGCTTTCATGTTCCTGGTATGAAAATGATTTCGAAAGCAAATGAGTTTTGTTGGCCCAACTATTCTGCAGAATTTTACATTGTTGGCAGCAGGAGTAAAACATTTATCAGTTGTACTTTGGGATGCCAAATTTGAATAAAGAGAATTTTAGTGTTTCAAAAGCTAATAAGAACATTAACTTTAATGAGCAATAAAAAAAAGCCAATTTCCACATCCTCAATATGGGAATCAATTCAATTTAAAGCAGAATGATGCTGAGGAAAATATTAATACGTCTCCACTCTGGCCTCATCAAAATATAAGTTTAAGATGTCAACTGTGAGGGATAAAGAGAAAATAGTGACAGAAATGACAAAAATGAGTGACAAATGAGAAGCAGAGTGTCCTAGTGGATAGAGCATGGTTGTCAGAAGGACCTGAGTTCTAATCCCAGCTCTGCCCTTGTCTGCTGCATGACCTTGGGCAGGTCATTTAAATTCTCTGGGCTTCAGCTTCTTCATCAATTTTTACCAGGGATTTTTTTTATGGTATTTGTTAAGAACTTAATATGTGCCAGGCACTGAACTAAAGCACTGAGTAGATAGAAACTAATCGGTGTGGACTCAGTTAGGGTTTACAATCTTAATCCCTATTTTACAGATGAAGCATGGAGGCCTAGAGAACTTAAGTGACTTGCCCGAGATTAGAACCCAGATCTTTCTGACTCCCGGTACCTGAGCTCTGTTCACTAGGTCACGCTGCTTCTCATTTCTGTCACTCATTTTTTTTTCATTTCCGATTATGTGCAATCCAATTATCCTGTATCTCCTCCAACCCTTAGTACAGTGCTTGGCACCTAGTGAGCGCTTAATATCATCCTCATCATCCGTGAAGTTTGTCTCCTCGCTATATTCACCACCAACTAAAACCCCTAGCCCCACATTCACAATACATCAATAGCACCTATGTGCCTCATGTCAAAACCTACAAGCCAAGAGTATTGGGAGGATACGTCTCATTTCATTTTGAGAGATGCTGCCAGAGGCAGAGAAGAAGGGAGTGGACTATGGGGTGACCGCTTAGCCAGAGCCAAAAGGAATGAAGATAAAGAAAGCTTCCTGGGTACGTTGGAATACTCCAGACAGGAGTTCCATGCAGAGCACGTGAAGTCTGGGTATAAAAAGTATAAAAACAAGTCCCTTTGGCAACTTGGTTTAAATCTGAAAGGGAATTAAATAGCAAGGGAAAGAGCAGAATACATTATCAGCTTGGCAATGAGCAAATTCTTTCCAGAGAGCCAGAGGGCGGGCAGAGGGCAGAGAGACACCGAGGGAGCTATCGTCTCAGTACCTGGCAGTCTAAGAGGGCTCGCTCTGCCAGAGAATGGGGTCTAAAGGGGTTGGATCACTCAGCTGCTGACCAGGGAAGAGAAATAAGTGGGGTCACGTCACTGCTCAGTCAACTTGAGAATCAGAACATCTTTCCTGAAAGGAAAAAGAAAAACATTTTTCCACTTCTGGGAGCAAGGCAGTAACCAGTGGGGAGGGAAAAATAGAGGACACATTGTTAACGTTGCCACATCCACTTGTGGCATCCAGAATCCCATGCCAGGTCACTGGAGGGCACAGACCAGCCCTTTATAAGTGCACTTTTCTCCAAGAAATGCCCACGAAGGTGCCTAATAAATGTGAGATTGAGTCCTCTGCCTCCCTTCCTCTTGCTAGTAATCAACCAGATCAGTGGTGCCTCTCTTGTGCACAAGTTTTTCTCTTCATCTAGAGACATAGCACCTTATTATCCATCCCGTGGCCGTATGACCAAGGGGTCTTGATTTCACAGACTCACTATTCAACAGGGACAAAACAGGATGAATGCCAAAATACGTGATGCTCTAAACCAACGTCAACAACCACCGCCGCAACAACAGAAAGGAAACAGACTATGCATCGCAGAACTCTCGGCTTCCCAATTGTTCCCTTTGTATTAGGAGAAAAAGTAGGATGACCAGAGGTCATTAAAGTAATACAAAAGCTCTTTCACCTCTCACCCTTCTCCTAACAGGTCTGATAAAGCCGATATGCTGTAGTTTTCTCTCCGTATTGCTCATGAAGCCCACCAATGATTATATTTCTTAAGTATTTACAAGGACTTGTACTAAGTGCTGGGATAGTTACAAGGTAGTCAGGTCTAACACATTCATTCAGTCATATTTATTGAGCACTTACTGGGTGCAGAGCACTGTACTAAGCGCTTGAAAAGTACAGTTCAGCAACAAAGAGAGACAATCCCTTCCCACAATGGTCTCAGAGCCTAGAAGGGGGGAGACAGACATCAAAACAAGTAAACAGGCATCGATAGCATCAATAAAAACAAATAGAATTAAAGATATATATACACATCAGAATAAGTAAAACAGGCATTAATATAAATAAATAGAATTATAGATATGTACAAATATGCACAGGTGCTGTGGGGCAGGGAGGGGAGGTAGAAGAAAGGGAGCAAGTCGGGGTGAGGCCAGGGGAGGGGCAGCTGAGGAAAAGGGGGGCTTAGTCTGAGAACACAGTCCCTGTCCCACAAAGGGCTCACAGGCTAAATAGGAGGGATAATAGGATTTAATCCCCATCCTATGGTTGAGGAAGCCGAGATATAGAGAAGTTAAATGATCCCCCCAAGGTCACACAGTAGGCTAGGGGCAGAGCTGGGATTAGAACACATGTCCTTTGACTCTCAGGGCTGTGCTCTTTCCACTAGGTCACGCTCACCCATGACTCTCCTGGTTGCTTTGGGAATCGATTTGATTACATTTTACATATTTATTACTCTATCTATTTATTTTACTTGTACATATCTATTCTATTTATTTTATTTTGTTAGTATGTTTGGTTTTGTTCTCTGTCTCCCCCTTTTAGACTGTGAGCCCACTGTTGGGCAGGGGCTGTCTCTATATGTTGCCAACTTGTACTTCCCAAGTGCTTAGTACAGTGCTCTGCACACAGTAAGCGCTCAATAAATACGATTGATGATGATGATGATGATGATTACATTCACCCTCATGTCTAGGCCATGTCTACACTCATGCATAGAATAATCTGTTGATTTCATTCGTGTACCTACTTGTATTTTTAGCATTTGTTATCTGTGCTCTTCCTCTCATTCCTGGGGAGTGTTTGCATTTAGTGTCTACTCTCCTTCACCATTCGATTGTGAACTCCTTGAGGACAGGGACTGTGTCTTTCATTTCTAGTGTATGTTCCTAAGGGCTCTGCCCACAGCAGGAGTGCAGTCGAGGCTGTTAATGAGCTAAATGCCTCTTGCATGTTCTCTTCTATATTCAATAATAATACACGAGTGGTCTGAATACTATGAATAAAAGACGGTGAAATCCTCCTTTATCCTGCCTGTTACGATCCCATAAATTCCTTGAAAATATCTATTCTCAAATAGTTTCCCATTATGTTCGGACAGATGAGTGGATCAGAGCTTAGACAAAGATTTCCTAGCATTACCACTCAGACACTGCTGCCATATTTTTAAAAAGACCAGAGAAGGGGACTGTACCTTCTATGGGGTCCACAGAGGGATAGCAACAAGAAACTTAATCTTAACAGCTTATAGAAAAAATGTGAAGCTAGGAACATGATCCTAAGGATCTAAGCCCATAAAGTGAAACAGTAATGGATCAAATTGGTGACCTAACTGGCCCAGGATTCAGTCTCCAACAATAGCGACAGCCACTCAAGGCACTTTTGTATTTATCTAGACCCATCCTCAGGACTTCTGTATAATCATTATAATAATAATAATAATAATAATAATTGTGATATTTCTTTAGTGCTCACTTTGTATCATGAACTTAGCTCTGGAGTAGATACAAGATAATCATATCCCACATGGGCCACCCAGATAAATAGATAGGAGAGCAAGTATTGGCTCCTCATTTTATAGATGAGGGAAATGAGGCATAGAAAAATTCAGTGACTTTTCCAAAGTCTTACAGCAGGCAAGCGTCGGAGCCAGGATTAGAACCCAGACCCTCTGACTCCATGCCCGTTCTTTTTCCACAAGGCCAGGCTGTTTCTCTGTATGTGTAGAATTATTCTTAATCATTTATGAAATAATCATTATATTATTATTCTGATTACACTACCTGTAAATACTTTATGCCTGTCCTCCTCATTACTTCTCAGAAGGTCCTTGGTCTCTCTTTCAGAGTTTTTTTTTTAAACGGTGGGGAGGATTCTGTAGCCTTAGACCCATCTAGGAAACAGATGACCAAATTCTTGTCTTCTAAATGTTAGTCAGCTTTCTCAGTTTCACTTGGAAGCACGTGTTGTTTTGACTACTTCAGAACTTCTAGGTTCTTTTCCTTCTCATCTTGGAGGCTCTTAATATAGACCAAAAATGTGAATTGGCACAATAAACCCACTCTGGGTCTTGAAAAGCTTTTCACTCTTGAAATGACTCTCTCCACCTACACCCATTTTTTAAGTTGAAGAAAAAACATTTCTTGGGCTTTTTCTTTCCTTTTTTTTAATGCTTACCCAAGCTGATGCTGGGATGGAAAATTAGTTAGAAATGACATTCATTTCTCAGCTGGAGATGGGGAAGGACCACTCAAAAGCCCACTTCTGAATTCTCTCCTTTCAGTAAAATAATGGAAATCAAAACCTTTCCCCTCTATCCCTATTTCACAATCAAATATCCTCTAATAGCCTAAAGAAATGATTTCTAAATACATGGTTTGATCATTTTACTATAAAATGTATTTTGGCTTCTGCATAAAGTACTTCAGGCAGTGACCATCATCCCAGTTAATGGTCACCCTCATGTTGTGCTCTTCCAAGGGCTGAATACAGTGCTCTGTGCTCAATTGAGCACCACTGATTATCAGTTATTGATCAGGAAAATCATTTTTGTATCAACATATACCTTGTCCATTCCTCTCATGGCTCCTTAAGTCCCTGGAATGAACCGACAAAGATTTCCAACAGGTTTTGGAAGGAGGGTTTCTGGAAAAATGACCCATCTATTTTCCCATCCTTTGTCAGTGACAAGCAAGGCTTTTCATCTTCCTCTAAGTGGCAAGGTACGTATTATTAAATCTTTGTCCTGTTGTATCACCGCTAAGCAGGTTACAGGGGTTGCCTTTAGAATAAGCTCTTGAAAATGATGTTTTGCTACTCAAGTTTCGTGAATTTCAAATTAAACAGTGAAGTGGTACTAATGCTAGAGTTGTTGCTATAGAAATGCATGGCAGAAGAATTTCCTTCTTTGGCAACTTTACAACTTTCTCTTTTCATTTAAGTATGTTCAGATACGCAAGCAATGCAATGCTTTTCAAATCCCTCATCGCTCCTTTGCCGGCTCCAGGAAACCTGTGGAGTTATTAAAACTTTTACTTTTCTTGTCAAAATCTGGCAGGTATTGTGTCTGGTTGAAAGGAAGCTGAACCCCTGCATGAAGACAGTGCTGCCCCAAAAGGTCTGGTGTTTGCTAGCGAACCTGCCAGGAATGCAAAATGAGGCTTGAATAAATCCATTCTCTGCATTTCCTACGTAGCTGAAGCCCGGGCTCAGAGAGCAAGAACATTTAGCAGCATTCAACGGGGCTCGAATGCTTTGACAGCCGTTTGTCAACATTCAGAAGATGTTGACTGCTGGTTGCAGCCGTAAACTTTCACCTCTTCAGACGAAGCTAGTTATCATAGGAAGGAGGCATGTGTCTGTTATATTGTTATATTGTACCTCCCAAGTGCTTAGTACAGTGCTCTGCACTCAGTAAGCATTCAATAAATGTGATCGACTGACTGACCGGTTTTGAAAGATGGAAATTGACAGTTGGTGGGCAACTCCCCATCAATAAAATAAGGGAGAGGATTCGTGATCTTCCTTTAATGTGTTTTCCTCCTGCACACTGTAAGCTCCTTGTGGGCAGGGATCACAACTACCAACTATGTTGAAATATACTATCTCATGCGCTTAGTTCAGTGCTCTGCACACAGTAACTGCTCAATTAATATGATTGATTGATGGATTGATTCCAACTCTTTGATTGTGAACCCCTTATAGGACAGAGATTGTGTCTGATCCGATTACCTTTCCCCTATCCCAGTGCATAGCACAGTGCTTGTGCTAGTGCTGTTACTGGTACTAGTGCAGTGCAAATAAGTGCCAAATAAATACCACAATAATCATTATTTTTTATTATGGACCTAAATTATCTATATATAGGTTTGTAAATTGAGCACTTAGGGACACAGACAGACGTACAAACATATCATGTCAGTACCTCCATTAAAGAGTAATAATAATTGTGGTATTTGTCAAGCGCTTTCTATGTGCCAGGCCCTGTACTAAGCGCGGGGGTGGAGACAAGCAAATTGGGAAAGACCCAGTCCCCATCCCACATGGGGCTCTCAGTTTCAATCCCCATTTTGCAGATGAGGTATCTGAGGTACAGATATGTGAAGGGATTTGCCCAAGGTCACATGGCAGGCAAGTGGCGGAGCCAGAAATAGAACCCATGACCTTCTGACTCTCAGGCCCAAGATGCTATGCACTATGCCATGATGCTTCCCAAGCTCCTTGAGGGCAAACAATAAATCAGTGGTATTTATTGAGTGCTTACTATATGCAGAACACTGTACTAAGCACTTGGGGAGTACAATACAACAGATTTGGTAGACATGTTCCTGGTCTCAATGAGCTAATAGTCTACAGGGCAAGGACATTAGCCATGCTTCTATTATACCTTCCCAAGTTCCAGTAAACTGTGCCCAGTGGATGTTCAGAAAATGCCTCCAAACTGTGTGCTAAAATGCCAACACCATTATACATAAACCAACAATAAGCCATTGTAAATTCGGGAAAGAGATATCAGGAAATCTTTTTTCCTCACAAAGAAATGGAAAACGATTGTTTAAATAGAGGTTACAATATCAACTGATAAGGCAGGTTTGTGGTGAGGCATATAAGTTAATAAAAATGATTGCAAATGGAGAGTATGCTATGACTAGTAAGCAATGGTAATAAACTGAAATTTTATATCCCTAATTTTAAAAATAAACTGAATAAAGTGGTAGATAAACCTTTCTCCCTTGCCAACAGCAATCAAATGTAAAATCAATAGGGAAATAAGCATGTTAATAAATTCTCATGTGCACATTCTCACGTAATATTTTTCATTATTCTGCAATGCTAATAGGTATCAAAGTAGACATTTTGAAGTGCCTAAGTTTTTAAACTGATTTTTAAGGCTTGGAATTTATTAACTGTCGACCCTTTCTACTGTCATATTTGACTGGTAGTTGTTTTGTTTTTAGCTTGAAACGTGTCTGGAGGCCTCTGGCCTGAGTAAAACTTTACTCTGGCTGGACTGTCTTACTTTCTCCATCCTGTCATAGCCACTGGAACCAGGAAATAGCTCAAAGCCCCTTACTTTGAACCTCTGGGCAATTGATCTTATCTATCTCTCTGACAACATCTCTCCCACATCCTGCCTCTGGCCTGAAACCTTCTCCCTCTTCATATCCAACAGATAATTACTCTCTCCACCTTCAAAGCCTTACTAAAGGTACATCTCCTCCAAGAAGCCTTCCCGGACAGAGCCCTCATATCCTTTTCTCTCACTCCCTTCTGCATCACCCTGATTTGCTCCCTTTGTTCACTCCTCATTGTGGGCAGGGTAGGTATGTATCAACTCTTATATTGTACTCTCCCAAGCACTTAGTGCAGCACTTTGCACACAGTAAGCACTCAATAAATACAATCGACTGATGGACTAAACTGACACTCAAAAATATTCTAAAACTGTTTTGGATTTTTTTGCCCTTCGTTTGTAAAAACCTAAAGATTGATCCAGCCCAGTATTCTGTCTGATCCTTTGATCTTAGGTGCTTAGATGATGGTAGCACTCCTTAACAACATCCTCATGGTTCAAGATGGACCATCTTAGCATCCTTATTTTTCACTCTCCCATCCTTCATGATCCCTTTAATGACCCATTCTGGACCCTTCATCCATAGCTAGCTGTTCATCCTATGTCTCTCAGTAGGTGATCAATAAATACCATCAATTGACAGATTGGCCTTGGGGCTATTTGGTTGATTGATTAATTAACCTTCAACACTATACCTTCAGGGTTTAAGATGGAGGGAACAGGTTCCCCCAACAGATCTGACCAAGAAAACTGGGCAATGCTGTGAAATTAACATGCTCTTTTGAACTGAATTTCCTCGATAGGCATGTCCAAACATATCACGTTTCATTTTTAAGAAAAATATATACTTACCAATACAGATCTTCAAAGGGTCTATGTTAGCAAATGGATACTTACTGAAAGAGGTAGTATTAAGGATATCATCTTTCCACCAAACATGTGCCAATTTGGTGCTGTTAATCAACAAATCGCGACAGACTACTGTACCTGTGGGATAGGAATTTTATCAACAGGGATTAAAATTAAGTTTGCATTTGCCACCGGTTCATAATAGACTTTACAATTGCAATAAATTGGTGTTATAAAGCTAGTTACGACATACAAAAGGCTATTTTTTTACACACTGAGACATGGCATCCAAGTCAAAATATCAATTAACATAAAATGCCAAGAGTATGAAGAAGAAACACCACATCTGTTGTTACACTCTAATTGCATATAATACAATGTTTTCATCATCTACAGTGTGATGAATGTGTCATCCAAAATACCTGGGAATGTTTTTGAATTAAAGTAGGGGTTTAAGCATTCCAGGTGGCATAGTAATTTCTATCCATCTCAGTAACAGTCTTCAAAACCAACTTGGATGACCAACTTTGCTGGTCCTCTCAAGGAAAAAAATGTATTTAAATAAAAGCAAATTTTTACATTAATAAATGAAAACCTGGAATTTCATTTAGAAGCATTGCTCCCCTTTCTCTATTTTTTAATGTAATTTTGACCTTTCAGTGCAGAGTGGTCATTGTCAGGGACACGTGATGCCTTTCGGTTGTTTGCCTTCCTGTTGTGTCCAGAAGAGGTAGAGTATTTCAGGTTTCTAGAGAGCCAGAAGAAAGATGGTTTCATTCCAATTTATCAATAGACAGAGTAAGCCACAGGCTACAGTTGGAGTTGTGTCCTGCACGAAATGCAGAGCTTGAAAACAGCGTTTGTCATGAGGAAAAAGAAGACTGATGAACACTGAATATGCAGTTTTGGTTTCACTCCCAAGTACGAAACTGAGATATCCATAGCCCTATAGTGCTGACCGCTACCATCCGCTATTCATGCATTCAAGATGGCACCGGTTTCTACAACCCCACGAACTCCCGTGCAAAGTACAGCTTTCTCAACTACTACTGTAACGCCTTTCATGCCTTGGACATAAAGACTAGGGCCCTATATATGTGCTTGAATAGATGGCTTCATGAGCAGCTTGAAAGGAGAAAATGAATAACACTATTCATACAGCCCCTTCCACACACTAGAGCTAAACAAAACTCATCCCAAAAGAGACCTCACAAATGCAGAAATGACAAGCTAGACTCAACATGCTTTAAGATCCATGGACTTTAAGCCAAGATGAAAGACATGACTTTGGGACGGAGGGAGTCAGTCCCAAAGGATTAACTGTAAATGACAAGACATGAGTCTCAAGAAGCTGTGTGGTCCAGTGGACAGAGCAGGGGCCTGAATCCTGCACTCCAATAGTTCAGTGTTCTAAACCCCTACAATTCATGTTCAAAATGGTGATGATTCCATAATAATTGGAATATATTACTTTGCTAATATTACGTAGAATCATCCTAAATGAAAGAAATTTTAGTCCATTCTAGCCAACAAAGTGCCCTCCTCTGCATTTATTCTGTGTGATTAGTAATTTTAGCCTTAACTGAAGAAGAATCTACACAATAATACCAAAACAAAAACTTAGAAAATCCTGTCCCACGGGCACCGATTTCCAATGGCTAATATCCTCTGACAGGAGTAATGGTCTGTATGTAAATGAAAATCACAACTCGAGGATAGAAAGGAAATAGAATTTGTGGAACAATTTGCAAGAATCCAGGAACAGAAAAATATCCCCTTTTTTGACAAGGGATAGGATTTCAAGAAAGTTGTGGAAAGGCAAAATGATTTCTACCAGGGTCTAAATCATAAATCATCTTCAAGGGAATCAACGTAAGTTGTTGGTGACTGAGAATTCAGTCTCTAGTATAATTTGTCTTTCAAAAAAATGGCCATCTCTTAGACCCTAGCTAATAGAAAACTAGCACTAGGTTATTCCTCAGATACCTCATTTTCCATGTTTTCAAACTTCATCTCTCCGTAAAACTCCACTGATATGGTTCACTGAGGGACTTCTAAGGGGGAAGAATCTATTCTCAATTATTAGCTTTGTCAACTGGAAATAAGAGTACCGTATCCACTCTCCATAATGACAAGTTGGAGTATAAATTAGAATTCACCCACAATAGATTACCATAAGAAATATGATTACAGAAAAGGTCTTCAAAAATTAATCTTGGATCAAACTTCTGGAAATTACAAATCTCACTGAAATTTCTCTTAGTTTTGGGGTTGGTTCACAGAAGAGAAATATATCAATAGATTGATTGCTAGTTATTGAGTACCTTCTGTGGGAAACTCTTGGAATCAATCAATCAATCAATCGTATTTATTGAGCACTTACTATGTGCAGAGCACTGTACTAAGCGCTTGGGAAGTACAAATTGGCAACACATAGAGACAGTCCCTACCCAACAGTGGGCTCACAGTCTAAAAGGAAAAGATTATATCAGAACCCCAGTAATTTTGCCTTCAATTTAGTCCCACCAATAGCTTTCTTCAGTTCCATGAGCCCTGTAACAAGTGGATAGACTGGAGATTAGCTAATCTAAGGTTGTTTCTCATTTAATGATTTACAGTGTGACAGAAACCATGTTGATTATCTTACTATTTCATATATAGAATGGAAACATATGTGTATCCCAAACCTTTTGTCAATAAGCATTGAATATCTACTAGAGGCTCATTTAGTGTCTTCTACCTCTATTGTACTTTTCCGAGCATTTAGTACAAAGTTCTGTAATCAGTGATGGAGGAGGCAGTGAGTCCTAGTGGAAAGATTATGGGACCGGGAGTCAGGAAACTTGTGTTCTAGGTGAAGTTCTGACACTTAATAATAATAATTATGGTATTTGTTAAGTGCTCACTATGTGCCAAGCACTGTTCTAAGCACTGGGATAAATACAAAGTAATCAGGTTGTCCCACGTGGGGCTCACAGTCTTCACCCCCATTTTCCAGATGAGGTAACTGAGGAACAGCGAAGTTAAGTAGCTTGCCTAAGTTCACAAAGCAAAGTGGCAGAGTCAGGATTAGAACCCACATCCTCTGACTCCCAAGCCTGTGCTCTTTCCACTAAGCCACACTGCCCCTCTTCACTTGCAGGCTGCATTGCTTAACCTCTCTGAACCATGGCTTCCTCATCTGTAAAATGGGGCAAAAATATCTGATTTCTCTTTCTCAAACCGTGAATTCCACGTGGGACTGGGACAGTGTCTGATCTGATTATCTTGTATCTAGCACGGTGCTTGGATGATAATAATAATATTTGTTATGTATTTACTATGTGCCAAGCACTGTTTTAAGTGAAAATACAAAGTTATCAGATTAGACACAGTGCCTGTCCCACATAGGGCTCACAGTTTAGGTGGGAGAGAAAAGGCTTTAATCTTCATTTTACAGATGAGAAACTGGGACACAGGGAAGTTAAGTGGTTTGCCCAAGGTCACAGAGCAGACAAATGGTGGACACAGAATTAGAACCCAGGTCCTCTAATTCTCAGGCCCGTGCTGTTTCCACTAGGCCATGCTGCTTCTGGTAAGCATTTAATATAATTAATAAATAATTAATGAATGAATCAGCTGATAAATAAATTGATTGTAAAGTCACGGTCTCACTGGAAAAATCCTCACAACCCTGCCCTACGTAGGGAGTGGGGAGAGGTAGAGCGGGGGGGTCAATGTAGAAAGTAATAGTAATAATAATGGTATTTGTTAAGCTCTTACTAGGTGCCAAGCACTGTTCTAAGCACTGAATGATTATTTTCCTTCCTACTGAACTCAGTAGTGTCCTGAATAATAATGGAATTAGCCCAGGCATTTGAAAATTGCTTCAAATGACTGCTTTCTAGCAACACATGATCTAATCATCATCATCATCATCATCAATCGTATTTATTGAGCGCTTACTGTGTGCAGAGCACTGTACTAAGCGCTTGGAAAGTACAAGTTGGCAACATATAGAGACAGTCCCTACCCAACAGTGGGCTCACAGTCTAAAAGGGGGAGAAAGAGAACAAAACCAAACATACTAACAAAATAAAATAAATAGAATAGATATGTACAAGTAAAATAGAGTAATAAATATGTACAAACATATATACATATATACAGGTGGCATATATATACATATGTATATGTATATATATATATATATATATATATATATATATATATATATATATATATCCTGCTTCATTATATCTAACGAAGCAGAATGGCCTGGAAAGAGCATGGGACTGGCAGTCAGAAGAACTGAGTTCTAATCTTGGCTCCGCCACTTTGCGTGTGCCCTTGGGTAAGTCACTTAACTTCCCTGGGCCTCAGTTATCTCCTTTGTAAAATGAGATTAACAAGTGGGATGGGGATTGTGTCCAATCTGATTAGTTTATATCTACCCCAGTGCTTAGTACAGTATACATAATAAATGCTTAACAAACACCATTAAAAAAATGTTATGAGAGACAAGGATAAAGAAGACCAAATCATAAAATCCAGGAGCAGGAACAGAATTATCAAAACATGTCCCTTGAATCACCCCAAAGTGAAGATTCACCATTGAAAATGGAGTGACTCTCTTCAAACAGAGGGTTTCAGCAGGCTGCAACACCAAAGGACAGAAATGAAAACAACACAAGACTCTGCAGGTTATAGCAAGGGCAGCCAAGAGACTATGAGAACACACACACAACCTGCAGAGGACTGTTGGCACACACAAGGCTGTTCAGTCAAAGCGGCACAAACCAATAAAATCTCCTCATCCTCTTTATCACTTCAAACCACCACCCTGAAGGACAGCTGACGTTTTAGTCGTTCACAGTTTGAATATCTCGACTTGCTGCCTAAGAAACTGAGTAGGTTTTTAGTTTTCCTTTGTACAATCTACCCTATTGTAATATTGCCAGCCTTGGTGTTTCTTAAGAACAGCCCATTTTTCATATTTAATCTAGCTTCAGGTTTCTATTTCTCAAATGTTTAGTTTTGAAATGTCTCGGAGTTGAAACATCCCCAGCAATTTTTAAGTGACGGCTTGCCTACTTTTCCAAATACTTTAAAATCATTACATTATTGTGCTTTCCTTCATCAGAGAATGTGAAAACATTTTGCGAATAGAGCATAACTATGCTTATCGACCTATATGAAACAGTTGCTGCTTATAATCATTCAAGTGATAATAGCAAAATGTGCTTCCTTTTATTCAAGTCATTAGAATCACAGCATATCAGACCCTTTGCTCACCTACCTATCTCACTGATTCTTGACAAACACCTAGCAGATAATGTGTATTCAATTTGGGAATATTCCCCATTCAGAACTGAAGTGGAAAAAAGAGCTCATTATATTCCCCTGAAGGATCTACAAAGATTCTTATGCTGGCTTTATTCCAATTCTGTCTTTCTGGTCCCTTGCTCTGCTGTCCCTGCATTTTTTTGATTAATCAATAAATCAATGGTATTTATTGAGTGCTTACTTTGTGGAGAGCACTGTACTAAGCACTTGTTAGAGTACAATTCAATAGAGTTCTTTGGCAGCATGGAATGGGTCTACCAGCTCTGTTATATTGTACTCTTGCAAGTGTTTATTACTGTGCTCTGCACACAGTAAGAGCTCAATAAATAGGATTGATTGATTGAGCTGGTAGACCCATTCCCTGACCACAAGGAGTTTACAGTCAGGAGGGGGAGGGAGATATTAAAATAAATTATGAATAGCTACTTTAGTGCTGTATGGTGGCTTAGTTCAGTCCTCTGCAGACACTAAGTGCTCAATAAATATGATCGATTGGTTCCTGACCAGCAGTTTCTTTGGCTTTCTGAATACCAGCCTGGTGCAACCCCCTTGGCTCTAACAGCTGCTGTTTTTATTGTTAAAAGAGAGTTGAAGCTGAAGCTGTAAAGTCGGAGACCTGAAGTAAAAACCCCGGGGCAAGAGTCTGGAACCATTTTATAAACGAGTCAACAGATAGAAGAGAAAGGGGGAAAGTGGGTAGACTGTGTCCTCAGTCTTTCCCTCCAGTGCTGTCAATTTTCACTGTGCGGACAGGGGGAAAACTGGGACATAGAGGACTGAGAGGAAACAGGCTTCTTCCTAATAGACCAGAATGCCAACATTTTAGACCTTTTCAATCCTCACAGGCTGAAACGCTCTCAGAAGCCTGGGAGAATAGAAGGGCACTTTTGCTTCCTTCCCTCATTTCCCTTCACAAAACCACCTTAATCCCAATCTGCAAAGAAAGGAGAGTTGGCTTTGAGGTTGGGCCGAATACCCAAACTGGCTAGGTGTAGCGGTATTTATTGAGCACCTCCTAGATGCAGTGCACTGTTATGAGCACTTGGAAGATACAAAGGATGCACAAAATGCATTCCCTGACCACCAGGCCCTAGGAAAATTTGGAATAAAGTTCAATGTTCAATCGATCATAGGCCAGGGAACACGTCTACCAATTCTATTGTATTGTAGAGAAGCAGCGTGGCGTAGTGGCTACAGCATGGGCCTGCGAGTCAAAAGGTCATGGGTTCGAATTCTGGCTCCCCCACTTGTCTGCTGTGTGACCTTGAGCAAGTCGCTTCACTTCTCTGGGCTTCAGTGACCTCATCTGTAAAATGGGGATTGAGACTGTGAGCCCCATGTGGGACAGAAACTGTGTCCAACCTGATTTCCTTGTATTCACCCCAGCGCTTAGAATACTCCCTGACAAAGTTAATGTTTAGCAAATACCATTATTATTATATTTATTTTACCCTCCCAAATGCTCTGTGCACAGTAAGTGCTCAATAAATACCATAAATTGATTGATTAATGTAGTCATCGTCTGAGGATTAGCAGAAATGAATGTAACAATAGTAATTCATTCATTCAATTGTATTTACTGAATGCTTACTGTGTGCAGAGCACTGTACTAAGCGCTTGGGAAGTACAAATCAGCAACGTATAGTGACTGTCCCTACCCAACAACAGGATCACAGTCTAGAATGTTACTTGTTAAGTTCTTACTATGTGCCAAGCACTGGTATAAGCACTGGAGTAGACACAAGTTAATCAGGTTGGACACAGTCCCTGTCCCATATGGGGCTCCCAGTCTCAATCCCCATTTTACAGATGAGTACCTCAGGCACAGAGAAGTGAAGCAACTTTCCCAAGATCACACAGCAGACAAGTAGCAGAGCTGGGTAAGTCACTTAACTTCTCTGTGCATCAGTTACCTCATCTGTAAAATGGGGATTAAGACTGGGAGCCCCATGTGGGACAACCTGATTTACCTTGTATCTACACCCAAGGTTAGAACAGTGCTTGGCACATAGTAAGTGCTTTACAAATACCATTATTAAACAGTAAATGCTCAATAAATACGATTGAATGAATGAATGAATGATCTTAGGACGCCCAGGCCTGTGTGCTATTCACTTCACCATACTGATTCTGCAAGAGGCAGATGAAAACTGATAAGATTCAGGTGATATTCATTAGTTGGGAAAAAGATGGACCTCCAAATGTCAAATCCTCAACTACGAGTGCTAACATGTAACAGAATTAACTCTGTAGACAGTCTCCCTTGAGGCATGGCTAGTGGAAAGAGCAGGGGCCTGGGAGTAAGTGGACCTGGGTTCTAATCCTGACTCTACCACTTGCCTGCCGGGTGACATAGGGCAAGTCACTTAAATTCTCTGTGCCTCAGTTTCCTCATCTGTAAAATGGGGATTGAGACTTGGAGCCCCACATGGTAGCAGGGCTGTGTCCCACCTGATTTCCTTGTATACACCCTAGCGCTTATAACTACTTACTCAAAATGGGGATAAGATATCTCCTCCCTATTAGAATGTGAGTCCCATATGGGACAGGGACTGGGCCCAATCTAATTATATTGAATCTACCCAGCGCTTAGTACAATGCTTGGCACATAGGAAGCACTTAACAGATCCCACAGTTATTACCGATTCTCCTGTTGACATTGTCTGGGAATAGTAGACAGTCTAGTCCAGCCTTCTCGGTTCTCGATTTTGGAAAGGCTTAAGAAAAATGAAAAGCAGCAAAATGTTTTACAGCATGCATTTCAGATGAGTCCCATTCAAATATCACATATAATGTTTCATATTTTTTGTAGAAAAAGAATGACCATGCCATTATTCCGGCTTTTCCTCAGTAAATCATCTCGTTTAGCAAACTAGGACAAAAAAGATTTTTGAGAGAAAAGTAGAAACATGCGGATAAAACACACCTGTCCGCATGTCTTGTTTGGTTATCTGTCTTCCCCTTCTAGACTGTGAGCCGTTGTTGGGTAGGGACCATCTCTATATGTTGCCAACTTGTACTTCCCAAGTGCTTAGTACAGTGCTCTGCACACAGTAAGTGCTCAATAAATACGATTGAATGAATGAATGAATGAATACACTCAAATACACAGCAATGCTGAAAGATAAGGAAAATAGATTTTCATAAAATACCTTTTTTGTCTTGCTTTGGTTTTAAAGACACCTGGTTTTTGAGTTATTTTTCATGGATGTACCAGAAAAATTTGTTCTGAGGCTGAAATTGGCTGGTAAGTTTCTGTGAAAGTAATCAGAGTTTGGACTTATTTTTAGTAGTGCCAGTCAAGCTAGCATCAGGATATACTTCTGTACTCAATCATTCTGAGAATTGGTTTCAGAATCCAAATCTTTTAAGAGGTTGCCTCAGCCCATTTGTCCAAGTGGATGTTTTTCCAAATACATGTTTATATATTTGGCTAAACAGAAGTGAGACACCTTATGTGACATCACATATGCCCCTGAATTTCATATTAGGTAACTGTTATTACCATTAAAACCCCTATCCACATGTTTTGTTTTGTTGTCTGTCTCCCCCTTCTAGACTGTGAGCCCATTGTTGGGTAGGGACCATCTCTATATGTTGCCAACTTGTACTTCCCAAGTGCTTAGTACAGTGCTCTGCACACAGTAAGCACTCAATAAATATAATGTAATGAATGGTAATGGTAATAACAGTTACCTAATATGAAATTCAGGGGCATATGTTATTCCATACCTTAGGGAAAATAGTTGTCCGAAGTCTTCTCTGTCCATTCTCCTTCATTAAATCAATAATTACTATTGATTGACAGATTATATCATTAGTTAGAAAACAAGCATTCCAAAATGCCTATCTCCAAATTCATCAGTCGCATTTTTTGAGTGCAGAGCACCATGCTAAGCACTTGGAAGAGTGTGGTATATCAGAGTTGGTAGACACACTCCCTGGCCACAAGGAGCTTACATTCTAGAGGGGATAGATTTGATCCTATCCATCAGTAGATTCAGTGAGCACTAACTAGCTGCAAATACTTTACTGAGCACTTAGGAGAATACTGTAGAGAGTTAGAAAACAAATCTATAGACTTTCATAGTCCACTAAAAATGGCCCAACAACATCAATGGTACTTACTGAGTTCTTAGTATGTACAGAGCACAATGCAACAGAGTTGGTGGACACACTCCCTGCCCATAATTGGGAATGTTTTATTCTCTTTGAGGATGCTTTCCACGAAGTTTCTATTCCTCTTCTTTAATTATTTCCAGCTCTGTGTTCTATTACAACACCAAAGTCCATCAGTATAATGAAAGCTTGTCCAACAAACCAATTTTCTCTAGTTTCCTTTATGAGCCATTACCAAAGTTAATAGAAGAAGAACAAAAAGGAACATACCCTTTTCATCTTTATTCATATGAATACCACTCATTGAAAATATCTTCACAGTACTAAGAGAATGTGTAAGAGAACATCCTACATGAATATTGACCAAAAGTGTAGAAGATTAAAACCCTGAAAACCAACATGGTCAAAATAAGTTGTGTGTGACCGCAAGGTGATTATATCTGTCAAATAGGTTTTCTGAATAAGTATAAAGACTTTCCAGAAAGGTACATATTAAATAGCAAGAGGCAACCCACTAGATGGTTACATCTTTGAAGGCAGGAACCAAGTCTATTACCTTCATTGCATTCTCCCAACCAATTAGTACAATGCTCTGCACACAGTAGGCCTGGCCTAGTGAAAAGAGCATTGAGTCTGGAGTGCCTCAGTTATCTCATCTGTAAAATGGCATTAGGACCATAAATCCTAAGTGAGACAAGAACTGTGTCCAGTTTGATTAGCATGTATCTACCCCAGTACTTAGTACAGTGCCTGGCACCTAAAAAGTAGTTAACAAATACCATTAAAAAACACAAAAGTTAGAAGAAAATGTTAATCATTCAAGATACAGAAAAAGAACCTCTAAGATTTCCTCCAAATGCAACATCAAAAGGGGTGGATAATTAGATGAAGATTCAATGTTTAAAACATGACAGTTAATTTCACCGGAAAAGGAAAAAGAAAAAAAAAAAGGAAAATGGGAGGGAATGGGACAAGACAGAAGTTAAAGGGAAAAATGGAAAATAAAGAAGGGGATGATGCACAAAAATAAGATGCCGTGAAAAAACACATCAACTCTAACTGCTCTTGTTCATCTATTTGAATACAAATTAATTCTCATTTTGAATTTGAATTCAGATTTATGAGATTTTGCTGTGGATATAGAGATGCCAATTCCTTTAATATTTTATCCCCAAAATAAGAACTAAGACAAATAAAGCATTCCTACTGCTCAGAAATATTTAATTTGTAGGTCTGTGTGGTGAAAACCTTGAGGCTTTTCAGTTTTAAGTTGACTCCAATAGACAACCGCCTCAAAAACTCTAAATTTCATCGCCTGATGCAGGCACAAAGGAGAGCTGGAGACTTGGGTTGCCTAGCAACTAGGTTCTTCTCAGGCAGCTGGAGGGAAATGAATTGGCTGGGGCTAAATGACCTTTCACCTGCTTCGTTAAAGTGAAATTAAAGCGGGAGAGTTACCTGGATGGCACCAGTGGACCAAGGTGAGAAACAGAGACCTTGGAAACCCTCCTGTAATAAATGAACTTTGATTTCGGGGAGGGTGAGGAGCGCCTTCTGAAAGAGAAATCTCTACCACATCTCATACCTCGGTAATTAACTCAGCTCTCTTTCCCCCCACCCCCCAACCCACTCACCGAGTTATTTCCAGCTGCTGAATATAGCAGGCTGGTGAGGCTACCTCCCTAATGTCACTGAGGGTAGAATAGGAACCCAGATTCTAACTCCCTTATCCATCCTGACCTGCCTTGGGAGTCAGAGGAATTAACCATCACTCTTCGCACAGACTCATCTCAGTACCACCTCTCTGGATTTTTTCCTTGATCTCTTCCTATGTCTCCCTTGTGAGCTGAGGATTTGTAACAGATAGCAGAAACAGGAATGCAGGGGTTCCCCCCAAATCTGGGTATTTTCATTTTACTTCAGAAACTTGATTAGCTGGCCAATCAGCAGAAGGGCAAGTCACCAATGCTGCTCTAGCCTAAACCCCAAACGATCCTGTCGAAAATCAGACATCTCCTTCCGGCGTTCTACAGATAATGTGCCAATAAAAGGCTTGGGAAATAGTTTCAGCTCCTCAGTGAAGACATCACAAACTGCCCTGGTTGTCAAAGACACTAGGAGATGAAATTTACTTCCTAGATTCCAAAATATCATATTTCCAAAAAAAGTAGATGAAAAATTTATTTACTTCGAGAAGCTTTTCACCTTTCTGTTTGTTTCAAAAATGATGGGGCTCTCTCAGGGTGATCTGCAAAAAAGGAGATGGAAGAGGTGTATCAGTCGAAAGAACATGAAACAGAAAGTTCAGGTATCTGGGTCCTAATCCCAGTTCTGCCTTTGACCTCCTGGGTGACTTTGGGCCAATCCTGTAACATCTCTGGGTATTTGTTTCCTCATCTGGAAAATGGGGATAAATACTTATGCTCCCTTCCTTTTAGATTATGAGTCCAATGGGAAGCAGGGACTCTTTACAATATGATTCTTAATCAATGGCATAGAGTGATAATAATAGCAACAAGAACAGTGGTATTTTGATAATAATAGCAACAGTAACAGTGGTATTTTTAGATTGTGAGCCCACTGTTGGGTAGGGACTGTCTCTGTATGTTGCCACCTCGTACTTCCCAAGCGCTTAATACAGTGCTCTGCACACAGTAAGCACTCAATAAATACGATTGATTGATTGGTATTTGTTAAAGTGCTGATTATGTATCCAGATTGTCCTAATTCTGGGGAAGATGCAAGATAATCAGGTCAGACACAGTCTCTGTCCCACCAAGGGCTCACAGTCTAAGTAGAAAGGAGAACAGGTATTTAATCCTCATTTTACAGATGAAGTAATGGAGGCCCAGAGAAGTTAAATGTCTTGCCCAAGAGCACACAGCAAGTACGTGGCAGAGCAGGGATTAGAACCGAGGTCCTCTGACTCCCACTAGGCCACGCAACTCTTGAGTTCAGAGCACTGTACTAAGCACTTGAGAGAGTGCAAAAGAGCAGAAGATAAGATTCCTGTCCTCAAGGAGTTCTCGATCTAGTAAATTTTCTTAAATCTACTCCAGGGATCTGCTCATATTTAGTGTTTAATATATACTACCATCATGATTATTATGAAGGAAGATTCTCAGGAAATCTGATCATCAGTGGTCTTCAAGAAAGGGAATACTGAAGTGAAACATTGCATTAAACTCCCTCTCTCACAGCAGAATGCCCAAAATGGCTACTTTGACATTAGATCATCAGCCCTGGACTGGGAGATGAACAAATGCTTCACATTTCATTTCTGAAGTGAAGGTCAGAGTTTAAAGGTGCCCTACTGACTTGCCCAGCTCAGGAGTCAAGACTTAAAGAGCTGGAGGAGCGATAAACACATACTTCAAATGTCCTCTGATGGCCCACTGACTCTTCATCAGTTCTTTTCAGCTGCCTAGCTGCTCAGCAGTGTCAGAGGCACGGAGGCAATGTGGAAACACTGTGAGATTGGGAGTCAGGACACAGTAGGTTCTAGTCCCGGCTTTTCCATTAGCTGCTATGTGACCCTGAGCAAGGAATTTAACCTCTCTGGGACTCAGGTTCCTCATCTGTAAATGGGGATAAAATAGGTTGTGAGCTCCAGGAGGGACATGACTCTGAAAATCCTTTATGTATCCCATTGTTTAGCACATAGAAAGTGTTAAATAAACGTTCAAGGTATTAGCACTCTCCTAAACATTCATTTAAGCACATTTATTGAGCACTTACTGTGTGCAAAGCACTGTACTAAGCGCTTGGGAGAGTACAAAGCAATAAACAGACACATTCTCTGCCCACAACGAGCAACATCCATTTTCCTTCTTCCTATCTAGAAATTGTTTTAGTGGTTGTTTCTTCCTTTAGATCAATCATTGGTATTTACCGAATGCTTACTGTAAGGGCAGGAATCCTGTTCACTTAACTCTGTTGTATTCTCCCAAGTGTTTGGTACAGTGGTCTGCACACAGTAGGTGCCCAATCAATACTGTTGATTAGTTGATTCCACCCTGAGCCTCCTGTTCCATAAATGAAATCTGAGGTTAAGTAAGGCATCCCAGCATCGAGTGGTGGTTAGGGAGAATAATCATGATTCCTCCAGCTCGCAAACAGCAGGACACTTGTGCTTCGCAAGACTGAGCACTTGGTTTAAAAGTGAGCTGAGGTTATAAGTCGCTGGAAGTTTCTAGTTAGGTGGATTATTTAAAAAAAAAATAAGGAAAGAAAAGCAGGTTGAAAAAGCACATACAAATCGCAGTTCTTCCCTTAATATATCTCTGCATCCTTTCTTCAGGTTTAATCACCCATTTGAATGAGGACTAAGAGTTCGTAGAACTATGCAACCCTCTTTATAAATCAATGCCTGGTATCGAGTGCTTATTCTATGCAAAGCACTGTACCAAGCACTGGGGAGAGTGAACTACAGCAGAGTTGGTAGACACGTTCCCTGCCTGAAAGAAGCTTACAGTCTGGAGGAAGAGCTTACAATCTAGAGGGGATTTATAGTCTAGGTCTCTAGATTTCCTTATACTTACCAAGTCACTTGGGATAAGCATTTACCTCTGGGAGAAAAGCAGAATATTCCACCTAGAGGAAGCTACTAGATACTTGATGCTAATTTGGTTCATCACAACTGGAGAATCAATCAATCAATTCGTAGTATCTGTGGAGAACATCTTGGGTTCCAAGCATATTAGGCACTTGGATGAAAGCAACAGAGGTAAAAACATGGACCTGAATCTCAAGTCTCGTATCTGGTAAATATGAATTTGAGAATAGAGTATCCAATAAATGTATTCAATGAAGGCAGCCTTTCTGGGCTCATCAGGCTGAAAATTATATAGTAGGTTTGGGACCTGAATTAAATGAATGATGTCTTCAATTCTTCATTTGTCTGTGGAGACACATTCCAGCTCAGGATAGAATTATTGTCCCAAGTAACAAAGTTCCAACACTTCCCTTGAAATACTGTTCCATACTCTATTTGATCTTCTGTCAAGAAGGATTTTCTCTCAAGTTTTTCCTAAAGACTTTTTCTCTCAATTTTATTGAATACACCTGGTTCATTTTATTACACCAAAACAAAATAATTTATCTTGAACTTTGCCTTTTATTCCTTTTGTCAATCTGTTGATTGTTTTCTTGCATTTTTCTACTGCTTAGCCGAAACAACTGAACTCTGTCTAAATATTTAATCTTTTAATTTTAATTAATCTAAAGATCAAAGCCCTTGATCCCTTTAACATTTTTCTCATTTCTTTTCAAAGTGTTTCCCTCCTTCCAGCACCCATAATGAATACCACATTTAATTCTGGGAAGCGACAATCCTCTAGTGAGGCAATGGGTTCTCACTTGTAGTCAAACCAACACACCTGTGTCTCTTTGGTAATCTTGTTTTCGCCGATTTTTCTCACCCACCTAATATCCATGCTTCATGGGACTCTTCCAAGCTATATTAACTTAGAGTATTCCAAGCTGAGTATTGGTTTCATTTTCCAGGGGCATGTTCCTAGGCCTTCAGGTGCATTTAATAGTTCTATTCTCTCTGATTTGCAGCATCTCCGGAATTACAATCACTTGTAAAGTCCATTTTTCCAGATCACTGAGATTCCACGTAGAGTTGAACTGAAGTTTTCCCACCTACTGGTGTGGGTCATTAGAGCCATCTACACCAGAATAAATTCACTCTCTCACTTAACTATCGGCCCTGCTTCACTGTCCTTCTTTTAATGGTATTTGCTAAGCACTAACTACGTGCTAGGCACTGTACTAAGCACTGGGTTAGATACGAGGTAATCAGTTTGGATACAGTCCATTTCCCGCATGGGGCTCCAAGTATTAATCCCTGTTTTACAGATGAGGTAACTGAGTCACACAGAAGTGACTTGCCCTAGGTCCCACAGCAGACAACTGGTGTGACACAGTGGCTACAGCACAGGCCTGGGAATCAGAAGGACCTGGGTTCTAATGCCCGCTCAGCCACTTGTCTGCTCTGTGATTTTGGACAAGTCCCTCAACTTCTCTGTGCCTCAGTTACCTCATCTGCAAAATGAGGATTAAGACTGTGCACTCCATGTGGGACATGGACGATGTCCAATCTGATTACCTTATATCCACCCCAGCACTTAGTACAGTGCCCGGGACATAAGTGTTTAACAAATACCTTAAAAAAAAGTGGCGGAACTGAATTAGAAACCAGATCCTTCTGGTTCCCAGGCCCGTGCTCTATTCATTAGGCCACATTGTTTCTCAGCATCCTCTTTCCAGCTTTTCTTCTTGCACATAATTATCCTCTTATCCAAGAGCATAAATATTTACTTTGTAAGTGGATTTATGATACTGGGTTTTCTCCTACCATAAAACCCCAAGCAGGTGGTAACCAATCAATCAGTCATACTTAAAGTGCTTACTGTGTGCAGAGTACCGTACTAAGAGCTTCGGATAATACAATACAACAATATAACGGACAGATTCCCTTCCCACAATGAAGTTACAGTCTAGGGCGGGGGGTTATAGTCTAGAAGGGTGCTGACAGTCTAAAGCTACAGTCTAACAGCCGCAGTTCCTTCAGGTGAAGAAAAGCTGGAAGTTTGGGAGTTTTGTGGCTGAGAGGGAGAAGGTATGCTTTATCCTCATTCATTTAATCGTATTTATTGAGCCCTTACTGTATGCAGAGCACTGTACTAAGCGCTTGTAATAATGGCATTTAGTAAGTGCTTACTATGTGCAAAGCACTGTTCTAAGCGCTGGGGAGGTTACAAGGCGATCAGGTTGTCCCACGTGGGGCAACCTCCCAGCCCACCACTTTAACGTTCTGACTGATCTATTTGCCTTTGATTGATTTACCATCTTAATATTTATGTCTACTGTCATTCTCTTTAGAATATTGTGTGTATAGAGATTTATCCATACACTTGTCTTCTCCATTAGAGTACAAGCTCTTTGAAGGCAGAAATGATACCATGCACTTTTCCTATAAAGTTCAAATGTCCAGTACAGTGCTCTGCATAAAAGGGGCTCAATCAATTAATCAATTCTGTAAAAATGGTGATGACTATATAATAATTATGGCATTCATTAAGTGTCTACTAGGTGTCAAACACTGTTCTAAGCACGGAGTATAAGGGTTTGACTGGGAGAAAAATATACTCTCCAACAGAACTCCCCTCCAAACTCCCAGCCCAGTCCCCAAACTTGATCCTATGAGCAGTGCTCAGTTTACTCTAGGGAGCACTGAACCCTCCTTAGAGCTTCCTAACTAGGGGGAATCGTGGTCACATGGACCACACAGAAAACCGTGGCCATAACAACTCTGGAAAGTCACAAATTCCATCCCCTTCCTCACAAGGTATGGTGTAGTATAACCTCCCTCTCCCACTTCATCCCTGTCCCTCCTTCCTTCACTATCCCTCCAGCCTCCCGAGCACTTGGGAATTCACAACCTCCAGTAGCACTTGGGCACATAACTTACCCTAATATTGAAGCTCTATCTCATGTTCATCTCCCCTTTTCCTTTTTTTCCCCTATAAGGAAATTATTTTTGTATGGGTCTCCCCCACTAGACTGTAGGTTCCTTCAGGGTGGGAATCATGTCTACTAGTTCTATTTGCATTATCCCAAGTGCTTAGTACAGTACTTTGCCCAGACTAGGTGCTCAGTGAATATTATTAATTGATTCCCTACTATTCAGGGATAAACTGCCAAATAACCTACAACTCACAGAACTCCATCCATGAGGGAGGAGAAGGATCCTTCCCCCACTTTGCCATTTCAATCCATCAATGTTTATTAAGCACATACTGTGTGCAGAGCACTATACTAAGCACTTGAAAAAATACGATATAGTGGAGTTGGTAGACACATCCCCAGCCCAAAGTGAGCTCACGGTCAAGAAGGGGAGACAGGCATTAATATAAATAATTACAGATATTTACCTAAGAGATGTGGATCTATTCTGTCCCCTCAAGGGTGTACCTTTTCCCACAGCCATCTTCTTCTGCTATGTCTGTGGCCCAGCAATGATTCCAAACTTGTTTCTTCGGAACTGAAATTTGGAGTTCCTTCTGGACACCATCTTGTAACAGATTCCCTCTTCTTCAAGGTCAATCCAAATGCTGTTCTGCTCATCCAATGCATTCACAACAGTTACCCAAGATTGGGGTCACCCATCACCTCAGGGAGCAGGTTTCTGAGGCTGCCATTCATCCTTCATCCACAAAAGGAAGACTCTGTCATCACCAACTCCAGTCTCCAAGGACAGAAAAGAAGCAGTGTGGCTTAGTGGGAAGATCATGGGCCTGACAGTCAGAAGGGCCTGGGTTCTAGTCCCGGCTCAGCCGCTTGTCTACTGACTGTAACCAAGTAACTTCATTTCTCTGTGCCTCAGTTACCTCATCTGTAAAACGGAGATTAAGACTGTGAACTCCATATGGGACAGGGACCGTGTCCAACATGATTAGCTTATATCTATATTAACACTTAGGACTGTGCCTTTTTTAATACTATTTTTAAAAAAACAGCTGCACTGGAGACTCCCTTTGACTGCCAGTGGTCTGGAATTTGAATTTGTACTTTGCCTGCACCATCTCTTCTCTTCCTCACCCTTCCCCTTGACAAAGTAATAATTATGGTATTTTTGGATAAGTGCTTCCTATGTGCCAAGCACTGTATAAAGCAATCAATCAAGTGCTTTTAGAGCACTGCGCTAAGGTGTTGGGAGAGTTCAATATAGCACACACTCCCTTCCCACAACGAGCTTGCAGTCTAGAGCACCGGGATAGATTTGAAACCATCAGGTTGGATACAGTCCCTGTCCTACACGGGGCTCGCCATTTAAGTAGGAGGGAATCCCCATTTTATAGACGAGGTAACTGAGTCACAGAGAAGCGAAGCGACATGCCCAAGGTCACCCGGCAGACAAGCGGTGGAGCTAGGATTATAACTCAGGTCCTCTGACTTCTAGGCTCATGGTCTATCCACTAGGCCACACTCCTTCCCCGAAAGCATGCTCTGTTGAGCTCATCACACGTCCCTGCGGAAAGCTGTTGGAAATCTGATCGAAAGTAATAATGAGTCTCAGCTCCTGGGGACAAGGCAGTGAGCTCTTGGGAGCCACAGTGGGAGGGCTGGCGGGAGAGGAGGAGCTGGAGAAAAGGACAGCTACCCTTGCCCCTGCTTGATTTTTCTGGATCAAAAAATGCCTCGGCTTCTGCCATCTGGAATCAGAGATCCGCTGCCCAGCTGGGAAGGAGGCAACCTATCTCAGTGCACGGGGAGAATGGCGTTGTTGGGGAGGGATAAAAGAATGCAGCTGCAGCTGACGTGCTGATGGCTGAATCAGCAGGAGCTCCATGCCAGCCACCCCAGCCTCGTGTGTGTCCTTAAATGGCCCTGCAGTGAAATGGACCATTGGAGAGCAAGCAAGCTAGAGAGGGCTTGGTGGGTATTTTCCTGGGCTTCAAGGCTGTCCATCACCTCGCCCCCTCCTACCTCACCTCCCTTCTCTCCTTCTACTGCCCAGCCCGCACCCTCCGCTCCTCCACCGCTGATCTCCTCACCGTACCTCGTTCTCGCCTGTCCCGCCATCGACCCCCGGCCCACGTCCTCCCCCGGGCCTGGAATGCCCCCAGTCCCTCTGCCCATCCGCCAAGCTAGCTCTCTTCCTCCCTTCAAGGCCCTGCTGAGAGCTCACCTCCTCCAGGAGGCCTTCCCACACTGAGCCCCTTCCTTCCTCTCCCCCTCGTCCCCCTCTCCATCCCCCCCATCTTACCTCCTTCCCTTCCCCACAGCACCTGTATATATGTATATATGTTTGTACATATTTTTTACTCTATTTATTTATCTATTTTATTTGTACATATCTATTCTATTTATTTTATTTTGTTAGTATGTTTGGTTTTGTTCTCTGTCTCCCCCTTTTAGACTGTGAGCCCACTGTTGGGTAGGGACTGTCTCTATATGTTGCCAATTTGTACTTCCCAAGTGCTTAGTACAGTGCTCTGCACATAGTAAGCGCTCAATAAATACGATTGATGATGATGTTGATTTTCACCCCTCCTACTCTTGTGAACCATTCCCCTGCCCGTATACTAAAGTCTGCTTGCCCCCTATGAAGAGGAGTGGCGGAGCCGGGATTGGAACCCACAACCTCTGACTCCCAAACCCATGCTCTCTCCACTGAGCCACGCTGCTTCTCACCAGTGCGTAGAACAGTGCTTTGTACATGATGATGATGGCATTTGTTAAGTGCTATGTGCAAAGCACTGTTCTAAGCACTGGGGAGGATACAAGGTGAGCAGGTTGTCCCCCGTGGGGCTCACAGTCTTCATCCCCATTTTCCAGAGGAGGGAACTGAGGCCCAGAGAAGCTAAGTGACTTGCCCAAGGTCACCCAGCTGACACTTGGCAGAGTCGAGATTGGCACCCGTGACCTCTGACTCCCAAGCCCGGGATCTCTCCACTGAGCCACGCTGCTTCTCACCAGTGCTTAGAACAGTGCTTTGCACATAGTAAGCGCTTAACAAATGCCATCATTATTATTTAAAAACAACCTCATTTTATGCCATGTTGCATTAGAAAAGCCTTCCCAGACTGAGCCCCCTCCTTCCTCTCCCCCTCCCCATCCCCCCCGCACATGTATATATATATTTGTACATATTTATTACTGTATGTATTTTACTCCTACATATTTATTCTATTTATTTTATTTTGTTAATATGTTTTGTTTTATTGTCTGTCTCCCCCTTCTAGACTGGGAGCCCGCTGTTGGGTAGGGACCATCTCTATATGTTGCCAACTTGTACTTCCCAAGCGCTTAGTACAGTGCTCTGCACACAGTAAGCGCTCAATAAATACGACAATGAATGAATGATGGTATTCACTGCAGCGTAATGGACTGTACTGAGCCTGTGAACCCCATGTGGTCAGAGGTCTGTCTGATATGATTGCATTTTATCTACCCCAGCACTTGGCAGATAGTAAGCATGTAACACACTATTATTACTATTATTGATCATTATTATTATGAGTGGTGGGTGCATTGATGTGGCTTGGGGTGTTGGGAATTAATCGGGCTAGGCTTCCTGGAGAAGGTGGGATTTTAGGAGGGCTTTGAAGGTGACCAGAAAGAAACCATCATATGGAATATTTATTTTGCACAATTTAGTTAACCAATTCCCCAAATCAGGGGGTGTCATTATTTAATTGAGTCTCAACTTCATGTATCTGACTTCAAACTGAAAAACAACCAAATGGGCTGAGATTAAGAAATGGCGAGGTCAAATGCAAACTATAACTATGGGTCACTTCAACTTGAAGGTTTTTAATTTTTTTATGGTATGTTAAATGCTTACTATGTGCTAGGCACTGTACTGAGTACTGGGGTTGGCACCAGATAATCGGGATGGACAAAGTCCGTATCCTACATAGGGCTCACAGTCTGAATCCCCATTTTACAGATGAGGTAACTGAGGCACAGAGAAGTGAAGTGACTTGCCCAAGGTCACATAGCAGACAGGTGGCAGAGCCAGGATTAGAATGCAGGTGCTTGTAACGGGGATGTACCTTTCAGGACAGCTTCCTCTGGGAAGGATTGAAACACGACAATACTATTTGGAATTTCTTCCCTAAAATGATGCAGAATATCATCCTTGGGTGCCTGAAATTATCCAAAGAAGGGAAGTCAGGGCATTTTTCCCCCTCTAGACAGTAAGCTCCTTTTTGCAGGGCGCATGTCTACCCATTCCATTGTATTGTACTCTCCCAAGCGCTTACTAAGTGCTCTGCGTACAACAGACACTCAATAAATACCATTTTTTGATTGATCGATATTTGTTACCAACCGTAAATAGTATTCTTGGGTTTTCCCTTGGGCAATTAAGGCACTGAACCCAGAACCGGTGTAATCAATCAGGCAAAGGTATTTATTGAGAACCCACTATGTGCAGAGCACTGTACTAAGCACTTGGGAAAGTACAATGGGGAGTGTAATGAACAGAGAGGTGTAGGTATTCAGCAGTTTTGAAAGTGTGAGGTGCTTCACGGATTGTATATACAGCATAACCATAGAAACTGAGTTAATATTAGACCTTTCTACTCATTAAGGTCAGACACAGACAGCAGTTGCTACGGTGGTGTTTGAAGGCTGTGCCTGACTGCATAACAATTAGACACATTTTCCTGAGAGTGGATTTCTTCTGGTCACTAGTGAATGAACTGGATTTGGGCCCAGCTGAACTCTGAGGTTTGAGTTGGCAACTCCTTACGGCCATAATAGCCCCTAAAATCAATCAATGGAAAATGCTATTTATGTCAAATATGGATTTTTCAGCAGATAATAATAACAATTGTATTTAAGTGCTTACTCTGTGTCAAGCACTGTTCTAAATGCTGGGGCAGATATGTTAATAATAATAATGGTATATTTAAGCGCTTACTATGTGCAAAGCACTGTTCTAAGTGCTGGGGCATACAAGGTGATCAGGTTGTCCCATGTGGCGCTCACAATCTTAACCCCCATTTTACAGATGAGGTAACTGAGGCACAGAGAAGTTAAGTGACTTACCCAAAGGTACAGAGTGGATAAGTAATAATAATAATAATGGCATTTATTAAGCGCTTACTATTTGCAAGGCACTGTTCTAAGCGCTGGGGGTATACAAGGTGATCAGGTTGTCCCACGGGGGGCTCACAATCTTCATCCCCATTTTACAGATGAGGGAACTGAGGCCCAGAGAAGCTAAGTGACTTGCCCAAAGTCACACAGCTGACAAGTGGCAGAGGCAGGATTCGAACCCATGACCTCTGGCTCCCAAGCCCGTGCTCTTTCCACTGAGCCATGCTAATCAGGTTGGAGGCAGTCCCTGTCCCACAAGGGGCTTACAGTCTTAATCCCCTTTTACACATGAGGTAAATGAGGCACAGACTTGCCCAAGGTCACACAGCAGACAAGTGGAGGAGGCAGGATTAGAACCCAGGTCCCTCTGATTCCCAAGGCCTGTGGTCCATCCACTAGGCCATACTTTTCATCTAGCTAATGATGAGTAGTGACAGTGGGTTGTCCCAGTGCGAGTAATTGTAGCCCAGTATCGCTTTAATCACTGTCCAAATATGGGTCAATCAATCAATCAATCCATCGGTCGTATTTACAGAGCAATTACTGCATGCAGAGCACTGTACTAAGCACTTGGGAGAGTACAACGTAAAGGCACCCTAGTGCTTAAAGCAGATCAGGGCTCAAATTGTGACCTCACCAGTGAACGAAAACTAAAGGGGTTAAAACATCTTGTCTGGTACCATTTAGCCACCAGTAAAACCACCAGCTAAATAGACGAGGTGGCTTTCTTAACTTGCGGAAGGCAATTTAAATGACAGCTACCACAGGTTTGTATTCTGAGTGTGCACTCCTATAGATCGGGATTACATGCGGATGAAAAATAGCCCGTATGGCTTTTGAAGAAAATGAATGACTGCAAAACCTGAAAAAGAGCAGAAGAAAAGTTGGCATGCTCAAAGGTTAATTAAAATTTGACTCTACAGGATGGAGGCTTTTATTTATAGGAACCTCAGCTGGTCTTCAGCAGACATGGTTCTTTCTAATTAAAAGACTATGAACAGCCAATAGTAATCAGTTTAAAGAATAGGATATTTTAACCAAACAAATGAATCAAGGGCCTTTTCCTAGCCACTCTGCAGTGGGTGTCTGTGAAAGATGCTTGAATCATTTGCATTTGACCACTGGGTTCAAATGTCAGCAAAAAAAATCACTTTAGGATGAAAAGGAGAGCACTAGGTAAAGCCATGTAAAATAAATCACAGACATTACCATGTAAATGTGAAATTCCCCTAATCATTCTGGAATCATTGTAAAACTTCATCATTACATACAAATGTGATAGGTTGGTTATGGTATGTTTTAAATGCCTACTGTGTGCTAAGCACTATATTAAGATCTGGGAAAAATTAAAATGAACAGTTCAGGGAGCTTCCAGATGGGAGATTTAGGAAAAAGAAATCTTATTCTGAACTCAGAAGGACCTAGGTTCTAGTCCCAGCTCTGTCACTTTTCTGCCATGTGACACTGGGCAAGTCACTTAACTTCTCTGTGCCTCAGTTACTTCATCCGTAAAATGAGGGTTAAGATTGTGAGCCCTACTTGGGATGGAGGGCTCACCGAGAAGCAGCGTGGCTCAGTGGAAAGAGCCCGGGCTTTGGAGTCAGAGGTCATGGGTTCAAATCCCGGCTCCACCACTTATAAGCTGTGTGAGTTTGGGCAAGACACTTCACTTCTCTGGGCCTCAGTTCCCTCATCTGTAAAATGGAGATGAAGACTGTGAGCCACCCGAGGGACAACCTGATCACCTTGTTAACCTCCCCAGTGCTTAGAATAGTGCTTTGCACATAGTAAGCGCTTAATAAGTGCTATCATTATTGTTATTATTATGGAGACTATGTCCAACCTGATAACTTGTATCTACCCCAGAACAGTGCCTGGCACACAGTAAGCACTTAATAAATACCACAAAAAGCTCCATTATATAAACACATGTATTTATAAATTGCACTGCATAAACAGGAATCAGGGAACCACAACAATCAAGTGATTGATGAAAAATAGCCTGGTCTAGTGGAAAGAAGAAGGGCCCGGGAGTCCAAGGAACGGAGCTTTAATTCTGGCTCTGCCACTTGTCTGCTATGTGACCTTGGGCCAGTCACTCCACTTCTCCGGGCCTCAGTTACCTCATTTGTAAAATGGAGATTATGATTCATTCATTCAGTCATATTTATTGAGCGCTTACTGTGTGCAGAGCACCGTACTAAGCGCTTGGGAAGTACAAGTCGGCAACATCTAGAGATGGTCCCTACCCAACAACGGGCTCACAGTCTAGAAGGGGGAGACATGGACTGTGTCCACCCTGATTAGCTTGTGTCTACCCCAGCACTTAGAAGAGTGCTTGGCACATAGTAAATGCTTAACAAATACCCCAAAAATGCTAAGACAAATAAAGGAGGAAAGATGGAGAGAGGCGGGGAGGAGAGGAAGAGAGATAAAGATGGAGAAATAGAGGAGGAGAGGAAGAGAGACGGAGATGGAGAAATGGGAGAGGAGAGGAAGAGAGAGGCCAAGATGGAGAAATACAGGAGGAGAGGAAGAGAGACAAAGATGGAGAAATAGGGGAGGAGAGGAAGAGAGACAGAAATGGAGAAATAGAGGAGGACAAGAGAGAGATTCATTCATTCATTCATATTTATTGAGCACTTACTGTGTGCAGAGCACTGTACTAAGCGCTTGGGAAGTACAAGTTGGCAACATATAGAGACGGTCCCTACCCAACCATGGGCTCACAGTCTAGAAGGGGGAGACAGAGAACAAAACCAAACATATTAACAAAATAAAATAAATAAAATAAACATGTACAAATAAAATAGAGTAATCAATCAATCAATCGTATTTATTGAGCGCTTACTGTGTGCAGAGCACTGTACTAAGCGCTTGGGAAGTACAAGTTGGCAACATATAGAGACAGTCCCTACCCAACAGTGGGCTCACAGTCTCAAAGGGGGGAGTCCTGCTTTCCCCTACTGGGAAGCCCTCCAACCTCTTCTCTTCCTAGTGGGATTTATTAAGCGCTTGCTCTGTGCCAAGCACTGTACTAAATGCCCGCTTTGTGACCCATTTCTGTATCATCATCATCGTTATTATTATTATTGTTAAGCACTTACTATATGTCAAAAACCGTACTAACTGCTGGAGTTGACACAAGATAATCAGATTGGATGCAGTCCCTGTCCCGCAGGGCTCACAGCACCTGAACAGGAGGGAGTAGGATTTAATCCCTATTTTACAGATGAGGGAAATGAGGCACAGAGAAGTTAAGTGACCTGCCCAAGGTCACACAGCAGATAAGTGGCAGAGCTGGGATTAGTTAGACTCCAGGTTCTCCGACTCCTAGACCCACACTCTTTCCACTAGGTCACTCGTGGGAAAGGGACCATATCATCATCAATCGCATTTATTGAGCACTTACTATGTGCAGAGCACTGTATTAAGCGCTTGATGATTATCCTGTATCTATCCCAGTGCTTAGTAATAACAATAGTAATAATAACTGTGGCATGTGTTAAGCTCTCACTATAAGGCAAGCACCGTACTAAGCTCTGGGAGGGAGTGTAAGCAAAATAGGTTGGACACAGTCCCTGTCCCACATCGTGCTCACAGTCTTAATTCCCATTTTACAGATGAGGTCACTGTGGCACAGAGAAATGAAGTGACTTGCCCAAGGTCACAGAGCAAACAAGTGGCAGAGATGGGATTAGAACCCATGACCTTCTGATTCCCAGGCCCTTGCTCGATCCACCAGGGCCTGCTGCTCAAATAGCATTATTATTATTATTACTAATACAAAGAAGACGACTAACAGTAACCACCAGGTGCATGTGTTCCTGAAAATAATTATTCATGTGGCCATCCAGATGCCAGTTTAAAACATCAGAGTCATTGCATATTTGAGTAAAACCAAACTGGGGGTTTAGGAATTCAGTTTTCCTTTCTCCGATGGGTTTCCTGAACTGGCTCTGGAAGGGATGGATCCCACTCTTCCCTCCTGATCTTATCTGCCCAGCATGCGCCTGGGTGAGGAGCTATAAGTGCCCTCATCATGCTGGACACCCTTTTAATAGGCCCCATTTCCTCCCATTCTTCCCTTTGAAAAATCCCTTTGTTTCAGATTTCAAAAAGAATCCATCCCCAGCCAGGGCAGAGGCCAATAAATACATCCTCATCCACACACTCTAAGCCTCAGTCACAGGCATCTCATGGTGCTACCTTACCTTGCTTCACCCTCGTCTCTCTTCTCTTTAGCCTCTGAGTCCTCTCACAAACTATCATTCCTAACTGCAAATGATGAGAGCAGAATAACCTCTTTATGTCCAAGGCCAGGTCGGCTGGTCTGAGTACACCATCAGAACAGGTTTAAAATACCCACACCTGACTCAGTCTAATGAGTTTTTAAAATGCTAATCAAAGCCAGACTATCAAGACATCTACACTTACCACCTTGGTAAGGAGAGTTGGAAATAGCTTCACACTCCTTCATTTTCTCTTGGATTTTTTCTCAGTAACAAATGCCATAAAAAAAATCACAAAAACAAGATCCCGGAATAGCAAAAGCTCACCATGTGAGGCCAGAAGAAACCCACCTCCAACTAATTTTTTTTTCCAGTTCCTTTGGAATTATTGTAAGAGGCTTTCACTGTGGCAGAGACAATGTCCTGGATTTAACTCCTCTGGAACAAGGACACTGAATCCTTTTAATGAAAATTTGGGGACAGTGGTGAGTACAATACGTCCATGAGAGGATTGCTCATATTATCCGAAGCATTTCTGGCAAAGACATTTTCAAATTCTGTGCCATAGTAGGGTAGACATTACAGCCTCCTTCTCATTTCTCCTACTAAAACAAGAAATGGAATCGTTGGGAGGTGAATGCCATTCTTGATAACAATTCCTTATATAATGCTTGAAGTAAAAGAACTCCATCCATTTTCATTGCTCAATCTTATTCCTTAAGGTGAACTGCACAGGAACTGGCTCTCTAATGAAATATTCCCTTCAACAGAATTTTTCAGGTCACAGAAGGCAGGACTGTCTTGGCCACAAATCTAGAATAACTAAAGTTGAGCAGCATTGCCCCCCTCCCAAACAAAAACAAAAAAAAACTTAAATCTTTTTTTGTAATGCAATCCCAGTTTATCAAACTCGCTTACAACCTCATTCAGGGGCTCTAGAAACAATGCATAGTGTAAATCATGGATATTGACTTAATAAATGTGGCAGAGTGATATAAAGTATTAATAAAAATGCTGAAACTTATCTCCTACGTAGAGATGAAAAGTACAATTACAGCTTACTTCCATGAATGATGATTTTATAAATTACAGAGCTGGGTTGGTATAATCTGTGACAACCGACATAAATAAAAATTAAAATCCCCGGGGGGGTTTCCCCCCTCTGAAATGGCTACTGATAACAAAGGTCTCTAACCAAAAAGGACTTCAAGGGAAAGTCTCCGTTTTCTTGTCCTTAGCATCTCCAGGGAGACTCGGATAACCTTTTGATTGTGAATCCCAACATCAGCATCACAATTTTGTTTCACGATGACTAGCCAGCCTGTGTACTGAGATACTGCTCCTAACTTTCATCCCTCATCCCACCCTCTTACTGTTCCTGCCAGAATTCCTATTCCCTCTTCAGTCAGACACTCCCCACCAGGGCCATTTCTGCCCACCAGATTTTTATTTAGCTCTCTCAGTTATTTATATGAGTATAAATAACAATATACAATGTGTGTGTGTGTTTATTTGTGGGTGTAAACCCTCCTTGATCTTCTGAACTAAGGAAGAGTTTCATTTTAATACCTCCCAAAGAGAATCATTTAGAAATATATGGGCAAGGCAATGTTTGTCAAAAGGCATTCCCTGTTCCTTCCGTGAGGAGAGATCTGTATTACACTGACTACTAATCACCTTTCCACACACTTCACCCCCTGCCCCTACTTTTCTCCTGCTAATTCTGAGGTCCAGGAGTAAAAGTGCAATTAGCAAAAGGGTCAATTTCCTCAGAACCAGATTGTGCAAAAATAATAGCGCTTTCTTTCTTTTTTTTTTCCTCTCTCGCCAGGCATTGTATTAAGCACTAGGGTAGATACAAGATAATCAAGTAGGGCACAGTCTCTGTCCCCCGTAGGACTCACAATCTTAATCCCCATTTTACAGGTGACGCAACCGAAGCACAGAGAAGTGAAGTAACTTGCCCAAGGTCACACAGCAGGCAAGTGGCGGAAACAGGATTAGAACCCAGATCTGCGCTCTATCCACTAGGCTACGTTGTTTCTCATTCTGCTCTCTAGGGCTGAAATTCTCTGGCTCAAACCCGAGAGCCGGACCCCTTCCAAGACTTTCCTAGGAAAAGTCTCATTTCCAACCATCACTCGAACAAGCGAACAGTATTCATTAAAATACTCAGCCGCCTGGAAAAAATAATAATTGAAGAAGCGCTGAAGGGCTTTGGCAAAAATAACAAATCACCAGAGTTGGAGAAGTCAGTGAGCGGGGCTGCTCAGCTCACTGATGCTAATTTGTCCAGTGGGATCAGTGACCAGGACATACTTGTTCCCTTCAAACAGTACAACTTCCCCATAGGTGGCTACCCAACCAGATATCCATCATGAAATATTTCAGCTTTTCTCATTCCCAGTTCCCAAGCAGGATTCTGGCATCGATTTTTGCTGGGGACTTATAGATTTCAGTGAATCCCTCCCCTCAGATTGCTGCACCGTGCATTCACTGGACTGGATCCCTCAATGGTAGTCATTGAGCACTTTGTGCAGAGCGCTGTACTAAATGATTAGGAGAGTAATAATAATAAACAATAATTACGGTATTTGTTAAGCGCTCACTATGTGCCAAGTACTGTTCTAAGCGCTGGGGTAGATACAAGGTAATCAGGTTGTCCCTGATGGGACTCACGGTCTTCATCCCCATTTTCCAGAGGAGGTAACAGGCACAGAGAAGTGGCTTGCCTAAGGTCACACAGCAGACAAGTGGTGGAGGCGAGACTAGAACCCATGACCTCCGACTCCCAAACCCGTGCTCCTACCTCTAAGCCACACAGTTGATAGACATGACCCCTGACCTCAAGGTGCTTTCAGTCTAATGGCACTGTGTGACCTTGGGAAAGTCACAACTTCTCTGGGCCTTAATTTCCTCATCTATAAAATGAGCATTAAATCCTACTCCTTCCTGTTTTAGACTGTGAGCCCCATTTGGGACAGGGACTGTGCCCAACCCGATTATCTTGCATATACCCCAGTGCTTAGTACAGTGCTCAGTACCTTAACTTTTGGTAGTAGTAGTAGTAGTAGTAGTAGTAGTAGTAGTAGTAGTAGTAGTAGTAGTAGCAGTAGTAGTAGTAGTAGTAGTAATAGTAGTAGAAGTAGTAGTAGTCATCACAACTTTATATCAAACCAGTCAAATCATTTTTCCTTAGCAAGTTTTTCAGCCCAAGAGAGGAAGTTCCAAACCCCGGCTCTGTGGAATAGAGGGAACGGGAAGAAGAAATTCTTGTTGTAGAGAAGCAGGAATATGGAAGGGCTATAGTGTTGGATTTAGGGAGGGAGGAACTTCCAAGTCCTTATTTACTACGCCCTTCTCCTTAGTAACCCAGCAGAGGAAGTACTAGCCAGAAAAGAAAGAACAATCTCAAAGCTCACCCCATCATGGGGCACCACTGAACCTTGGGGAGTTTGAGAGTCCGTGATTTACAGCATCCTCCCCCGACTTCCGAAACGGCCAAGAGGTTAACCAAAAATGAGGATGAACTCAGCCAGCATGTCCCCCTTTTCTCTGGACGATATTGTTGCTTTGGAGAAATGCAGGAGGGGCCGGAGCCTGCTGTCATTTTTGGAATGACGATTCTTGTACACTCAGCAGCAAACACAATCTTATTTTATTTTATGGGCAAAAATAGACATTCTTCATGCCAATTTGGTTGCCACAAATATCAGAATATCTTCTAGCGTCTAAATGGAGCCTTGATTTTTCTTAGAGAATGAGACAGTCTTCCCAAACTTCATTGGTGTACTGCTCAGTACTCATTTAGTGAATTAAATGTGGCTTTTTACACCGGAAAAATAAGCGCTTGCCTACCGCCATCTAGAGTTCAGTGTTTCAAAAAGAAAAACCGAAGATGAGAAAGCAGGACTTTTTTTAAAAATGTGAACATTTGGTGCCATAAAATCTGAAATCCATTACAGATTGTTGTTGCTAGTTAAAACTAGAAGCCCCTGACCGTACTCTACAAAGCTAGCTTTCTCAGGGAAGAACTGGAGATCTTGACCAGTTTTGGAAAAACCATGAATTTATCAATCAATCAATCAATCAATCATATTCATTGCACGCTTACTGTGTGCAGAGCACTGTACTAAGCGCTTGGAAAGTACAAGTTGGCAACATATAGAGACAGTTCCTACCCAACAGTGGGCTCACAGTCTAGAAGTCTAGAATTTATGGTGTGGCATCTCCTTTTGACTGCTTTCTTTAGAAGCAACTTCTCCCCAACACCTCTCCCTCGGCTGAAGTGCCCGTTCAACCTCTTTTTATTCCCCTTTAAGTTTTTCAGGCCATAAGTAAATATTTATTTAAATTAATATGTCTCTCCCTCTAGGCTGTAAGCTCATTGTGAGCAGGGAATGTCTGTTTATTGTTATATTGTACTCTCCCAAGCGTTTAGTACAGTCCTTTGCACACGGTAAGGACTCAGTAAATAATAATAATGATGGCATTTATTAAGTGCTTACTATGTGCAAAGCACTGTTCTAAGAGCTGGGGGGTTACAAGGTGATCAGGTTGCCCCCCGCGGGGCCCACAATCTTCATGGGGGGGAATACAATTGAATTAATGGGTCCCAAAGGGGATAACAGAACAGACTGGGGCATCTCTTGGGTAGGGACTGTCTCTATATATTGCCAACTTGTACTTTCCAAGCGCTTAGTACAGTGCTCTGCACACAGTAAGCGCTCAATAAATACAGTTGATTGATTGATTGATCTCAGGACTGTCCAACCAATGCTGAGATGTCTGATCACCTTAGGACCCACCTCCACAAGATCACACTTTAAATCCCAGGGAGTAAAGGGATATTCTTCGTCTATGGCCCAGCCACAATTATTCTCCTGGCGCTGCCTTGGATAATCCAGAAAGAGAGATTATTTCCCTTTCTGAGTTGAAGGATGTATGGTTCGAATCCTTCCTGCCCACAGGAGAACATCCATCTCATTTCAAGACTGTGGGCAAAATTCATCAACCCGAGTCCCATTCTCTCTGCTACCCCAAGGAGAGTTTTGTCGCAGATTTAAATGCCTGTTCTCCACCCGGGGCCTCTGTTGCTAAAGGATCATGATAAGTTCATTGCCTCTTTCCCTCTCTCACTCATGCCTTAATCAATCAATCAATCGCATTTATTGAGCGCTTACTATGCGCAGAGCACTGTACTAAGCGCTTAATCACCCACAGGATGGCTGCTCCGTGCCAAGGTACGCCTACCAGCCCTAAACACATCTCTGCATTCCATCCTAGTGAGAGGCTGCTGCTCAGCTTCCCTACATCCCGGGTATCAGGAATTACTCAAAAAGAAGAGCAGGTTAGGGAAGGCTGGGAATCTGGTGGCAGAGGACAAAGGGAGAAGAAGATGACAAATAAAGGGGCTGGGATGGACGCAATACAAGGTTTCATGAACACAATTAATATCTCTTTCAAAGGTGGAGAAAAACAGAGCCTGAGAGAGATTGGGAGAGAGTGCTGACTCCGAGACCAATATTTGTAACTGTGTTTTGCTTCTGATGCATCCACCTTCATTTGCTAGTTTATGCTCTTTTCCCCGCCTTGGAAGTCCCTCCCTTTCCAAATCCAACACCATAGCCCTTCCCATGCCTTCCTGATATCCCACCTCCTCCAAAGAGCCTTCTCTGCTTAATTCCCAGCACACCAACTTTTAGAAACCCACCAGTCATCTCTAGCACTTATGCACTATTTATACCCATCCTTAGCCCTCTTATGCATAGATATTATTAACCGAATATATGTGCTTACATACAAATACACACACAAGTCTATTCATTGGTAATAATTGCGGTATTTGCTAAAAGCTATTTGCCAGGCACTCTACTGAACACTGGAGTAAGTACAATCAGCTCAGAAACAATCCCTGTCCCACCACTAAAGGAGAGGGAGAACAGGTATTTAATTCCCATTTCACAGATGAGAAAACTGAGGCACAGAAAAATGATGCGACTCGTCTAAGGTCACCGAGCAGGCAAGTGACTGAGCTTGGATTAGAACCCTGGTCTCTTGACGTCCACATCTGGGCTCTTTCCACTAGGTTATGCTGCATCTCCATTCAATTACGTATTTTGAATATTCTGTAAATATTTTTAGATCCATCCGTCCCATCAAAGTGTAAACTTCTTGAGGGCAGGGAATGTGTCACTTCTTTGTTTTATAATTCCAGAGTTAGTGCAGTGCATAGCATTCAGTGTATAATCTAAGAATACTATTACCACTACTACTGTAACTAATAATAATAATAATGATAGTAAACACTTACTTGTGTCAAGCATTATTCCAAGCACTGGGACAGATAAAGCAGATTCAGATTAAATAGTCCCTGTCCCACCTGGGATTGACAGTCTAACTAGAGGGAGTAGGATTTAATCCCATTTGACAGGTAACTGAGGCACAGAGAAGTTAAGTGACTTACCCAAGGTCACACAGCAGACGAGTGTCAGAGTGGGCATTAGAACCCAGGTCCTCTGACTCTCAGGACTCTGCTCTTTCCACTAAGCCATGCTGCTTCCCCTTTTAGATATCAGGCCCTCTTTTCACCTCCCGACAAGTTTCCGAGAAGCTCCCAGGTAGTTTGGGAAAATAAGCCCATCTGGCCCCAGAAACGGTACAATTTTTATTCCGGTTGCCCAAAGGCACTCGTACATTCATCACAAGGTCCCTATTCAGGGCCCGGACGTGCACCCCGTGTGTAATTTGTTTAGCAATGAGCTGTGAACTCGGATCTCAATTTTCACAACAGGATACGGTTTGATTAAATACGTCTAAATGCATCTGTAATGGAATTATAGATTTCAATTAGGGGCGGGAAGCACAACAAGGCCGTATTTCATCCTACTTGTTCTGGAAATCTAGACCCAGAACAAGAAATGTAGATCTGACGCAAGGCTCCACAAGCCCTCCCTCCTCACGTACTTCAGGCAGATTAAACGCACTGGCTTTTTAAAGAAGCCCATCAGGACCGATTTCTGTTTCCCTTTCCACCTAGAATCACACCCTAGACTTATTAGCATTAAGCAATGAATTATTGGCTCCCTTCTGTTCGCTAACCATTACTCCACTGTGCTCTTTCCAGTTTGAAATGGGGGAAGGCCGGGGATAGGAGAGAGGGGAAATGTTTTCACTATAGGGGAATGGATCCTGCACCTGGGATTTTGGAGAGACCTGAAACTCTGCATTTCCTGGGCTTCAAGGCTGTCCATCCCCTCGCCCCCTCCTACCTCACCTCCCTTCTCTCCTTCTCCAGCCCAACCCGCACCGTCCGCTCCTCCGCCGTTAATCTCCTCACCGTACCTCGTTCTCACCTGTCCCGCCATCGACCCCCGGCCCATATCATCCCCCTGGCCTGGAATGCCCCCAATCCCTCCACACATTGGCCAAGCTAGCTCTCTTCCTCCCTTCAAAGCCCTACTGAGAGCTCACCTCCTCCAGGAGGCCTTCCCAGACCGAGCCCCCGCCTTCCTCTCCCCCTCCTTCCCCTCCCTTACCTCCTTCCCCTCCCCACAGCACCTGTATATATGTATATATATTTGTACATATTTATTCTGCTAATATGTTTTGTTTCGTTGTCTGTCTCCCCCTTCTAGACTGTGAGCCCGCTGTCGGGTAGGGACCGTCTCTATACGTTGCCAACTTGGACTTCCCCAGCGCTTAGCACAGTGCTCTGCACACAGTAAGCGCTCGATAAATATGACCGAATGAATGAATGACAGTTTTACACTAATTGTTTTTCGCCTCCTTCTCCCCTTTACCCCGGGGAGACCAGTGGTCATAAGAGAAGCAGCGTGGCTCAGTGGAAAGAGCCCGGGCTTTGGAGTCCGAGGTCATGGGTTCGAGTCCCAGCTCCGCCACATGTCTGCTGTGTGACCTTGGGCAAGTCACTTAACTTCTCTGAGCTTCAGTTACCTCATCTGGAAAACGAGGATTAAGACTGTGAGTCCCACGTGGGACAACCTGATCACCCTGTAACCTCCCCAGCGCTTAGAACAGTGCTTTGCACATAGTAAGTGCTTAACAAATGCCATTATAAAAAAAAAAGACAGATTGTGAGCCCCATGCTGAACAAGGACCGCGTCCAGTCTAATTTGTATCTTCCCTAACCTTCAAACAGTGCTTGGCACTTCGTAAGTACTTAACAAATACCATTAAAAAAAGGCATAAGACACCTAATGTGGTTTTAGGGTGCAGAAAGTTGATGCTCTTTCACCATCATGTGAGAACTATGCAGCTCAAGGCTTCAGAATGCAACTTGTCATTGCCATTTTGAGTCGGATGGAACAGCATATTCAGGAAGACTGCCGCGCCTTACTCTCCCGGGAAAAAGGGCAAATATGAAAAATTAATTGCCGAACACAATGCAATGTTGACAAAGGGATATTTCAGTTCTGACACCAGCCTTTCAACCTTTTCCTTCACGAATAGTAGCTACAGTACCTTACCTTGCTCCTCTTGGATGCAATGCACTGTACTAAGGGTTTGGGAAAGTTCACCCCAAAGATGGGACACACACAGAGTTTACCCTCTAACGGGGAAGACGGCCTTAACAATATTTACAATTCAACTTCATTCCGGAAAGTTTAAACGCCCAAGCTGAATGCCTCAAATCCACACGAGAAAATTACTAATAGAGGGGGAAGCTTTTCCACCTCTTCAAAGCCTGTTAGCATTAGCTAATTCATCCTCGTTAATTAAACAACTTTAGGAGGAGGAAATTAGGGTTTTGACCTTTAAAACGGGAAATGAAGAGAGGTGGAGGGTCTTTTCCCACAGTCAGAGTTGAGGCCTGGGTGTTGGTAATCTCAGCCAAGCTTCCAAATTTTTATACTCCCAATCTGGTGAGATAGATATTCCCAGAAAGCTTCCTGGTAGTCCTCCAAGTGTGGCTCCTGGAAGGTGGAAAGCCGGCCTGACCTCTGCCTGGGAGCAGCTGAAGTCACCAACAATAAAAACAATAATAATAATGGCATTTGATAACACTGTGTGCCAGTGAGGCCCAGAGAAGTGAAGTGACTTACCCACGGTCACACAGCAGACAATCCCAGCTCCGCCAATTGTCAGCTGTGTGATTTCGGGCCAGTCACCTAACTTCTCTGCACCTCAGTTACCTCATCTGTAGAATGGGGATTAGAGCTGTGGGCCCCACGTGGGACAACCTGATCGTCTCAGCACTTAGAACAGTGCTTTGCACATAGTAAGTGCTTAACAAATGCCATTATGATGATGATGATGATGATGATGATGATGAACTAGAACATCACTAATAGAGAAGCAGCATGGCTCAGTGGAAAGAGCACGGGCTTTGGAGTCAGAGGTCACGGGTTCGTATCCCGACTCATCCACATGTCTGCTGTGTGACCTTGGGCAAGTCACTTAACTTCTCTGAGCCTCAGTTCCCTCATCTGTAAAATGGGGATTAAGACTGTAAGCCCCACGTGGAACAACCTGATCACCGTGTATCCCCCCCCCAGCGCTTAGAACAGTGCTTTGCACATAGTAAGCGCTTAACAAATGCCAGCATTATTAAGTGTGGAGCTAGTGGATACAGCACAAACCTGGGAGCCAGGAGGATCTGAGTTCAAGTTCAGCTCTGCCACTTGTCTGCTGTGTGACCTTGGGCAAATTAGTTCACTTCTCTGTGCCTCAGTTACCTCATCTGTAAAATGGGGATTAAGACTGTGAGCCCCATATGGGACATGGACATAGAACAGTGCTTAACAAATACCTTTTTTTAAAAAAAGAAAGTGGCAGATCTGGGCTTAGAACCCAGATCCTCAGGCTCAGGCTCTTTCCACTAGGCCACACTGCTTCTCAACACCACTAACAAGTCTCTTCACGATACTGTAACCTAGTACAGTATTCTCTGTTGTGATCTACAGCAGGAACCTAAACCCTAATGGATTTCCCGCATAAAAATCAGCCGTACCGGTGTGATAGACCGCAACTCCGGCACTTAGTAAACAAACTGCCTTCTCATATCCAATATCTGTCAGCAGACTGATGTCGGCAGGTGGTGGTGGGGGATATTTTGGAGGATATTTGTTTTTAACAGAAGGATGAATCAGTTTCTCTGCGTGAGCCGGCATCCCATAAAATCTATTCCCCAAATAATTGCAAACCGGAGAGTTTTATCATCTTAGCCTAAGCTAAAAAGCGCATCTGTAGAGTTGCCGAAGAGCACAAGGGCACTCATCCGTCAGAGAGAGAATGCAAAATAGAATGGATCGCTCTATTGGAAGAAACAATATAATAATAATAACAATGGCATTTATTAAGCGCTTACTATGTGCAGAGCACTGTTCTAAGCGCTGGGGAATTTACAAGGTGATCAGGTTGTCCCACGTGGGGCTCACAGTCTTCATCCCCATTTTACAGATGAGGGAACTGAGGCCCAGAGAAGTGAAGTGACTTGCCCAAAGTCACACAGCTGACAAGTGGTGGAGCCGGGATTTGAACCCGTGACCTCTGACTCCAAAGCCCGGGCTTTTTCCACTGAGCCACGCTGCTTCTCTATGAACATATTTTGCCAGCGAGTTCTTGAGATCCGATGTAGCACGGGAATCGAACTACCAATCAACCAGGGGCTCTTACTGAGTGTGCAGAGCACTGTACTAAGCACTTGGGAGAGTACAATATAGTGGACCCAATTCCTGCCCTCAGTTAATCAGTGATATTTATTGAGCGCTTACCGCACGCTGAGCACCGTACTAAACACTTGGGAGACTACAATATAACAGAGTTGGTGAACACGTTTCCTGCCCACCACGAGTTTACAGTCTAGAAGGGAGACAAACATTAAAATAAATTACGGATAAGTACGTAAGTGCTGGGGCTGAGAGAGGGGTGAATAAATAATAATGATAATGATAGCATTCATTAAGCGCTTACTATGTACAAAGCACTGTTCTAAGCACTGGGGATGTTACAAGGTGATGAGGTTGTCCCACGGGGGGGGCTCACAGTCTTAATCCCCATTTTACAGATGAGGGAACTGAGGCCCAGAGAAGTTAAGGGACCTTCATTCATTCATTCATTCAAATTTATTGAGCGCTTACTGTGTGCAGAGCACTGGACTAAGCGCTTGGGAAGTACAAGTTGGCAACATATAGAGACGGTCCCTACCCAACAATGGGCTAACAGCCTAGAAGGGGGAGACAGACGACAAAACAAAACATATTAACAAAATAAAATAAATAGAATAGTAAATATGTACAAGTAAAATAGAGGAATAAATCCGTACAAACATATATACAGGTGCTCTGGGGAGGGGAAGGAGGTAGGGCGGGGGGGATGGGGAGGGGGATGGGGAGAGGAAGGAAGGGGCTCAGTCTGGGAAGGCCTCCTGGAGGAGGTGAGCTCTCAGTAGGGCTTTGAAGGGAGGAAGAGAGCTAGCTTGGCGGATCAGTCAATCAATCAATCGTATTTATTGAGCGCTTACTGTGTGCAGAGCACTGTACTAAGTGCTTGGGAAGTACAAGTTGGCAACATGTAGAGACAGTCCCTACCCAACAGTGGGCTCACAGTCGAAAAGGGGGAGACAGAGAACAAAACCAAACATACCAACAAAATAAAATAGAATAGATAAGTACAAGTAAAATAAATAAATTAATTAATTAATATGTACAGACATATATACATACATACTTACAGGTGCTGTGGGGAAGGGAAGGAGGTAAGATGGGGGGGATGGAGAGGGGGATGAGGGGGAGAGGAAGGAAGGGGCTCAGTCTGGGAAGGCCTCCTGGAGGAGGTGAGCTCTCAGCAGGGCCTTGAAGGGAGGAAGAGAGCGAGCTTGGCGGAGGGGCAGAGGGATTGGGGGCATTCCAGGCCCGGGGGGTGACGTGGGCCGGGGGTCGATGGCGGGACAGGCGAGAACGAGGCCTAACGGTGAGGAGATTAGCGGCGGAGGAGCGGAGGGTGCGGGCTGGGCTGGAGAAGGACAGAAGGGAGGTGAGGTAGGAGAGGGCGAGGGCCTTGAAGCCGAGAGTGAGGAGTTTTTGCCTCCTTGCAGCCGAGAGTGAGGAGGACTTGCCCAAAGTCACACAGCTGACAAGTGGCGGAGTCAGGATTTGAACCCATGACCTCTGACTCCAAAGCCTGTGCTCTTTCCACCGAACCACGCTGCTTCTCCATAATACAAATCCAAATGCAAGGGAGAAGCAGAAGGGAGCTGAAGAAGAGGAAATGAGGGACTAGTCAGGGAGGGCTTCTTGGAGGGGATGTGCCTTCATCATCATCAATCGTATTTATTGAGCGCTTACTGTGTGCAGAGCACTGGACTAAGCGCTTGGGAAGTACAAGTTGGCAACATATAGAGACAGTCCCTACCCAACAGTGGGCTCACAGTCGAAAAAGGGAAGATGATCAGTGTGTCCCAGGTGGGGCTCACAGTCTTAATTTCCCATTTTACAGGCTCAGAGAAGTTATGTGACTTGCCCAAGGTCACACAGCAGTCACGTGGGGGAGCCGGGATTCGAACCCATGACCTCTGACTCCAAAGCCCTTGCTCTTTCCACTGAGCCACGCTGCTTCTACTCTCGACTTCTACTCTCTACTTCTTCGTCTACTCTACTGCCTTCAGGAGAGACAGACACTAAACTTGGGTTGTGAGCCACTCAAGGGCCGAGGACCTGTGTGTTCATTTTCTGTGCTTAGTAGAGTGATTTACACTCAATAAGCGCTTAATAAATGCTATTGGAGAAGCAGCATGCTCTAAGGGAAAGAGCATGCTTTTGGGAGTCAGAGAACCTGGGTTCTAATCCCAACTCTGCCGCTTTTTTTTTTTAACGGTATTTTTTAAGCACTTATTATGTGCCAGGCATGTACTAAACCCTGGGGTACATAAAACATAATCAGGTTGGACACAGTCTATGTCCCACATAGGGCTAACAGTCTTAATCCCCATTTTACAGATGAGGTAACAGGCACAGAGAAGTTAGGTGGCTTGCCCATGATCACACAGCAGACAAGTGGTGGGGCAGGGATTCGAACCCAGGTCCTCTGACTTTCAAGCCCGTGCTCTTTCCACTAGGCCACACTGCACATCCCTGCTTTGTGACCTTAAGATAGTCATTTAATCTATGCCTCCGTTTCCACATTTATAAAATGGGGTTTCAATTCCCGCTCTCCCTCCCTCCGACTGTGAGCCTCGTATGGAACCGAGACTGCTGGCCTGATGACCTTGTATCTATCCCAGTACTCGGCACGTAGTGCTTTATTAATTGGTTATTAAAACAAAATTAGAGCTATGAGGAAGCAACAGAGTATTAAGATGTGTATTTATGTGCTTAGGTCCTAGGGGAAGGGCTGAAATGGCAGCTGACAGGGGACAGGGTGGAGATGAGAGATTCATTCATTCATTCAATCAATCGTATTTATTGAGCGCTTACTGTGTGCTTACTTAAGCAGAAAGCGTTCTGAAGGTAGGAAATAGGTCTCGCTCACCCTTTGTTATTCCCTGTAACACTGGGGACGTAAGCACAGGATGTAATTTTAGAAATCCGTAAATTCCTCGAGGACAAAGTTCACTAGCTCCTCTAAGAGTCACACTGCGGTCTATTCCATTTTCCTAGACGGTGAGCTCATAGAGAAGTGGAAAAGTCGTGGGCTTGGGAGTCAGAGGTCGTGGGTTCTAATCCCGGCTCCACCACCTATCAGCTGTGTGACTTTGGGCAACTCACTTAACTTTTCTGTGCCTCAGTTACCTCATCTGTAAAATGACTGTGAGCCCCACAGGGGACAACCTGATCACCTTGTATCCCCCTCAGGGCTTAGAACGGTGCTTTGCACATAGTAAGTGTTTAACAAATACCCTCATCATGAGAAGCAGCGTGGCTCGGTGGAAAGAGCCCGTGTTTGGGAGGCAGAGGTCGTGGGTTCTAATCCCGGCTCCGCCACCTATCAGCTGTGTGACTTTGGGCAAGTCGCTTCTCTGTGCCTCAGTTGCCTCATCTGTAAAATGAGGTTTAAGACTGTGAGCCCCACATGGGACAACCCGATCACCTTGCTTAGAACAGTGCTTTGCACGTAGTAAGCGCTTAAATACCATCATCATCATCTCCAGACCGTGAGTTCGTTGTGGGCAGGAATGTGTCTTGTTGTTACACTGCACTTTCGCACACAGTAAGAACTCAATAAATAAGAATGAATGAATTCTCAACACACTTTCCTTTTTTCTGCCCTCCTTAAATGCGGCATTACAAGTTCACCTGCTGCCTTCTTGTGTTTCAAGGTGGATTCTTTTCCAGTTCCTCTTAAAAAGCAAGGAGGCTCTTGGCCTGAACAGCTCCTGGGGAAATGGAGAGGGTGGATCAGGAGGCAACCCTTCACTCACCCTCAGCCCTTCAGAGGATAAGACATCCTTTTCCTCCCAGGAGGAAACTGGAGCTGCCCCTTCCAGCCCTGGGTGGGCACCACACTGCCTTCTCCCCTCTCCAGACTGCAGGGCTGAAATCCAAACTGCTCTAGAAGAGTCAGGGGAACAGTACTTACCCCTGAGTCAATCAATCAATCATATTTATTGAGCACTTACTGTGTGCAGAGCACTGTATTAAGCGTTTGGGAAGTACAAGTTGGCACCATATAGAGACGGTCCCTGCCCAACAGTGGGCTCGCGGTCTAGAAGAGTCATTATCAAAGTTTGATTTCTAGCGAAGTCCCCTCTGGGGACTCGAGCTCAAAATCCCGGGCTCTAAACACCATCCAGTTTCCTCGGGACCTCCCTAATTCCGGAATGGGGTGTGGGAGGTTGAGAAACCAGACACGAGGATGCCCCTTGCCTGCCCTGATTTTAGAGGAGGCCCTTTCAAACGATCGATCAATGATATTGATTGAGTGCTTACTATGTGCCGAGCACTGCATTAAACGCTTGGGAGAGTACGCTATAACAGAGTTGGTAGACACGTTCCCTGCCCTCAACGAACTTCAAGAAGGAACCCCCTGGGTGAACTTGGGCAGATCCATTATGCAGCACTGGCTTACCGGTGCAGGCTGCCCAATGCCAAGCTCTGGACATCCAGGCCTGCCAGAAAACCAAGGAAAATGGCTCATTAAGAACCACTACTTCCACCACCACCACCACACTTGGTCCGTAGCTTCCCCAGGGTCCCAGACACACACACATACATATAAATACATATATATATATATATATATATATATATATATATATATATATATATATATATCCATGGGAAGGAGACACCGAGACCACCCAGAGGAATGTGAGGAAGAGATGAAGATGTATAAAGAAAGAGGAGACACAGAAACCCAGAGGGGAGGGGAAGGAGTGACAGAGACCCAGAGAAAGAGAGAGAAGGAAGGAGAGAGAAAGATCCAGAGAGAGAGGGAAAGGGAAAAACAGAAACTGAACAAAAAAGGAGAGGCAGAACCCCAGAGAGGAGAGAGTCAGAGACTCCAACACAGGATCTGTTAACAGACTAATCCACCAGTTATAAACCCAACTTTTTCTCAGCTGAAAGCAACTCGGCAGAAGTCTTCAGAGCAATAAACGCATCAGTCAGCGGATGTAAGTTGCCCATAAATTGCCTGGAGCAAAATGCAGGATTCCCTACATTTCCCCCTCTTACACCCTTCCAAAGCAGGAGCTGGTGGATTAAATTTCAGGTCCAGTTTCTCTGCTGACTCATGGCGTCTTTTATCCTCTGTGCCTCAGTTTCCCTACCTGGGTACTGAAGAAGGTGACTGTGGCCCTCAACGGTGTTTAACTCCTTTGAGCTCGGTACATGGGAGTCCTCACTGGGCCTTGAAGATAAGGAAGGTTTCTTTGTTTTTCGTTTTTTCACCTGATTCCCAGGTTTAGAGACAGCACAACGAGGGGAAGGAAATGAGGTTGGGTGGTGAACAAACCAGGCAGAAGTTTCAGATTTCTCCCTTAGCACAGAGTTAAAGCACTTGCATTTGTAAAGCATGGCTCAGTGGAAAGAGCACGGGCTTTGGAGTCAAAGGTCATGGGTTCAAATCCCAGCTCCGCCACTTAGCTGTGTGACTTTGGGCAAGTCACTTAACTTCTCTGGGCCTCAGTTCCCTCATCTGTAAAATGGGGATGAAGACTGTGAGCCCCATGTGAGACAACCTGATTACCTTATATCTACCCCCAGTGCTTAGAACAGTGCTTGGCACATTATTATTGTTATTATTATTATTATTTAAAGAGAAGTAGTTGGTACATAGTAAGTGCTTAATAAATACCATCAGCAGCAGCAGCATTAGTAGTATTATTATTATTATGTGCATATGGAATCAAGACATTCCCAGAAAGGTATTTCATATCCATTCGATATCTTTTACACATCAACTACATGGAGCATCGAGACCAAATATACAGATTTTAACATTTATATACAGTGATCAACATAGTGAGCAATTCCAATCTATCTTACAATCAAGTGTACAAGTTCAAATATGGCTTTAGAAACTAGTAGTAATAACAGTGCTAAAATAACGTATGTCTCCTACAGGCCCAGAAACAGACTAGAGTCCTCCATCAGAGATTCACCGGTTCCTTGAGTTTGAGAGGCGAGCACGACCTAGTGGAAAGAGCACAGGCCTGGAAGTCTGAGGTCCTGGATTCGAATTCCGACTCTGCCAAATACTTGCTGTATGACCTTGGGAAAATCACTTAATTTCTCTGTGCCTCAATTCTCCTGTCCTCCCTCCTACTTAGCCTGGGAGAGTCCCATGAGGGACAGGGACTGTGTCCAACTTAACTTGTATCTACCCCAGTCATTAGAACAGTGCTTGACACAGTAAGTGCTTAAACACCATTAAAAAAAAATTCACAGCTTCTAGTCAGTTGTTCCACTTGTCTACACAACTTCCTCTCTACGTCCAAACTAGAACTCAAATAGAGGAGAAAGTGGCCATTCCTGCTTCAGCTCAAACATCCCAGAAATCAAACCCAAAATACCGTTATAATAATAGCAGTGACCAAGTGTCACTAAGTGTGATGTGCTATACTAAATGTTCGGAAAGTTCAACACAAGGAAGGGACACACTCCCTGCTCAAAAAGAACTTACACTACACCTCAGGACTCTCAGACATAAAACGTCACAAAAAGAGCAGAGGAATCAATCGATAGTATTTCTCAGCTACTCCTAGAAAATGTAAGCTCCTTGTGGGCAGGGTACACAACTCTGTTGTAGAGTGATCTCCCAAGCTCTTAGTACAGTGTACTGCACACAGAAAGAGCTTGAAAATATCAGATTAAGTATCTACAGCACCATATTAAACACTTGGTCAGTACAGCAAACTCGGAACAAAAGGTTCAGATGAGCAAACACGGCCACAGCTTTCTGCTCCCCCAATGACGATTAAAGATTGTGTTTCCCTTCAAAGAAGTTAAAAAGCCTGATATTTTAGGTGGCAGGTGGAGCAGTTTCAGCCTATCCGCCTCTGTTTTCTCTGTGAAAAGATTCACCAAACCTTTAACCATGATTAAGACTCACCTGACATCACAGCATAGAAAATACAGCCCGGAAGAGGTCTCTTGAAAAAGATAAATCTAAACTGCTTCTCTCCCTTTGTCTTTGCTGAAAGTCACACTTCAGAACCTAAAACGAAATGCAGCGACACTTTTCTCGCCTAAAATAGACTCCCGGGGGTGGGGGGGGGGGGAAACACACACGGCTGCTTCACTATTCTGATCCAGAGATGCCTCATAGACAGCCCCTAACTAGAGTGTCACCAAAAACAGAAACATTCTTTTGGTCTCTTTATCACTAAAAAATGCCTTTAAATCCTCAAACAGTCAGGCAGGCAGTGTAGACTGCATCTATCAATCACTAGGACTTATGCGGTGCCTCAATTAATTATTCATCCCCCCACCTTATATTCCCCCAACTGAAATTTCAACACTTCTCCCCACCTATGCAATTTGGGTACCCATCGTTCCTTTTCCCCCACCGTAACACTTTGGGTTGTTGGGGAGGGAAAGGGTGCATTAAGGGAAATAATTTCCCCCTCAAAATAATTATAATACTTCTTGAGTCAAGCACTATACTAAGCACCAGGGTAGATACAATTAATCAGGTTGGCACACAGTCCCTGTCCCACATGGAGCTCACAGTGTAAGTAGGAAGCAGTGGGATTTAATCCCAGTTTCACAGATAACTGAGGCACAGAGAAGTTAAGTGACTTGTCCAAGGTCACGCGGCAGGTAAGTGGTGGAGATGGGATTAGAACCCAGGTCCTCTGACACCCAGGCCCGCGCTCTTTTCCACTAGGCCACGCTGCTTCTCCAAATGCCACGTTAATTTATTTTTCTTCAACGTTTTTTGGAACACGGAAGCAGCGAGGTCTAGTGGAAAGAGCATGGGCCTGGAAGTAAGAGGATCTGGGTTCTAATCCCGGCTCCACCACTTGTCTGCTGTGTGACCACTTAACATCTCTGTGTCTCAGTTACCTCATCTGTAAAATGGAGATTAAATCCTATTTCTTCCTACTTTGACTGTGAGCTCCATGTGGGATAGTCACATAAATGACAAGTGGCGGAGCTGGGATTTGAAGCCATAATAATAGTAATAATAATAATAATAATGGCATTTATTAAGCGCTTACTATGTGCGAAGCACTGTTCTAAGCGCTGGGGAGATTACAAGGTGATCAGGTTGCCCCACATGGGGCTCACAGTCTTAATCCCCATTTGACAGATGAGGTAACCGAGGCGCAGAGAAGTTAAGTGACTTGCCCATAGTCACACAGCTGACAATTGGCGGAGCTGGGATTTGAAGCCATAATAATAGTAATAATAATAATAATAATGGCATTTATTAAGCGCTTACTATGTGCAAAGCACTGTTCTAAGCGCTGGGGAGATTACAAGGTGATCAGGTTGTCCCACATGGGGCTCACAGTCTTAATCCCCATTTGACAGAGGAGGTAACCGAGGCGCAGAGAAGTTAAGTGACTTGCCCACAGTCACACAGCTGACAACTGGTGGAGTCGGGATTTGAACCCATGACCTCTGCCTCCAAAGCCCGGGCTCTTTCCACTGAGCCACGCTGCTTCTCTGTGACAACTAAGTGAGCAGAAGAGGGGAAGACTCGCTTTGGACTCTTCGTGTCGCTTTCCATCCCTCCGTCCTATTGATATTATCCCACGTTCCAGCAGAACGGCGGGTCCTCACTTGGCCAGATTGGCCAGGGCTACTTCCTTAGAGGGAAGCTCCTTGTGGGCAGGGAACGTGCCACCTGATTATTTGGTACTTCTCAAGCCAGCGGTGGCTCAATCAGTGCTATTACTACCCTCTTCTGCCAGAGAAAGCATCTTCGAAAGAAGCCACTGCAGAGGATGACGATTCAGTACTCTGGTATTTGCCAGACATTTATCTCCCAGTCCAATGGGCCTGTTGCCAGCAGTGACCAACTATAAAAGGTGCGACGGAAAGCGACGCAAAGAGTCCGAAGCGAGTCTTCCCCTCTTCTGTTCACTTAGTTGTCACTTGGAACCGAAACAGCAGCATTTTATCTGGCTTTGCCCCACAAAGAGCAGTGCCTGTGATCTGTGAAATACACACACTGATCCAGCCTCTTGCTGAGCACCAACGATCTGAGTCCCACCCATGCTCCCGTTTCCTTTCGACACCACCACCTCATTTTCCAGCTGAGACTCAATTTAACTCAAAAAAAAATCATTTTGAAAGAATCGGTAGGCTACATAAGGAGTTTTGAGAAGAGTGGAGCCTGAAACACACCCTTTCCAATTTGGCTCTGTCCATTAGTTTGTGACTCTCGGAGTTGTAGACAGTGAAATGTTCTTTTATCGTAAAGCCACTGAATGGTTGCTTTATCTTCTGGCTCAAACCCACAGCCGTCGGCCGGTGTCCTAAAACAGTCCTTCACGTCCTCAAAAATTATGAAGGAGAGAAGCCGTGTGGCCTAGTGGATAGAGCACAGGCCTGAGAGTCAGAAGGACCTGGGTTCTAATCCCAGCTCCCCCACTTGTCTGCTGAATGTCCTTGGGCAAGTCACCGTACATCTCTGTGCCTCAGTTACCTCATCTGCGGGACACGGACTGCGTCCAACCTGACTAGCGTGTATCTATCCTGGCGCTTAGTACAGTGCCTGGCACATAGCAAGCGCTAAACAAATACCATTTTTAAAAAGCTGAGGCAAATAGGGGAGGAAAGATGGAGAGAGATAGGGGAGGAAAGGAAGAGAAAAAGATGGAGAAATGGGGAAGAGGAGAGGCAGAGTTGCAGAAATAAGGGAGGAAAGAGACATTGTGTCTACCAACACTACTGTACTGTACACTTCCAAGTGCTTAGAACAGTGTTCTGCACACAATAAGCACTCAGTACATACCACTGATTGATTCATTCAACTGTACTGAACACTTACTGTGTGCAAAGTACTGTACTGAGCACTTACTGATGTGAAAAAATAGAGGCAGAGAGAGAGAATATGAATGAAAATTTTGGTCTACTTGAAGTGGAGACATAAAAAATTCAGTGGCACACTCCTAGGCTCCGCAGTTTAAGTGCCTTGAAAACAATTTGCTCCAGAAGCATCAATCAAGCTGTTACACGTCGGGACCAGAGAAGCCGGATGTTTAGCTATCCATTACGGATCTTTCCTCCTAACGAAACCTTTTCCATCTATCCTCTTCCAGAAAGCCACTTCATTAAGGGGGTCCGTTACAGAGAAGACCCTACTTCCCTAACCCTGCTAATAAAATCCTACCGACTCCTGCGTCACCCCTCTTCCTCCCTCCCTTCCCACCCCTCCAACCCAAACACCAACAAGCCTGCGCTTCATCCTCACCAAGGATGTACCAGTTATGGAAGCTGAATGGAAATCACGGGTTGGGTGAGTACCCGGGAAAGGAAGGAAAACTTTGCAGTCCTAGCAGTGATCTTCAGGGTCCGAGAGGGGTTCCTAGCATCCTTTCCAAGAAAGATTTCAGCAGGGTCTTGAAGAGTAATAGCCTCAAGGGGATGGCAGGTGATCTTCGTCTTTCTACTCCCGACAGCTCGGGAAGTTCTGGTTCCCTCCTGTACACATTCACAGCTACCCCCGTGAGACGCACAACCACGAACATCAAGTCGACAAAGAGATTTTCTTCCTACGGGCTCAAAGAGCTTCACAAGTCGATCTTATGGACCCTCACAACAACCCTGTGAGGTAGGTACGTGGAAAGTGTCCTGCTCCCCCTATTACAGGTGGGGTGACTGAGGCACGCAGAGGTCGAAAGCCCGGGGCGGAACTGGAAGTCGGGCTACGCTGCTTTGAAATGCACAACGTAACACATCCACACTTGCACTCTGTAAACAACCCAGGAAGCCTGTCTCATTTGATTTTTTGCTGACTTCTCCCCATCACCTCAGACCCACGATAGGTGGAGGAAGCTTATAAGACTCAGTGCTCCAAACGAGCCTCCGCTATTTCCGACGAGCACCTCAAGAGACTCTTCCAATCCGTTCTGTTCTCTCCGGAGTCGGGTTTTCTGGTGAAGGTGGTTGGCGAATCACGCTGACCTGTCTGTATTTTAACCGTTGACTTCAGACCCCCCCCTCCCCGCCCCCAACACACACGATTCCAAATGTTGTTTTTACAAAATGAAGTAAGGGTGACGGAGTTCGATTAGGGTGGGAAAACGGTGCCCAACGCGATGACCTCTTCCCCGGCGGACTGGAAGAGTGAGCGGGGAGACTGGAAAGGCCCCCCGAGGGGCGGCTCGGCCAGGGAGAGGGTCTGCCCAGCCAGGCTTCACTTGCACTGTTCGTGGTCCGTGCAGTCATCCATGTCCACGTCCGAGTCGAAGAGCGACTGGCCCGTGAAGTCCGTGTCGGGCGTCCGGGAGACACTGTTCTCCGCCCCTTCGTCGTCAAACGTCTCTGTCCTCGAGTAAAAGCTGAGGTCCCGCAGCAGGGAGTTGCCCACCTTGCTGCCGTCGCTGCTCTCCTCGGACTCGTACGTGGTGTTGTCGTCATCGAGGTGCCACTCTGGCCAGAATTTCCTCCGGATCCTCTCGCAGTACATGGCCAGGTTAATCAGCTCCCCTGCAATCAGTCCATCGATCAATCGTTTATTGAGCACTTAGAGCATTATACTAAGCACTTGGGTGAGAACAATACATTAATCAGCTCCCCTGCAATCAGTCAATCGATCAATCATTTATTGAGCACCTAGAGCATTGTACTAAGCACTTGGGTGAGTACAATACAACAGAGTTGGTAGACGTGTTCCCTGCCCACAACAAGTTTACAGTCTTCTAAGCACCGGGGTATCTACAGGGTTATCCATCTGGACACAGTACCTGTATTCATTTATTCATTCAATCGTTTCTATTGAGTGCTTACTGTGGGCAGAGCACTGTACTAAGCGCTTGGAAAGTACAATACAGCAATAGAGAGAGACAATCCCTGCCTACAATGGGCTTACAGTCTAGAGGGGAGGACACAGACATTAAAACAAGTAAAGAGGCATCATCATCATCAATCGTATTTATTGAGCGCTTACTATGTGCGGAGCACTGTACTAAGCGCTTGGGAAGTACAAATTGGCAACATATAGAGACAGTCCCTACCCAACAGTGGGCTCACAGTCTAAAAGCATCAGTATAAATAAGTAGAATTATATATATATATATATACATTTATGTGTGTGTATATATACATATATATGTATGTATATCATGTATGTATCACATATGTATGTATCACATATATATACATAAGTACTGTGGGGCGGGGAGAAGGGGGGAAGAGCAAAGGGAGTGAGTCGAGGTGACGCGGAAGGGAAGGGGAGCTGTAAAACATGGGGGCTCACAGTCTAGGTAGGAAAGAGTAGGATTTCATCCCCTTTTTTTAAAGATGAGGAAACCGAGGCACAGAGAAATGACTTGCCCATGGTCACACAGAAGCTGGGATTAGAGGCCAGGACCTCTGACTTCCAGCCCCACGCTCTTTCCACTAGGCTATGCTGCTTCTCTAATCACTTAGTTACCCACCCCACCCACTCCCTCATCATTTTGTATCATCATCATCAATCGTATATATTGAGCGCTTACTGTGTGCAGAGCACTGTACTAAGCGCTTGGGAAGTACAAGTTGGCAACATATAGAGACAGTCCCTACCCAACAGTGGGCTCACAGTCTAAAAGGGGGAGAATATATCTCCCCCTTTTATACATATACAAAATAGAATTTTGTATATACCTTTATATCTTCATACTCCGTTGCTTCCCCTTCCTACAATTTATTTTAGTGTCTGACTGGACCACTAGACTGCAAACTCTCTGGGGGCAGGGACGGTGTTTGCTTTCTCCATTGTACCTCCCAGGTGTTAGCAGGGTGCTTTGTAGAGTAAACACCTAATAAATACCACTGATTGATCACTTGATTCATCGGAAAGGAAGCTCCCAAGAGTAGCTCTGGATGGGAGCCTCAGGTTACACAAAAATTTAGTAAATTACCTTTTTTCACCAGATGGCAATATTGCTTATAAAAATAAGTCACCTTCACAAAGAATTTTCCTGTTAATTGGTAGTAGTAACTGAAGTAGTAGTAACAGTAGTAAAGGTATTTATTGAGTATCCACTGTACAGTGCACTATCTGAGCACTGGGAAGTACAGTAGAAGCATGAGACTGTCCTGTCCACAAGGATCTTCCACTCTTTAACGGGGGAGGCAGACAAAAAATGATTTTCAAGTAGGATCAATTGATCAATGGCATTTATTGAGTGCTTACTGCGTGCAGAGCATGGTACTAAGCTCTTGGGAGAGTGCGGGACAACACAGCTGGTGAACAGTTCCCTGTCCACAACTAGCTTACAGCCTAGAGGACTGTCAAGAGGATAGTCAGAATAAATAAATCGACTGCACAACTGATCACACATATGCATATAAGTGCTGAGGGAGGCCCTAAATAAATATGTCAATGCTAGTGGTGGCTAATAGTTTTGAGGAGTTAATCAGGGAAGGCTTGTCGGAGGAGAAGGGATCTGAAAGTGGGCAGAGCTTTAGTCTGTTGGATTAAAGTGGGTGGAGGGGAAATGGGAAGTCACTGGAGGAACCTGAGGGTGGGGAGGAGTAGGATGAGTGACTTCATCCTCATCATCAATCGTATTTATTGAGCGCTTACTGTGTGCAGAGTACTGTACTTCAATAAGATGAACCTACCAGCAGCACAGAGCACAAACCGGAGGGGAGAGAGGCTGGAGGCAGGGAGACCAGTGATGAGTGAAAGTACCTGTCCATCCCCTCAATCAAATCAATGGTACTTATTGAGCGCTTACTAAGCACAGAGCACTTTGTGTAGTAAGTGCTTAATGAATACCACAATTATTATTACTGCTCCCACTACCTGTAAATCAAGTTGGTCAATCCCCATTAGACTGTAAATTCCTTGAGAGCAGGGATCATATATCTTGCTTTGGGTTATTCCCCTGAATGCTTAACACACTGACTCACTTGCACTCAGGTGCTCAACAAATACCACTGACTGACTGATATTAAGAACTCCCTCCCCAGCGGTACAGCTCTTTGGCAGGGTCAGTGGTGACGAAGTGAGATGTCTCCCAAGTCCCCATCTCTTATTATCCTCCCCTTCCCACCTTTAATTTCACAACTCCCCCTTAACTCTTGAGTTTTGGAGACCGTAAGCTCCTCGTGGGCAGGGAACGGGTCTGTTATGCTCTTCCAAGAGCTTAATAGGGAACGGGTCTGTTATACTGTGCTCTCCCAAGAGCTTAATACAGTACTCTACAGAGAGTGAGTGCTCAATAAATGTAACTGTTCGATTGACTGGGGAGTGGTTCCAAGACCTCGACCCCAGGACGGGGTCCTTCTGGTCAACAGGGAGCCCGCACGATTCGCATCTGTAACGCCATCCTTCTCACTGCAGTTCAATCTCCTGTATCTTGTCGCTGACTTCACGCCCACATCCTGCCTCTGGCCTGGAAATCAATTACTCTCCCCACCTTCAAAGTCTTATTGAAGGCAACTCTTCTCCAAGAAGCCTTCCCCGACTAAGCCCCCCTTTCCTCTTCTCCCGCTCCCTGTTTTGTTTTGTTTTCTGTCTCCCCCTCCTAGACTATAAGCCCATTGTTGGGTAGGGACCATCTCTATATGTTGCCAACGTGTACTTCCCAAGCGCTCAGTACAGTGCTCTGCACAGGGTAAGCGCTCAATAAATGACTGAATGGATGAATGAATCATGACTTGCCCCCTGTATTCATCCCCCTGCCCAGCCCCACAGCACTTATGTACATATCATTTATGTACATATCAATATTTATTTATTTTACTTGTACATATCTATCCTATTTATTTTATTTTGTTAGTATGTTTGCTTTTGTTCTCTGCCTCCCCCTTTTAGACTGTGAGCCCACTGTTGGGTAGGGACTGTCTCTAGATGTTGCCAATTTGTACTGCCCAAGCGCTTAGTACAGTGCTCTGCACATAGTAAGCGCTCAATAAATACAATTGATGATGATGATATCAGCGTGGCTCAGTGGAAAGAGCATGGGCTTTCCAGTCAGAGGTCATGGGTTCAAATCCCAGCTCTGCCAACTGTCAGCTGTGTGACTTTGGGCAAGTCACTTGACTTCTCTGTGCCTCAGTGACCTTATCTGTAAAATGGGGGTGAAGACTGTGAGCCCCCCGTGGGACAACCTGATCCCCCTGTAACCTCCCCAGCGCTTAGAACAGTGCTTTGCACATAGTAAGCGCTTAATAAATGCCATCATTATTATTATTATTATCCCCCGGCCCAGCCCCACAGCACTAATGTACGTATCTGTAATTTTATTTATTTATATTAATGCCTGTCTCCCCCTTCTAGACTGTGAGCCCACTGTTGGGTAGGGACTGCCTCTCTATGTTGCCAACTTGGACTTCCCAAGCGCTTAGTACAGTGCTCTGCACACAGTAAGCGCTCAATAAATACGACTGATTGATTGATTGATTATACTGTTATACTGCACTGTCCCAAGGGCTTAGTACAGTGCTCTGCACACCGTAAGCGCTCAGTAAATACGACTGACTTCCCGACAGGATCGAACTTCTCCCCCCGACATTCCCCCCACCCCGGGAGGGCATTTTCCCCATCTCACCTTTGATCAATCTCTCGGGCCTCGTCCCCGGTAACGTCCACATGGCCTGGGCCAGGTGTCCAAAGACGGTGGCGTCGAGGGTGGACAGTTTGGGTCCCATGATGTACTTCTTGTCACCTGGATAAGGACGGGGGAAAGCTTTAGAGGGGACCGCATCCCAGCGGGATACGCTGCGACTCTGTTGGAGCAGAAGCAAGTGAGAGGCAGGGAGGTAGAGGCGACTACTAAGCGACAAACACAACTGGCAGAACAACGGACAGCCTCTCGTGTGATCATCAGAACCGTGTGTGACCGCGGGCAAAGTAAGCTCGTTACGGACAGGGACCGTGCCTGCTAATTTCTCTTGGACTGTATGTGCTCTCCCAAGCGCCTAGGTACCGTACGCTCATTTTGGGCAGGAAATGAGTCTGCTTATTGCTACGTGCAATGTAGCACAGTGCTCTGCACACAGTAAGTGCTCAGTAAATACGACTGAGTGAGCAGTGCTCTGCACATATTAAGCGCTCAATAAATACCACTGATTGATTGATTAACCTCTCTGTGTCTCGGTCTCCTCATCTACTAAATAATAATAATAATAATGATGATGGCATTTATTAAGCGCCTACTATCAATCATATTTATTGAGCGCTTACTATGTGCAGAGCACTGTACTAAGCGCTTGGGAAGTACAAATTGGAAACATATAGAGACAGTCCCTACCCAACATGGGGCTCACAGTCTAAAAGGACTATGTGCAAAGCACTGTCCTAAGCGCTGGGGGGGGACACAAGGTCATGAGGTTGTCCCACGTGGGGCTCACAGTCCTCATCCCCATTCTACAGATGAGGGAACTGAGGCCCAGAGAAGTGAAGTGACTCGCCCGAAGTCACACAGCTGACAAGTGGCGGAGCTGGGATTTGAACCCATGACCTCTGACTCCAAAGCCCGGGGTCTTTCCACTGAGCCACGCTGCTTCTGCTTCTCGGATGTGTTTGTTTATGCTGATGTGTTCGTTTACAGTGCCAGGGACTGTTTTTGCCCACTGCACCTGTATATATGTATATATGTTTGTACATATTTGTTACTCTATTTATTTATTTATTTTACTTGTACATATCTATTCTATTTATTTTATTTTGTTAGTAGGTTTGGTTTTGCTCTCTGTCTCCCCCTTTGAGACTGTGAGCCCGCTGTTGGGTAGGGAGCGTCTCTCTGTGTTGCCAACTTGGACTTCCCAAGCGCCTAGTACAGTGCTCTGCACACAGTAAGTGCTCAATAAATATGACTGATTGATTGATTGATTGAATGAATGAAGCTGGCAACAGATAGAGACAGTCCCTACCCATCAACGGGCTCATAGTCTAGAAGGGGGAGACAGACAACAAAACAAAACATGTAGACAGGTGTCAAAGTCGTCAGAACAAACAGAATTAAAGCTAAGTGCACATCATTAACAAAATAAATAGAATAGTAAGCATGTACAAGTAAAATTTACTTACGCTGGGAATTAATTACCTGTTCTCTCTCCCCGACTGGGACAGGGACTGTGTGCGCTCTACTATCTTGTACCTAGTCCAGGGCTCAGTACAGTGCTTGGCACATAGTAAGCATTTAACAAATATGATTATTATTATGATGATGATGACTTATTTCACTTTTTGTTGCTATTCACGTCCAAACAGCCAACGGATTTTAACTCAGATGCAGCCACGCACACTGCATCTGGCCTCTATTTTCACTATACTATGATGCACGAAGAGGCCCCGAGGAGGCCAGTGCTGTCGTCTCTGAAGGTCACCTTCAGCCTCGCTCTCATTTGCTCTCTTTTAGACTGTGAGCCCACTGTTGGGTAGGGACTGTCTCTATATGTTGCCAACTTGTACTTCCCAAGCGCTTAGTACAGCGCTCTGCACACAGTAAGCGCTCAATAAATTCAATTGATTGATTGATTTGCCCGAGAAAGCAATGAATCCTTCGGGATCAGCTCGGCAAGAACGGAAATGCCGTGAGAATGTACACTCCCCTGAGGGCAGAGATCGTGTCTTCTGACTCTACTGTACCATACTGTGTTGTAGTCTCAACTGTGAGCTCGTCGTGGGCAGGGAATCATCATCATCATCATCATCAATCGTATTTATTGAGCGCTTACTATGTGCAGAGCACTGTACTAAGCGCTTGGGAAGTACAAATTGGCAACATATAGAGACAGTCCCTACCCAACAGTGGGCTCGCAGTCTAAGAGGGGGAGACAGAGAACAAAACCAAACATACTAACAGAATAAAATAAATAGAATAGATATGTACAAATAAAATAAATAATAGAGTGATAAATATGTACAAACATATATCATCATCATCATCAATCGTATTTATTGAGCGCTTACTGTGTGCAGAGCACTGTACTAAGTGCTTGGGAAGTACCAATTGGCAACATTAGAGACAGTCCCTACCCAACAGTGGGCTCACAGTCGAAAAGGGGGAGACAGAGAACAAAACCAAACCTACTAACAAAATAAAATAAATAGGATAGATAAGTACAAGTAAAATAAATAAATGAATAAAAGTAAAATAAATAAATAAAGTGAAATAAATAAATAAATAAATGTGTCTGTTGTTGTACTGAAGTCTCCCAAGTGCCTAGTAAAGTGCTTCGCACACCGTAAGCGCTCAATAAATACGACTGAATAAACGAATGAATATTCTGCCAAGCCCTCAGGACGGCGTTCTGCACGCAGTAGGCACTCAATAAGTACCACTGCTGGATTGAAAAGGCTTTCCAGGGTGTACGAAGCGGTCCGGAAACACCTGGGGTTGGGGCCACGTCATAGTCCGTTCCTACTTGGTCACCTAGTCTGTCATCTCCAGCCCCATCTGCACCATCCAGCGAGGCACATCATCATCATCATCATCAATCGTATTTATTGAGCGCTTACATGCCCTCAATCTGGAAGGCAAGGCTAAAGCAGGCCCCGTCTGTCCTTTCCCCAACAATGGTTCAATGGAGCCATCAGAAAAGGAGACAGAGAGCCTACAAGGGCTCCATTCTTCCTGGCTGGACCGCGGAATGACAATTAGCAACAAAACGGGCCATTTCCGCCAAGCCCTGGGTGCCCAGACAGTCACGGGATCAGCAAGCCATCCTCAGGATGCCCACCCAGACGGGATTAAAGACCCCCAGTCCGCACATAGGGAAGCTGAGGAACAGAGAAGTTGATCATCTTGGGAGCAGCAAGGCTTAGTGGATAGAGCACGGACTTGGGAGTCGGAAGGACCCGGGTTCTGATCCCGGCTCCGCCGTGTGTCTGCTGTGTGACCTCGGGCAAGTCACGTCACTTCTCTGTGCCTCAGTCACCTCATCTTCGAACTGGGGAACAAGGCTGTGAGCCCCATAGGGGACGTGGTCTGTGCCCAACCTGATTAGGCTGTATCTACTCCAGCGCTTAGTACAGTGCCTGGCACATAATAAGCGCTTAAATACCATTAAAAAAAAAACATGTTCTCCAAAATAATTGGACATCTCGCCCGGCCTCTCCCTGGGCTGCCCTACACCTCCCCAGGCCAAGGTCTCAGAGACGCGTCGGATGCTGCGTGAGTTATTTCAGGCACATAATAATAATAATAATGATGATGGCATTTGTTAAGCGCTTACTATACGCAAAGCACCGCTCCAAGCGCTGGAGGGGATACACGGTGATCAGGTTGTCCCACGGGGGGCTCACGGCCTTCATCCCCATTTTATAGATGAGGGAACTGAGGCCCAGAGAATCAATCAATCAATCAATCGTATTTACTGAGTGCTTACTGTGTGCAGAGCACTGTGCTAAGCGCTTGGGAAGTACAAGCTGGCAACATATAGAGACAGTCCCTACCCAACAGTGGGCAGAGAAGTGAAGTGACTTGCCCAAAGTCACACGGCTGACAAGCGGAGGAGCCGGGATTAGAACCCATGACCTCTGACACCCAAGCCCGGGCTCTTTCCGCTGAGCCACGCTGCTTCTCTTAATGGCATCACAGCGAAATCTGCTGAGTTCCCCCATCCTCAACCCAGATCTTTTCTCCGGGCTGAACCTTGCTCCTGAGCCACTCCGCTCCCCTCCGGGTCCGTGGCGCCGTACGCCGGGAACCATCATCATCATCATCAATCGTATTTATTGAGCGCTTACTATGTGCAGAGCACTGTACTAAGCGCTTGGGAAGTACAAGTTTGCAACATATAGAGACAGTCCCTACCCAACAGTGGGCTCACAGTCTAAAAGGGGGAGACAGAGAACAAAACCAAACCTACTAACAGAATAAAATAAATAGAATAGATATGTACAAATAAAATAAGTAATAGAGTAATAAATATGTACAAACATATATCATCATCATCATCAATCGTATTTATTGAGCGCTTACTATGTGCAGAGCACTGTACTAAGCGCTTGGGAAGTACAAATTGGCAACATATAGAGACAGTCCCTACCCAACAGTGGGCTCACAGTCTAAGAGGGGGAGACAGAGAACAAAACCAAACATACTAACAGAATAAAATAAATAGAATAGATATGTACAAATAAAACAAATAATAGAGTAATAAATATGTACAAACATATATCATCATCATCAATCGTATTTATTGAGCGCTTACTATGTGCAGAGCACTGTACTAAGCGCTTGGGAAGTACAAATTGGCAACATAGAGAGACAGTCCCTACCCAACAGTGGGCTCACAGTCTAAGAGGGGGAGACAGAGAACAAAACCAAACATACTAACAGAATAAAATAAATAGAATAGATATGTACAAATAAAATAAATAAATAAAGAGTAAAAAATATGTACAAACATATATACATATATACAGGTGCTGTGGGGAAGGGAAGGAGGTAAGATGGGGGGGATGGAGAGGGGGACGAGGGGGAGAGGAAGGAAGGGGCTCAGTGTGGGAAGGCCTCCTGGAGGAGGTGAGCTCTCAGCAGGGCCTTGAAGGGAGGAAGAGAGCTAGCTTGGCGGAGGGGCAGAGGGATTGGGGGCATTCCAGGCCCGGGGGAGGACGTGGGCCGGGGGTCGATGGCGGGACAGGCGAGAACGAGGTACGGTGAGGAGATTAGCGGCGGAGGAGCGGAGGGTGCGGGCTGGGCTGAAGAAGGAGAGAAGGGAGGTGAGGTAGGAGGGGGCCAGGGGATGGATGGACAGCCTTGAAGCCCAGGGTGAGGAGTTTCTGCCTGATGCGCAGATTGATTGGTAGCTATTGGAGATTTTTGAGGAGGGGAGTGATATGCCCAGAGCGTTTCTGGACAAAGATAATGCGGGCAGCGGCACGAAGTATGGATTGAAGTGGAGAGAAACACGGCGGCCGCCCCAGGGAAGGGCCCGGGCGGTGGGGACGAAGGGCCGAGTTGGGGACACGTTACCCAAGAGTCCTGCTAGGGAGCGCATGTCCTTCTCCATCAGCAGGTACATCTCCTCCTCCGAGAAGCGGCCGATGCCGTGGCCGTACATTTCCCGCTTCACGATGCCTTTCGTCAGGTGGCACAGAATCCACTTGAGCAGGTTGCTCAGGGGGCCGCTGAAGGACAGCATCTTCTGGGTCTCGTGCAGGTTGTCCACCCATTGGCAATACGCCAGCGTCCTGGAACCACCGTTCGGAAAAACGGGTCACTAAGGGACTGTTGCCGCCTGGTACGCGCCGTTTGAGAGCACAGGATGGATAATAATATACATATATATGTATATATGTTTGTACGTATTTATTACTCTATTTATTTTACTTGTACATGTCTATCCTATTTATTTTATTTTGTTAGTATGTTTGGTTTTGTTCTCTGTCTCCCCCTTTTAGACTGTGAGCCCACTGCTGGGTAGGGACTGTCTCTATATGTTGCCAAGTTGTACTTCCCAAGCGCTTAGTACAGTGCTCTGCACATAGTAAGCGCTCAATAAATACGATTGATGATGATGATGATAATAATAACGATGGCATTTATTAAGCGCTTACTATGTGCAAAGCACTGTTCTAAGCGCTGGGGAGGTTACGAGGTGATCAGGCTGTCCCACAGGGGGGCTCACAGTCTTAATCTCCATTTTACGGATGAGGTAACTGAGGCCCAGAGAAGTTAAGTGACTTGCCCAAGGTCACACAGCGCTTAGAACAGTGCTTTGCACATAGTAAGCGCTTAACAAATACCATCATTATTATTATTATTATTAATCGGCGGAGCCGGGCTTTGAACCCACGACCTCTGACTCCAAAGCCCGTGCTCTTTCCCCTGAGCCGTAACAGCAATAATTATAATTGGCATTATTATTATAGTGGTTATAATCGTGGTACTTTGGTAAGCACTTACTAAGGGCTGAGGTGGTTACAAGCAAACTAGGTTGGACACAGCCCCTGTCCCATATGGGGTTCTTAATCCCCATTTTACACATGAGCTAATAGAGGCACAGAGAAGTTGAGTGACTTGCCCAATAGTACATACCATTTTAGAGCACAGGACTGATAGTAATAGCAATAACTAATTGGCATTATCATTATAGTGGCTATAATCGTGGAGCCTTGGTAAGCACTTACAAGGTGCCGGGAACTTACTAAGGGCTGAGGTGGATACAAGCAAACTAGGTAACCCTTTCCCTTATAGGGATCACAGTCTTAATCCCCATTTTACATATGAGCAAACAGAGGCACAGAGAAGTTAAGTGACCTGTCCAAGGTCACACAGCAGACAAGTGGCGGAGCTGGGTTTAGGTCCTTCTGACTCCCAAGCCCGAGGTCTATCCATTTGGTAATGCTGCTTCTCGGGTCAGGTCAGACACAGTCCCTCACTCACCTGGGGTGCACAGTATAAGTCGGAGGGAGAACAGGCATTAAAATCCCCATTTTACAGATGGGGAAACTGAGGCGCAGAGAAATAAAGCGACTTGCCCAAAGTCACACAGGAGGCAAGCAAGGAGCCGGGATTAGAACCCAGGTCCTCTGATTTTCCCCTAGGCCACGCTACTCCAACCAACGCCACATTACGGGCAACTCACAATATGGGGCATGAGCCTTGATGCCCTCACAGCATCCCAACTATCATCTAATAATAATCACAATATGTAAATATTACATTACACATATATGTGTAATATATGTAATATAGGGAACGGGCATGCTAATGCTATGGCACTGTACTCCCCCAAGCGCTTAGTACAGTGCTCTGCACACAGTAAGCGCTCAATAAATGCGGTTGAATGAATGAAGGAATCAGCTCATTATGAGAAGCAGCGTGGCTCAGTGGAAAGAGCACGGGCTTTGGAGTCAGAGGTCATGGGTTCGAGTCCCGGCTCCGCCACACGTCCGCTGTGTGACCTTGGGCAAGTCACTTAACTGCTCGGAGCCTCAGTTCCCTCATCTGTAAAATGGGGATGATGACTGCGAGCCCCACGTGGGACAACCTGATCACCTTGTGTCCCCCCCAGCGCCTAGAACAGTGCTTTGCACATAGTAAGCGCTTAACAAATGCCATCATCATTATTATTATTATTATGTGTGGGGAGTATGTCCACTAATTCCGTTGTATTGTACTCCACCAAGGTCAGTGCTCTGCCCATAGTAGGGGCTTGATAAATACCACCGATTGCTTGATCTGAGGGTGGCCTAAGGCCTCCTGTTAAGCCCCAGCTCGAGAGGGTAACGTGTTGCTGGTATTTTTTAGACTGTGAGCTTTTTAGACTGTGAGCCCACTGTTGGGTAGGGACTGTCTCTATATGTTGCCAACCTGTACTTCCCAATAAATGCAATTGATTGATTGATTGATTGATTTTTCACTTCTATATGTTGCCAACCTGTACTTCCCAATAAATACGATTGATTGTCTGATTTTTCACTTGTTTCGCATCCTGGAAAAGTGGAGGGCTGAACTCAGTCCAGCACGGAGGGCAGAAATAGCTCCAAGGCTTCTCTCAGAAGCCGCCTGTGTCCGACGCGCTAATGAGTCAGTCCTCGGCTTGGTTTTCCGTCGGCTCTCTGAGGACTAGCCAGGCCATGCCCAGAACCCATTTAGGGCGGGAACTGGCCAGCTTCTTGTACCCGTCCGGTTTCCCAGTCTCCTCACCATAGCGTTCTCGCTCCTTCTCATGTCGGGGACGGCGTCCGAGCCGCGTCAGTGGCTCCGGGCAGCCGGCCGGCCGACGCCTCTGGCTGCGCCCCTTAACCTGCTTCTCTGAAGCAGCTCGCCCTCTCCCCTCCCTCCCCATCTCCCTCTGAACGGCGGCTGCGGAGCTCAGCGATGAAGGAGGGCCGCCCGGGGCCAGGACCAGAAATGAAAAACCCAAAATACAAGACCAGCAGCGTGGGAGCCGAGTGACGCAGGCACCTCGGCCACGCCGCAGAGTCCCAGTGGGGACCGAGAAGGGCTCCCCCAAATCCCCTGGCCTTCCTCCATTGTAGGCTGGGCCTGGGCCGGGACAGTGACACCTCCCTGGGCCTGGGCCCAGAAGAAGCGCTTCCTAAGTACCGCCGATTGACCGATTATCCCCGACGCTGACTAGGAAAACGTGACGAGAAGAATTGAAAAAGGCAGGCGATATGGGGAACGGAGAGAGAAAAGGCAAACAGGTGTAGTGTTCCCTAAAATACAAAGATTCCTTCTATGTAAACCGCGAGCCCCGCGTGGAACAGTATCTGTGTCCGACCTGTTTATCTCATATCTAACACCTAGTAGGGGTTTAACAAATCCCATCGTTATCATTACTGTCATTATTATTACTATTGCTATTATGACAATATCATGACATGCTGCTGAGAAGCAGTGGAATGGGAAGGGCACGGGCCTGGGAATCATAGGACCTGAATTTTAATTCCAGCTCTGCCACTTCTCTGCTGTGGGACCTTGGAAAAGTCACATTACTTTTCAGTGCCTCAGTTCCCTCATCTGTAAAATGGGGATTAAAATAATAACAATAGTAATAATGATAATCATGGTATTTATTAAGCACTTACTATGCGCCAGACACTGTTCTAAGCACCGGGGTGGGTACAAGCAAATAGGGGTGGACACAGTCCCTGGCTCATGTGGGGCTCACAGTCTGAATCCCCATTTTACAGATGAGGTAACTGAGGCCCAGAGAAGTGAAGTGACTTACCCAACAAGTAGGGGAGCCGGGATAAGAATCCACGACCTTAAGACTCCCAGGCTTGTGCTCTATCCACTATGCCATGCTTTTTCGGGGATGCCATGCGGCTTCTGTGAGCCCCATGTGGGACATGGATGGAGTCCAACCTCAATAGCTTGTACCTACCTCGGCGCTTAGCAAATACCATTTTAAAAAAAAGACAGAGCGAGAGCTCAAGGCCACCACCTCACCTCCCGGTCTACTCACCAGTGGAAATGTTCCTCCACCATCTTGGTCACGGCTCTGGAGACGGCACGCTCGTGGGGGCCCAAGTTCTTGTTGAGATTCACGCCCAGCTTCTCTTCCAGAAAGTCGATAATGAACTCCGTGCCAGACACCTTTTCCCGGTTGTATTCGATCCAGGGCATCTTCCCTTGAGGTGAAAGCTTTCCATCAAAATAATTCTAAGTCAAACGGATGGAAAGGAATGGGTTTTAAACCTGCGACTTCCAGGGGAGAGAAAGCAGGCGGGATCGCGTTATCCGAAGCGATCCTCGAATCGATCTAAGGCGGACACCGAGTCCATTCAGCTCTGCCAAAAGGCGGCTTTCACGCCGCACATTTGGGCTAGCAGCTGGGGAATCCTGTTCGGATACGAAGTGCCACGGTGCCGGAAGAAATGGTTTGTGAGTGGTGTCAGAGACAGGGAGAATCTAGCGGTAGTTTTCCCTAGTGCAGGTTTTGACAGGATCATGTCCCTCAAACCACAGGAGCTGGGTTCAGGTGGAAATTGAAGCCAAAGAGGGGAAGATCGTCACTTTTTAAAGGTGTTCCCTGGTCAGATGTGGGGGCTCCTTGAGGACAAGGACCAGGTTTCCTAGGAGAAGCGGCATGGCACAGTGCCGCTTGGAACTGTGAGCACGGGCTTGGAAGTCGGAAGGACCTTGGTTCTAATCCCGGCTCTGCCACTTGTCTGGTCTTCATTTATTTATTTATTTATTTTACTTGCACATTTCTATCCTATTTATTTTATTTTGTTGGTATGTTTGGTTCTGTTCTCTGTCTCCCCCTTTTAGACTGTGAGCCCACTGTTGGCTAGGGACTGTCTCCATGTGTTGCCAATTTGTACTTCCCAAGCGCTTAGTACAGTGCTCTGCACATAGTAAGCGCTCAATAAATACGACTGATTGATGATTGAGTGGTCTGTGACTTAGAGCAAGTCACTTCCCTTCTCATCTGTAAAATGGGGATTGAAATGGTGAACCCCAAGTGGGACAGGGACTTTGTCCAATCCAACTTACTTGTATCTACCCCAGCGCTTATTACGATGCCCGGCACATAGTAAGTGCTTAACAAATATCCCCAATTACTTGCATTGGTATACTCTCGAGTGCCCCGTACAGTGCTCCACACAAAACAGGTACCCAGTACAGCGCTCTGCCCATAGCAGGCATCTAGTGCAGTGCGCTACAGCAGTAGGTGCCCAGTGCAGTGCTCTGAACACAGTAGGCACCCAGTACAGCCCTCCGCACACAATAGGGACTAATAAATACTGATGATGAGTTTCGGGTAAAGGTGCCTTATAAGGATAATTGTATACAGTCTATTTTTTGATAGGGGGTGGGGAAAGAAGTGGCAGGGAAATTTAGGGACATTTAAAGCCGAAAACTTTTGTTACTGGAACTGAAATTATGTTAGCATGGGTAAAATTTGTCCTAGTTCAATTCTCCTATTACTGATTATATTAGCAAATGAAAGACATAATTTGGACCGATTCTGTTGTATTGTACCTTCCCAAGCACTTAGTATGGTGCCGAACACACAATAAGCGCTCAATAAATACGACTGAGTGGCTGAACAACACCTCTGTGCTATGATGAAACTTCTTCCAAGGACCTCGGAATACTTGAAAAATCACCGTGATTTGGAAAAAAAATATTTGCCTGACAATTTTGCAGATGGAGAAACCAAGACCCTTAACTCACATCCAGGATCATAATCTAAGTTCTCAGTCCCATAAGTCACCCACTAGACCAGCCCAGGCCCCGATAAAGGAATTCAGTCTCCTTGGGTCGATTTCCACTACATTATCCTCCCCTCCTGTCAGATATCTGTCTGCCTCCCATCACTTGAGTTGCTACATTGGCTCATTAAATATTGACCCAAGCCTCTCCTGGGAAAAGCCCATCAGAGCGAAGGTCAAGACCACTGGAAATACAGTGAAATATACGTTTCTTCTCTGGATTTGACCATCAGCTGTTGCCAGTACTCACGGGGAGTCCATTTTACCCAACGGAGGAAGCGGCATGGCCCAGCAGAAAGAAGAAAGGACTGGGAATTATGAGACCCAGATTTGACCCAGGCCTGCTGGGTGACCTTCGGCAAGTCACTTAACCTCTCTGGGCCTCAGTTTCATCATCTCTGAACTGTCTACCCCCATCGCATCAGTGGTGATTAAAGTGTGATGTCCCCCTCACACAAGGTTTTCTAAGGACAAAAATGTCATGCTACAGGAGAGTTTCCCTGTAGCCACAGCAGGGCCTAGAAGAAAAAACCACAGGCTTGGGTGTCAGAGGATCTGAGTTCTAGTCCCAACTTGAACGATGGGGACTGTATTTGATTGTACTATATCTACCACAACACTTAGTACAGTTCTTGGCATATAGTAAGCACTTAACAAATGCTTCAATTATTATTATTATTATAATCAATCAACGGCCTCTACCTCTATCTCGCCGCTCAATAAATACAATTGAACAGGAGGAAGAATAGCAGGAAGAAAAGGTAATTTGCATTTATCCCAACAGATTTTAGCAATGCTGCCTTTGAAATCCAACTCATTGCCTAATCTCTTGGCCCAAGTTCCCCCAGCACCAAATGTTACCATGACTGGACCTTCGCCACCGAAAGAATCAAGAACAGATCCTGCGATCAGCCAGACGCTTCCCGGTCCCCAGCTGAAAGCCACTGGTCCAGCCTCTCCCCATGGCAACGGGCCAGTGATGGAGATGGAAGACCTCGGATAACCTCCCCGCTCCCTTCCGCATCACCCTTGGGAGACCAAACACAGAAAGGGAGACGGACCACCCTTGGAAATACCTGGTAAGGTAAGTCGGCCATCCTCAAATACGTTTCCATTTTCAAACAGAAGGGAGACAGACTGGGAACGCCGTTATTTGGTCTGGAAAACTGATGTAAAATTATAGCGTCTTTGGAGTCAACCTCTTGCTCCTTCCTGTCCACATCAAAACAAATGAAAAAACCACAGAATCCACATTACACATTCAGCATACTGAGAGCACAGGCGGAAGCAACTGCAGAGCAACAGCTCTTAGTTTCTCTATAATAAGAGGGCAAATTGATTTTATTTGTCAGGCCCTGACTCACTCAAGAAAGGTCTTGCTTTCAGTAAGGAAGCCGAGCCAATATAATAAAACGGAGCTGAAAATCTTGCAAATACTTACTAGTAAACTTGAACATTTCGGAAGCAGAAAAGATATGGAATGTATCAAGGCCAAATCACGGTTTAGAGGTAAGAAATAGATTTCCAGAGGATATATACCCTCATTTTATGTATTCCCTCTTTTCCCGCTCCCTTCTGAACCACCCTTACCCTTGGATTTGCTTCCTTTATTCGCCCCCTCGACCCCACCACACTTGGATAGAGCACGGGCTGGGAGTCAGAAGGGCCTGGGTTCTAATCCCGGTCCTGCCACTGGTCTGCTGTGTGGCCTAGGGTAAGTCATTTAACGTCTCTGTGCCTCATCCGTAAAATGGAGATAAGAGTGTGAGCCCCATGTGGGACAGGGACTGAGCCCACTGTTGGGTAGGGACCGTCTCTATATGTTGCCAACTTGTACTTCCCAAGTGCTTAGTACAGTGCTCTGCACACAGTAAGCGCTCAATGAATACGATTGATTGATTGATTGATCCAACCTAATTAACTTGTATCTACCCCAGCAATTAGAATAGTGCTTGCCACATAGTAAGCACTTAACAAGTACCATAATTGTTATAATTATCAGCATCATCAATCGTATTTATTGAGCGCTTACTGTGTGCAGAGCACTGTACTAAGCGCTTGGGAAGTACAAATCGGCAACATATAGAGACAGTCCCTGCCCAAGAGTGGGCTCACAGTCTAAATAATTATGTACACATCCATAATTTTTATATACTACTGCCTGTTTCTAGACTGTAAGATGGTTGTGGGAAGGAAATGGGTCTGCCAACTCTGTTATATTGCTATGTTGTACTCCCCCAAGAGCTTAGTACAGAGTTCTGCATACGGTAAGCGCTCAATAAATATGATTGATTGATTGTATAGTCATTGAGTACGGCCCTCCTACTAGTGACTTGGAACACGAGTCTACCACATCTGTTGTATTGTACTCTTCCACGCTCTTAGTCCAGTGCTCTGCACACTGTTAGCGCTCAAAAAATAGCACTGTTTGCTGGATTGATTGGAACAGTGCCTGCTCCCACCACTGTTATCAGAGTCCATAATCGTAAAGCAGATCCTGCTTCTGAACTTTCATCTTGCATCTCCTCCAGCGTCCCTTCTCGTGCCAGAGCCGGTCCAACCAACTCCAGCTCCTTGTATCTGTTAAGTGCTTACAATTGCTGTACTAAGCACTGGGATGGATACAAGCAGATCCAATGCAACGCAATGCAATTGCTAATGCAATGGCATGTAGCACAAATGAGCCTATTTCATATCATTTTTCCAGAGGTTTTAGAATGGATTCCTATTTTTGAGAAAATGTACCCCACAATATAGTCATTTTTTCAAGAAACACACCACAGCTCTGTTGCGGAGCATGACTGAATTTTCAAAAACCTGCTCCCAAAACACTGACGGCATGTTTAATGGTGTTTGTTAAGCGCTTACGGTGCGCCATCGCTGTACTAAGCACTGGAAATAGGTGCAAGCTGATCAGGTTCGACACAGTCCCTGTCCCATTTTGGGCTCACAGCCTTAATCCCTATTTTACAGATGAGGTAACTGAAGCCCAGAGAAGTGAAGTGACTTACCCAAAGTCACACAGCAGACAAGTGGCAGAGCCAGGATTCAAAACCAGCTCCTCTTTCCATTAGACCTTGCTGCTTCTCGACTGAAACATTTGAAAAATGTTTTTCTTCTGACAAAAACATTGTTTAGGGTAGAACAGGGAAAAGATTTTCTTCTCCTTGGGGAAATGTTTACCACAGAAAAATGATTTTATTTAAAAGCAAACGTTTGAAGTGTCCAACTAAAAAGAATTTGGTTTTGTGAGGTCAACGGGGAGGGCAGTTATAGTTGTGCTATGTCTACATGTGCTAGCATTTAATTGTTCTTTTAATGGTATTTGTTAAGAGCAAGACACTATGCTAAACACTGGGGTAGATACAGGACAATACGGTTGGGACACAATCCATGTCCCACAGGGAGTTCGCAGCTTTAATCCGTCTTTTACAGACGAGGGAACTGAAGCCCAGAGAAGTGAAGTGACTTGTCCAAGGTCACACAGCAGACAATGGCAGAGCTGGAATTAGAAGCTAGGTGCTGTAACTCCAAAGCCCATGATCTTTCCACTAAGCCATGCTTCTTCTCAATTTTCATAGAATTAATCCATCACATTTATTGAGCGTCTGTGCGCAGAGCCCCTAACTGAGCATCCATTAGGTGCTTTGATGGGGAATATCAGGAGCTCTTTTAAAACAGGTAGCCAATACTTGGCATTTTGATCCGGCCCTACTTTATACCAGTTGCTTTATTTCACTACCTTTCTCCATAGGAAAATCTGCTAGATTGTAAACTCCTTGAGGGCAGAGATTACGTCTACTCATTCATCAGCATCATCATCATCATCAATCGCATTTATTGAGCGCTTACTGTGTGCAGAGCACTGGACTAAGCGCTTGGGAAGTACAAGTTGGCAACATACAGAGGCAGTCCCTACCCAACAGTGGGCTCACAGTTTAAAACGGGGAGACAGAGAACAAAACCAAACATACTAACAAAATAAATAGAATAGATATGTACAAGTAAAATAAATAGAGTAAAAAATATGTACAAACATATATACATATATACAGGTGCTGTGGGGAAGGGAAGGAGATAAGATGGGGGGATGGAGAGGGGGACGAGGGGGAAAGGAAGGAAGGGGCTCAATCTGGGAACGCCTCATACTCATTCTCTTGTACTCTCACAAGTGGCTAGTACTGCACACATTAGGTGCTCAATAAATACTACTGATGGATAGGAAAATATCAAAATCCTAGGGGAATCTTGAACGCCTCCTAAAAGGAAGAGGATGACCCGATTTGGAAGGGGGAAACTTGACTGAAATCTCTAAAGGCGGGAAAATGTAATGGAAAAAATAGTGGCTTGTGAATGGAGAAAGTAGGTCCAAGCCCCTGAACTCGTGCTGACTCTGTTTCCTTTCACCTCACTTTGTTCCTAAGTTGGTGCCTTGCTTCCATTAATGCTCAATAAAGGTTTGTGTGGAGGGCGGGGTGGCCTAGTGGATAGACCACGTGCCTGGGGGTCAGAGGACCTGGGTTCTAATCCTGGCTCTGCCAAGTGTCTGCTGTGCGACCTTGGGCAAGTCACTTGACTTCTCTGTGCTGCCACCTCATCTGTAAACTGGGGATTCAGTATCCGTTCCCCCTCCTACTTAGATTGTGAGCCTTTGAGGGACGGAGACTGTGTCTGACCTGATTATCTTCCCTGTTCTCCAGCGCTTAGGACAGTGCTTGACGCATAGTAAGTGCTAACAAACACCATGAGGATGATGATGATTAAAACTGTGCTTCGGTTTCTCCAGCTCTGTATGAGAGTGATCATTCAGCGTGGCTCAGTGGAAGGAGCACGGGCTTTGGAGTCAGAGGTCCTGGGTTCAAATCCCGGCTCCACCAATTGCCAGCTGTGTGACTTTGGGCGAGTCACTTGACTTCTCTGGGCCTCAGTTACCTCATCTGTAAAATGGAGATTAAGACTGTGAGCCCCCCGTGGGACAACCGAATCACCTTGTAACCTCCCCAGCGCTTAGAACAGTGCTTTGCACAGAGTAAGCGCTTAATAAATGGCATCATTATTATTATTATTATTATTATTATTATTATTCCTGCCTCTATGTACTTTACCTGGGATGTGAAGGAGATGAAAGGATATACCTGAAAGGAGCCTGAGGTATTATAGGAAACAAGGGTTCCAGAAGCCTAGGGAATTTCTTAACCGGTCCCGTTCAACTCCCACAAGGAGGAGAAACAGCATAGTCGGTGTGTGTTTATAGAAAAAAAAAGAAGAGCCACTCTACTTCCACCCCAACCTGAGGTGCCAGGGAACGAATGATAACAACTGTGGCATTTGCTAAGGGCTTACCATGGGGCAAGTACTGAACTAAGAACTGAAGTAGATTCAAGATAATCAGATAACCAGATCTGATAATCAATCCTTGTTCCACATGTAGGGAGGACCGTTATTTAATCCCTATTTTACAGTTGAGGAAATTAAGGCACAGAGCAATTAAGAAACTTTCCCAAGGTCACACAGCAGACAAATGGCAGAGCCGGGACTAGCCAAATAATAACAATGATGCTATTTCTTAAGCGCTTACTATGTGCAGAGCACTGTTCTAAGCACTGGGGAGGTTACAAGGTGATCAGGTTGTCGGGGGGGGGGGGGCTCACAGTTTTAATCCCCATTTTACAGATGAGGTAACTGAGGCATGGAGACGTGAAGTGACTTGCCCAAAGTCACACAGCTGACAAGTGGCGGAGCCGGGATTTGAACTCATGACCTCTGGCTCCAAAGCCCAGGCTCTTTCCACTGATGGGGCAGAATTCAGGAAGAGACCGAGTAAGAATCACAGAGGACAAAGTACAAAACAGCCTCCCTCCCTTTTTTCCTTGTCTCCAGCCTCTTCCCTCTCCAGTCCACACATCATTCTCTGCCGCCGGGGTCAGTTTTTTTTTTAAGATGACATATTGCACCCATCTCTCCAGTTCTCCAAAAACCTTCAATGGTCACCCACTCCTCTCCACCTCAAGCACACCTTAGGAGGCAACGGCTTGAAGGCAGTCCATCAGCACGTTCTCACCTCTCAGCTCCTCCTCCCACTACTCTCCAGTTCAATATCTTTGTTCCTCAATCAATCAATCATATTTATTGAGCGCTTACTATGTGCAGAGCACTGTCCTAAGCGCTTGGGAAGTACAAATTGGCAACATATAGAGCCAGTCCCTACCCAACATTGGGCTCACAGTCTAAAAGGGGGAGACAGAGAACAAAACCAAAGATACTAACAAAATAAAATAAATAGAATAGATATGTACAAGTAAAATAGAGTAATAAATATGTACAAACATATATACATAATGAACATAATGTTCCTCAATGAACATTATCAGTGTGCCTTTTTCCTTAGCTCTCCTACTTCAATCCCCTTTGCTCTCCTGTCTGCCACTCCCCCTCACTTCACATCTGCCCCACCATAGCTCTCCCCATCTTCAAAACACCTCCTGAAAACCCACCTCCTCCAGGAGGCCTTCCCTGATTAAGCTCTCCCTTCCCAGCTGCTTCCTTCAAAGAGCCACTCTTAGCAATGATAGTCACACCCCAGAGCACGGAGGCTTAGTCTTAAACTATCTAAATGTAAATTAATCTGCTTATTATTTTTGCTTTCACTAATCAGTTTTGAATAGCTTATCTCTGCCAGACTTCCCGTTAGACTTGAAGTCTCTTAACTCTACTGAAACCTCCCAATCAATCAATCAAGCATATTTATTGAGCACTTACTGTGTGCAGAGCACTGTACTACGTGCTGGGGAGAGTACAATATAGCAGAGTGGGTAGACACGTTCCCTGCCCACAATAAATTTATAATCTGGAGGGGGAAAAGCACTTACAGTGCTCTGCACCCAATAAATCTTCAATAAATATTGATTAGACTGTAAGCTCGCTGTGGGCAGAAAATGTGTCAGTTTATCATCATCATCAACATCAATCGTATTTATTGAGCGCTTACTGTGTGCACAGCACTGTACTAAGCGCTTGGGAAGGACAAGTTGGCAACATATAGAGACAGTCCCTACCCAACAGTGGGCTCACAGTCTAAAAGGGGGAGACAGAGAACAAAACCAAACATACTAACAAAATAAAATAAATAGAATAGATATGTACAAGTAAAATAAACAGAGTAATAAATATGTACAAACATATATGCATATATACAGGTGCTGTGGGGAAGGGAAGGAGGTAAGATGGGGGGATGGAGAGGGGGACGAGGGGGAGAGGAAGGAATATTATACTCTCCCAAATGCTTAGTACAGTGCTCTGCACAGCATAAGTGCTCAATAAATATGATTGAATAAATGGTACTCTGCCGGACCAGCTTGCCAGTTCATTTCTACAGTAGAGCCACTTTTGAAGACAAACTAAAAGTGTCTTCACCAGCTGGAAGAACATGCACCAAAGACTTGGTTGGGGCCAGAATCTGGGATGGAAGGGCAGAGGGAGGTTGTCTGCCTCACCTGCTCTAGAGAGAGCCTACTATTCATTCATTCACTCAATAGTATCTATTGAGCACTTACTGTGTGCAGAGCACTGTACTAAGCGCTTGGGAAGTACAAGTTGGCAACATATAGAGACGGTCCCTACCCAGCAACGGGCTCACAGTCTAGAAGGGGGAAACAGATGACAAAACAAAACACGTGGACGGGTGTCAAGTCGTCAGAATAAATAGAATTATAGCTATATGCACATCATTAACAAAAGAAATAGAATAGCAAATATGTACAAGTAAAATAGAGTAATAAATCAGTACAAACATATATACAGGCGCTGTGGGGAGGGGAAGGAGGTAGGGCGGGGGGATGGGGAGGAGGAGAGATAAAGGGGGGCTCAGTCTGGGAAGGCCTCTTGGAGGAGGTGAGCTCTCAGTAGGGCTATCCCTCCACCATGAATCAATCAATCAATCATATTTATTGAGCGCTTACTGTGTGCAGAGCACTGTACTAAGTGCTTAGCACTGTACTAAGTACTAAGCACTGTACTAAGAGGTTACATGAACTGTAACCTCTGTCAATCCCGCTCCCAGAACTGTTCACGGTGGGCTGGTTCTCACTTCCCACTATCCTTCAACCTGCAATAATAATAATAATAATGGCAATTATTAAGCGCTTCCTATGTGCAAAGCACTGTTCTAAGCGCTGGGGAGGTTACAAGGTTGTCCCACGGGGGGCTCACAGTCTTCATCCCCATTTTACAGATGAGGGAACTGAGGCCCAGAGAAGTTAAGTGACTTGCCCAAAGTCACACAGCTGACCACTGGCAGAGCCGGGATTTGAACCCATGTCCTCCGACTCCAAAGCCCGGGCTCTTTCCACTGAGCCACGCTGCTTCTGTATGACGACGTCAGTGGCAAAAAAAACCCACAATAAATTAAACGGGAGGGCGGTGTCCTAGTGGAGCAGAGCTGGAGGCTACCGATTGGAAATATTTAGGGAAACATTCGGAGCAAGCAAGGGGTTTTGTCCTGCATCACCAAGCCTACTGGCTTAGTACGGGGCAAAAACTGGGGCAACTGTCCCGCCAAGTAAACCCCATTTCACGTCTAGCCCTGGAGTATGGGTGATGTTTATTGGCGAGGGGCAGGGGGGATGCCTGTTGAGTGCCTCACACTGCTCTAAGCACTTGGGCAAATCCAGCAGAAGCAAGCTGAGCCAGGCTCACAAGTGTGTGGGATATTGTTCCTCACCACTTGCCAAGTGGAGCCAGAGCCCAGGCTAAAATTGTCAAAAATAGGGTTAATTCCAGTAAATATATTTTTAAGCGCAAATATTAAAGGCAACACGGCTTTCTCCAGTCAATAGTATTACCGGAACACTTTACTATCTGCAAATATCTGTACTAAGCAATGGGGAAAAAAATAGAAGAATTTAGGGTTACTCACAAGACGGAAGGCTAAATTCCAGAAAAGTCAGGCGGGAGATGGGTATCCAAGGAATTGGGGCATTAAAAAAGAGTTCCCCCTCCCTCCCCCACCCATCCTTCCTTCTCCTAGTTAATTAAGACCTTTCGCCTTAGTTATCCAGATAACTAAAGGCTCGCTGGCTGATTTAAGTCCCTTATTCTAGCCAAGCTCTGAAAACCCGGCCCAAAACTAGCTAAACTTTACAGGGCAGAGCTGAAAATGATCTATGATCATCTCATATGAAGGGAAAGCCGGCAAACAAAAGCGAAAAGAGAATAAAAGAAATAAGCTCAAGAGTTTCAAAGCTCTCAATTCTGAGCACATGATTTACTAATTTGTTCATGGCAAGGAGCTGAGTAATCACTTCCACTGAATTAAGAAGCCCTGGGGAGAATGCAAGGAAGAACGGACTGAGGGGGAAAAAAAGCAAACAAAAAAAGCCTCTCCAACTGCCCGGATTTCACAATTTGATAGCTGAAAACTAGCTCTTTAAAGCGTTTTTCCGAAGCGATTTTGAACAAAAATGATCTATAAACCGAGTGAGCGGAAATACCCAAATGGGTGACCAGAAGAAACACTCTTTTCTCCAACACTAACGGGGGCGTATTAAAGGTCAGGATAATGACGACAAGCGCAACACCGTCTACACTGAATCGAGATTCCCTCTCCTGCTTAGGAGAAGGGGGGAATGGGACTTTTGTTTGGATTTTTAAAATACCTTTCGTTGTCTCGATGGGAACCTCAAGGCCCCGCAACTCGCGTAACAGAGATGGCCTTCCTAAAGTGTCATTTTTCAGCATCGTCGAGTGAAAGGATGCTGAGCTCGAAATGCGCAGGGTCCCACGACCACGGTTCCCTCCTTTCTTTCCTGGGCAAGCCACCATTTTCTCCCTTGCTCAGCTCTGTGTCGGTAAATAAACCGCAGCAGCCTCCCGCCACCGGTCAGAGGGCGCGGATGATGGCACGCTCGCCCTCGGGGCCCAAAGATGCCCCCAGGATTAACGGATTTAAGGGTGGCACCCCAATCCCACGGCCAATGGCACTGGAAGACAACCGGGCTGGTCCTCTCGGAGGCCGGGGAGAGGGGGCTAATGCTGCAATGCTTTCCAACAGGCCTGGACATCAATCAATCAATCGATCGTATTTATTGAGCACTTACTGTGTGCAGAGCACTGTACTAAGCGCTTGGGAAGTACAAGTTGGCAACATATAGAGACGGTCCCTACCCAACAGTGGGCTCGCAGTCTAAAAGGGGGAGACAGGGAACAAAACCAAACATACTAACAAAATAAAATAAATAGAATAGATATGTACAAGTAAAATAAATAGAGTAATAAATATGTACAAACATATATATACATATATACAGGTGCTGTGGGGAAGGGAAGGACATCAGCCAGTCCTGAACCGATCCCCCTGCCCATCCGCTTGGCCCAGCGGGTCTCCAGTCCCTAGGTCCTGCCTGGGCTGTGAGCCCACCGTTGGGTAGTGACCGTCTCTATATGTTGCCAACTTGTCCTTCCCAAGCGCTTAGTACAGTGCTCTGCACACAGGAAGCGCTCAATAAATACGACTGAACGAATGAATGGGCATGGGGTGGGTAGGGAGACTGGCAAGGCCCCAACCCTGTCCGTCATGGAGGAGCTGCAACTGGCTGATGGTGGGGGAACATGTCGCTTGGGCCCCTCCGGGACCCTCAAACGAGGGGTGATCAGGGACACACAAGCAGGTTTTGTTTGCTTACCACAATATCTCCCGGCCAGGCCGGAGGGCTGGGCGTGAGGGAGGGGGGCTACCCTATTTATTCCCTCCACCGCATCTTTCCTATTGCAACCGTCACCGATGTCCTTTGGGGAGGGGCGGTCACTGGGGCTACCTGCATTGGGGGGTGGGGGGTCTCTGAGGATATCAGTTTGGGGGGACAGGAGCTGAGCTGCCTGCAGGAAGGCTGGTTAGGCCCACCGGCCGGAAAGGGTGGGGTAAAGCCCTGGGCATGGGGTGGGGGTGGGGGGTATCGATTGTGGGGAAGGGGAGCTAAGCTGCCTGCAGGAAGGCTGGGTAGGACCACCAACCGGGGGGTGGGGGCTCATCTACCTGCATGGGGGGGAGGGGGGGTCTCTGGGGGTATCAGTTTAGGGGAGGGGAGCTGGACTGGCTGAAGAAAGACCGGTTAGGCCCACCGGCTGGAAAGGGGGGGTGAAGCTCTTGGCATGGAGGGTCTCTGGGGGCATCGGTTGTTGGGGAGGGGAGCTGGGCTGGCTGCGGAAAGACTAGTTAGGCCCACCGGCTGGAAAGGGGGAAGGGGGCCCTGGGCATGGAGGGTCTCTGGGGGGTATTATTGGTGGGTTGGGGGGTGGGGGGGGAGCCCTGGGCCAGCTGCATGGAGGGTCTCTGGGGCTGTTGGGGGAAGGGGAGCTGGGCTGTCTGCTGAGGGGGAGAAGGAGGAGTAGCCCTGGGCTAGCTGCAGGGTGGGTCTCTGGGGGCATGGGGGGAAAGGAGTTGGGCTGCCTGCAGTGGAGGAGGAGGAGGGGGGTAGTCCTAGGCTAGCTGCATGGGGGGGGTCTCTGGGGGTATTGGGGGAAGGGGAGCTGGGGTGTCTGCAGGGGAGAAGCGGGGGGAAGGAGGGAGCCCTGGGCTAGTTGCATGGGGGGGGGGGCTCCAGGAGTATGGGGGGTGAGGAGGAGGGGAGTAGCCCTAGGCTAGCTGCATGGGGGGGTCTCTGGGGCCATTGGGGGACAGGGAGCTGGGGTGTCTGCAGGGGAGGAGGAGGAGGGGGCAGGAGGGAGCCCCGGGCGGGGGTGGGGGGTGTCTCTAGGGGTATGGGGGGGGGCTGGCCTGCCTGCAAGGGGGGGGGGGGAGGAGAAGGGCGGTGGCCCTGGGCTAGCTGCATGGGGTCTCCGGGGGAACTGGGGGAAGGGGAGTTGGGCTGCCTGCAGGGGGGGAGGGGGTTAGCCCTGGGCTGGCTGCATGGGCGGGGGGTCTCTGGGGGTATGGGGGGGAGACGGGGGTAGTCCTAGGCTAGCTGCATGGGGGGGTCTCTGGGGGAAGGGGAGTTGGGCTGTCTGCAGGGGGGGAGGGGGTTAGCCCTGGGCTAGCCGCATGGGGGGGGGGGTCCTCTGGCGGTATTTGGGGGGCGCTGGGCTGCCTGCAGGGGGGGAGGAGGAGGAGGAGGAGGAGGAGGCTGGGGGGGGGTGTTGTGGGCCGCCCTCCCCTGCCCCCTTTCCCCGGCCCCGGGGTCCCCGCCTTAGCCGACCTGATGGCCAGCAGCTCGTGCAGCAGGTAGGCGGCGGCGGCCAGCAGGGCGCCCCCGGTCAGGTACAGGGTCTTCTTCCACCAGGAGTCGGGGCCCAGGCCGGCCATGATGCCCGCTGCTCCTCCTCCTCCTCCGGCTCCTCCGGCTCCGGCTCCTCCCCGGGCGGCGGGCTCGTGCAGCGGGAAGGCCACGACCACCAGGCCCAGCCCCCCGGCCCCGGCCCCGGCCCCGGCGGACCCTCCTCCGGGCTCCCGGTGGAGGGGTCGGGGTTCCCGGGTCTGGCCGTCCCGCAGCCCCCCGAGCGCCAGCGCCAGCGCCAGGCGGCGGGGCCCGCTCCGCTCGCAGCCGCACGGCCGGGGGGACGCCAAGCCCACCCCCCACACCATGCTGGGGCCCCGCGGGGACACCCGCGGACCGGGGCGGGGCGGGGGACCGACCGACCGGGGGGGGGGGGGGGGACCGACCGAGCGGGGGGGGGGGGACCGACCGACCGACCGACCGACCGAGCGGGGGGAGCCCCCCCACCCCGACCGAAACGACCGCCGCGATCGCCGGCACCGCACGGGCCGGGCCGCGGCGGGAGGGGGCGGGGCCGGAGGGGGCGGGGCCCGTCTGAGGCGACTGAGGGGCGGGGCCTGATGATTGGTCGGGGCGGTCTGAGGGGACGGGGGGCGGGGCCCGATTGGTCGGGCGGGTCTGAGGGACGGGGCGGGGCCTGGTGACTGGTCGGGGCGGGTCTGAGGGGACTGGGGCGGGGCCTGATCGGTCGGGGCGGGGCCTCGGGAAAGGGGGCGGGGCCTGGTGATTGGTCGGGGAGGGTGTGAGGGGACTGGGGGCGGGGCCTGGTAGGGCGGGGCCCGTCTGAGGAGATTGGGGGCGGGGCCTCTGAAAAGAGGGCGGGGCCTGATAGCCTTTTAGACTGTGAGCCCACTGTTGCGTAGGGACTGCCTCTATACGTTGCCAACTTGGACTTCCCAAGCGCTTAGTACGGTGCTCTGCACACAGTAAGCGCTCAATAAATACGATTGATTGATTGATTCATTCATTCATTGATAGGGCGGGGCCCGTCTGAGGGGATTGGGGGCGGGGCCCGATTGGCCGGGGCGGGGCCTCGGCAAGGGGCGTGTCCTGGAAGGGCCTGGCCCGGTTGGTCGGGGCGGGGCCTCGGAGAGGGGGCGGGGCCTGGTAGGGCGGGCCCCGTCTGAGGAGATTGGGGGCGGGCCTGATTGATTGGTCGGGGCGGGGCCTCTGAAAAGGGGGCGGGGCCTGATAGCCGCCTAGACTGTGAGCCCACTGTTGGGTAAGGACCGTCTCTATATGTTGCCACCTTGGACTTCCCAAGCGCTTAGTACGGTGCTCTGCACACAGTAAGCGCTCAATAAATACGATTGATTGATTGATTGATTCATTGATTGATTGATTCATTGATAGGGCGGGGCGGTCTGAGGGGATTGGCGGCCGGACCTGATTGGTCGGGCGGGTCTGAGGGGTGGGGGCGGGGCCTGATGATTGGTCGGGGAGGGTCTGAGGGGACTGGGGGCGGGGCCCGATTGGTCGGGGCGGGGCCTCGGGGAAGGGGGCGGGGCCTCGCAAACGGGGCGGGGCCTCGGAAAGGGAGCCGGGGCCTGGTAGGGCGGGGTCCTTCTGAGGAGATGGGGCGGGGCCTCTGAAAAGGGAGGCGGGGCCTGATAGCCGTTTAGACTGTGAGCGCACTGTTGGGTAGGAACTGCCTCTATATGTTGCCAACTTGGACTTCCCAAGCGCTTAGTACGGTGCTCTGCACACAGTAAGCGCTCAATAAATACGATTGATTGATTGGTTGATTGATTGATAGGGCGGGGCCCGTCTGAGGGGGGGGACTGGGCGGGGCCTGATTGGTCGGGGCGGGGGCCTCGGGAAGGGGGCGGGGCTTGATAGGGCGGGGCCTCGGAAAGGGGGCGGGGCCTCGGAAAGGGAGCCGGGGCCTGGTAGGGCGGGGCCCGTCCGAGGAGATTGGGGGCGGGGCCTAATTGATCGGTAGAGGGCGGGGCCTCTGAAAAGGGGGCGGGGCCTGATATCCTTTTAAATAAATAAATAAATAAGTAATGGCGTTTATTAGGCGCTTACTATGTGCAAAGCACTGTTCTGAGCGCTCGGGAGGTTACAAGGTGATCAGGTTGTCCCAAGGGGCTCACAGTCTTAATCCCCCTTTTACAGATGAGGTAACTGAGGCCCAGAGAAGTGAAGCGACTTACCCAAAGTCACACAGCTGACAAGTGGCGGGGCCGGGATTTGAACCCCTGACCTCCGACTCCAAAGCCCGGGCTCTTTCCATTGAACCACGCTGCTTCTCTGTGAGCCCACTGTTGGGTAGGGACCGTCTCTATATGTTGCCAACTTGGACTTCCCAAGCGCTTAGTGCAGTGCTCTGCACACAGTAAGCGCTCAATAAGTACGATTGATTGATTGATCGATTGATTGATTGATAGGGCGGGGCCCGTCTGAGGAGATTGGGGGCGGGGCCTATGTTTGGGCGGGGCGGTCTGAGGGGATTGGGGGCGGGTCCCGATTGGTCGGGGGCGGGGCCTCGGAAAAGGAGGCGGGGCCTAGGAAAGGGGCGGGGCCTGGTAGGGCGGGGCCCCTTTGAGGAGATTGGAGGTGGGGCCTGATTGGCCGAGGGCGGGGCCTGACAGGGCGGGGCCCATCTGAGGAGATTGGGGGTGGGGGGCCTGATTTATTTATTATTATTTTATTATTATTATTTATTTATTTATTTATTTTACTTGCACATATCTATTCTATTTATTTTATTTTGTTAGTAGGTTTGGTTTTGTTCTCTGTCTCCCCCTTTTAGACTGTGAGCCCACTGTTGGGTAGGGACTGTCTCTAGATGTTGCCAACTTGGACTTCCCAAGCGCTTAGTACAGTGCTCTGCACACAGTAAGCGCTCAATAAATTTGATTGATTGATTGACTGATTGATTGATTGATTGATTGGTCGGGGGCGGGGCCTGATAGGGCGGGGCCCGTCTGAGGAGATTGGGGTGGGGCCTGATAGGGCAGGGGGCGGGGACAGGGGGCGGGGCCTCGGAGAAGAGGCGGGGCCTGATAGGGCAGGGCCCGTCTGAGGAGATCGGGAGGCGGGGCCTGATAGGTCAGGGGTTGGGGACGGTGGGTGTGGCCTCGGAGAAGGGGCGTGGCCTCTGAGGAGAGGGCGGGGCCTCGGGTGTGGGGCGGGGCCTCAGAGTGTGGGGCGGGGCCTCGGACAATAATAATCATAATTGGCATTTATTAAGCGCTTACTCTGTGCAAAGCAATCAATCGTATTTATTGAGCGCTTGATTGATTGCTTTGCACAGAGTAAGCGCTTAATAAATGCCAATTAAAGCACTGTTCTAAGCAATGGGGAGGTTACAAGGTGATCAGGTTGTCCCATGGGGGGGCTCACAGTCTTCATCCCCATTTTACAGATGAGGGAACTGAGGCACAGAGAAGTGAAGTGACTTGCCCAAAGGCACACAGCTGACAATTGGTGGAGCCAGGATTCGAACCCATGACCTCTGACTCCAAAGCCCGGGCTCTTTCCACTGAACCACAATGCTTCTGCTTCTCGGATGTGTTTGTTTATGCTGATGTGTTCGTTTACAGTGCCCGGGACTGTTTTTGCCCACAGCACCTGTATATATGTATATATGTTTGTACATTATTTGTTACTCTATTTATTTTACTTGTACATATCTATTCTATTTTGTTAGTAGGTTTGGTTTTGTTCTCTGTCTCCCCCTTTGAGACTGTGAGTCCACTGTTGGGTAGGGACTGTCACTATATGTTGCCAGCTTGTACTTCCCAAGCGCTTAGTACAGTGCTCTGCACACAGTAAGCACTCAATAAATATGATTGATTGATTGATTGTGCCTCTGCTGTGACGGGTATTCTCAAAGAGAGTCTTTTCTTTCTTGACCACTGTGCACCCAGCAGGGTCTGTCCGCCTCAGTTGTCTCCCAGGTTTCAGCCAGGACACAGTTTTGTCTGGGCCTTTGAGCAGAAAGTGTCTCCTCCTTCCTTCCTACTTCCCAATTTCACCATTTAGCAGCTGCCTGGGACCCTACCGTCACCCAACCACCCAACCAGCCAAGGCTGATTTGAAGTGAGCAGAACCACAGTGAGAGGGGACTGACACTGTTCGTCTCGTCTTCCCCGTGATGTTGAGACCGGCTACCAGTTTCCAAGCATCTTCGGTTCCCAATTCTTCTCCCAGTAAAATGGAATTTTTCTCCTAGGCGTGGCGGAGTTGGTTTGAGCGAGGCTGCGTAACGGATGCGCCGGCGCCAGATCTCTGTATCGCATCCATGAGATGCTAGGCACTGTGTGTCGTCGACTGAGGTTGATGCCAGCAAATGCAGCTTTGTGGTTGGCATCATTCTGCACTGGATGCTTAATGTACGGTATGGACACTTAGGCTCGGTGGTTTCACTGCTCTCTTTGATGACTGGGATGTGAGCACTTTACTCGCTTTCCATGATCTCACTTGGAGTATGCCTTTGATCGTCCACGCAAATTCTACTGCTTAGCTCTTACTCCCCGAACGATTGTGAATGTACCATCCTCATTGCACTGATGTACTTGTCTGTATAGCAAAGACGACCCTGTCACTCGGTCTTAACTACCTCCTTATCTATTACATACAAATAAATGAATATTTATTTCATTTGTACATATTCATTCTATTTATTTTATCTTGTTAATTTGTTTTGTTGTCTGTCTCCCCCTTCTAGACTGCGAGCCCACTGTTGGGTAGGGACCGTCTCTATATGTTGCCAACTTGGACTGCCCAAGCGCTTAGCACAGTGCTCTGCACACAGTAAGCGCTTAATAAATACGATTGAATGAATGAATGAATGAATGAACAAAGTGCTGAGGATGGACCTAAACGTAGAATCGTGGGATATATTATAAATTATTTATATGAATGTCCGTCTTTCCTGCTGTAGACTGTGAGCTCACTGTGGGCAGTAGTAATAATAACTGGGGTATTTGTTAAGCGCTTACTAAGTGCAAGGCACTGTACCTACATACTATTATTATTATTATTTTTATTATTAAGCACTTACTATGGGCCAGGCCCTGTACTAAGGGCTGGCAAGCAAATCAGGTTGGACATAGTCCCTGTCCCCCATGGGGATCACAATCTGAGTCCTCATTTTCCAGCTGAGGTAACTGAGGCACAGAGAAGTGAAATGACTTGCCCAAGGTCACGCAGCAGACAAGAGGTGGAGGCCAGGATTAGAACCCATGTCCTTCTGACTCCCAAGCCCGTTCTCCATCCATTAGGCCACACTGCTTCTGGGAATGTCTGTCAATCCCATCGTACTGTACTCTTCCAAGTGCTCTGCACACAGTAAACGCTCAATAAACGCCACTGATCTACTGCCCTAAATACATCTGTGCCGAGGCGGCTAGTGGGTTGATACGCCGTGGGGTGTTGGAAATTAATTGGGGAAAGCTTCCAGGATTTCAAGGAGGCTTTGTGGATGAAGACAGCAGTGGCCTAGTGGATTTACAAGAATGGGGTCGGGCGGGGGGGGGCGGAAGGGTCGGGGAAAAGCTTAGAAGCGGGAGAGTTGATAGCAAGACCACTGGGCACTAAATAAACTGTGTTCAATGCTTTAAAGGTGAAAAAAGAGATGATTTCTTAGTTCACTAGCCCACTGAGCAGCCACTCTGCCATTTGCTGGAGTACCCCCATCGCCGTTTAACTTGCTAATGACAGCTAACAAGACCCCCGCAAGCTAGCGCTTATTCACCGCCCGTCCCCCCTTCGACTCTGATAATCACAAGTCTTTAACTGTTTGTTCTGTTTTGTTTTATGTTACCTGTTGAGCTCTACGTGCCGGGCACTGTGCATCTCGGAAATCTATCACTGGTCCCCAGAACCACCATGACTTTACTTTAGAGAAGCAGCGTGGCTCAGTGGAAAGAGCCCTTTTAGACTGTGAGCCCACTGTTGGGTAGGGACTCTCTCTATATGTTGCCAACTTGTACTTCCCAAGCACTTAGTACAGTGCTCTGCACACAGTAAGCGCTCAATAAATACGATTGATGATGATGAAGAGCCCGGGCTTTGGAGTCAGAGGTCATGGGTTCAAATCCCGGCTCCGCCAATGGTCAGCTATGTGATTCTGGTCAAGTCACTTAACTCCTCTGAGCCTCAGTTACCTCATCTGTAAAATGGGGATTAAGACTGTGAGCCCCCCTGGGACAACCTGATCATCTTGTAACCTCCCCAGCGCTTAGAACAGTGCTTTGCACATAGTTAGCGCTTAATAAATGCCATCATTATTATTATTATTTCTGTAAATAATTGGTTTTGTTCTCTGTCTCCCCCTTTTAGACTGTGAGCCCACTGTTGGGTAGGGACTGTCTCTATATGTTGCCAATTTGTACTTCCCAAGCGCTTAGTACAGTGCTCTGCACATAGTAAGCGCTCAATAAATACGATTGATGATGATGATGATGTAAAAACTCAGCTGCTTGTTCTGTGAAATTTCATCTCGACCTTACTGTTCGATGATGTAGGATAGAGGAAAAAAAAGAACACTATTATCTCATAAACAGCATAAAAGAGCTGAATGAAAGACTTTTGCCAACTCTTTCTCTGCCACAATACTGACATGACACTAAATGAAACCAAATGGAAAGAAACACACATATACGCACTCAATGTAAAGAAAGGAAAAGTTCTTAAAATAGTAAGTCAAAGATCACACTAGAGTATGCATTATTTGCAAACTTGAATCAAATGTCTTGAAATAAAGACTATATTTTTAGACGATGTCTTACTGCAAATCCTCCCAGATAACACCTTAACGTGATTCGATTTTTAAAACGCCAGTTCTTCGGCCTTCTCTTTAAACACGATGCTTCCTGAGAAGACGAAGACGACATTGGGGAGGTAGATCTATAAATTAGAGCCTTGCAAGTATCTGTCTTGTAAAAACCTCCACGTGTGTTCCTTTAGGTCTGGGGCTCTCCGTGGCCATCCGTGCTAGAGGCGGTTCTCCCTTGGTGCTCTTTTGCCTCCGTCTCCGAGGGAAATCCAGACGAGTCCTGAGTCTCCGACTTGATGGCATGAGCTGCGTAGTTCAGGCTGGTGTTCTGAATCCAGTTCCAGTAGCCCGAGAGTGGGTTATACAGCATTCCTGTTATGTTCTGGACCAGGAGCCCATCTGAAAATGAGACAAAAGAAACACGTTTGCATGTGATCACACACACACACACACACACACACACACACACATTTTCTCTCTCTCTCTCTGAAAGCTTTTCCAAGATCTGAGAGTTTCCAGCAACTAAATGGTGAGCTTGAAACCTGTGGTATCTTGAGTGAGCAATAATTACACAGGGAAATCTTGGACCTGTGATTTCATTCCATTCATTCATTCAATCGTATTTATTGAGCGCTTACTGTTTGCACAGCACTGGACTGAGCGCTTGGGTTCAGTACAAGTTGGCAACCTACAAAGACGGTCCCTACCCAAAAACGGGCTCACAATCTAGAACGGGGGGACAGACAACACAACAAAACAGCACCAATGACCCTTCCCGGGCCCCCGCCACTCTAGGGGACCCTTACTGGCTTCCAGGCGGCTCTCTAGTTCTTCAGGCGAAACGAACTTTTCCCAGTCGTGAGTACCCTTAGGCACGATGCCTGCGATCTGCTCGGCGAAAACGATCCCCAGGACGTAGGAGAGTGGCGTTTTGTTCATGGTGGTGATGAAGAGCGAGCCCCCGGGCTACAGCGGACGGAAAGAATATTGGATTAGAGGCTCACAGGGCACCAGCAAAGCAGGGAGAGATACCAGATGCCAGGGTGCTTTGCTCGAGTGAATCGTGGGTGATCCAAATTCTATTCCGCGGGACTGTTTTTTTCACTCAGCTTGACCAGGGCCTCCATTCCCCAAGTCTCCATTTCTCCATGTGGAATGGCAGTGGGCCTTTCGGAGCCGACGGGAGTTATCACGGGCTGGGGGCTAATCCTCAACCAGCAGCCTACGGAGGGATGGATACCAATTAAGCAGATTTCAAACCGGCACCAGGTGCTGCCAGAGGCAAACAGGACATGACCGTGGGCAATCCCTAAGTACACCTAATACAGAATGGATTGTTCCGTCAGCCACAGGTGCACACAAAGCTGTCCTCTCGCTATCAGCAATAATAAGAATAATAACAGTGATATCTGCTAAGCACTTGCTATCTGCCAAGCTATATTGCCGAGCTCCGGATAACAGCGCTCGGATAACAAATGCCATCGTTATTATTATTACACATGATCAGGTGAGACACGGCCTCTAACCCCGCATAGGGCTGACAAGGCTGAGTGGGAGAGAGAACAAGTACTGAATCCCCGTTTTGCAGGTGAGTAAACCGAGGTACAGAGAAGTTAAATGACATGCCCTAGATCGTGCAGCAGGAAAGTGGGAGAGATGGGTTCAGTCATTCAATCGCAATTATGGAGCGTTTACTGTGTACAGAGTGGTTAGTACAGTGCTCTGCACACAGTAAGCGCTCAATAAATATGACCGAATGAATGAATGAATGTACTAAGCGCTTGGAAAGTACAATTCGGCAACAGATAGAGACAATCCCTACCCAACAACGGGCTAGTCAGGTGCGGTAAGGAGGGGCAAGGGGGTTGACTGCTTTGAAGCCAACAGTGAGAAGTTATTATTTAATGCGGCAGTGGATGGGCAACTACTGGAGTTTCTTGAGCAGTGGGGAAACATGTCTTGAACATTTTTAGAACCCAGTCTCCTGACTCCCAATTCTGTACTCTCTTCACTAAATCCGGGAGAGGGAAAGACGGAGAGAGGGAGAGAAGGAGAGAGAGAGAGAGCTGAAAAAGGTCATCGATTTTCCTCAGGAAATGGAAGTCTGAAATGATTCAGAATTTCCATTTGTATTTCCCTTTAGAATCTGCCACTCTCAGATCATAATTTCCATGTGATGCCAAAGAAAACCAAAGCCCTGGTACAATATAGCACCAAAGAAGGCCACTTATTTCCAATACAAGAGAAATTCTTACCTTTAAAACACGGTGGCAGCACTTTATGAAGGTTTCTAAATCCCCCACGTGTTCCACAACTTCCGAGGCCACGACGGCATCAAACGCTTCGGCGGACTCTTCGGCAATCTCCTCCACCGAACACGCCCTGTACTGTATCTGTTGGTCTAAGACCGGATCACATCGTTTATGCTGTTGGGCTGTTTTCACACTGTCTTCCAGGGGATCAATGCCAGTCACCAAGGCTCCCAATCGTCCTAATGGCTAGTGAGAAAAACACTGGTTGGTTCTCTGGGCAGGAAAAGAGATTGGCGCTTAGCTGCAAAAATACATTAATGAGACAGAGCCAAGCTGCAGGAAGACAATAAAATGGTTTCCGTGGATGACTACGTACGAATATTACATGAAAACACCGTAAGTTTAGGTCTGGCAGAACCGAGGGATTGCTCGTCGTGTTTTCCTCCTCCACCTCTGAAGCTCCGTATTCACCTCAGCCTCACAACACATATATCCGTAGCCGGAATTTCTTTTAACGGCTGGCTTCTCCTCTAGACTGTAAGCTCCTTGTGGGTAGGGAATGTGTCTCCCAACTCCGTTGTATCATACTCTCCCAAGCGCTTAGTACAGTGTTCTTCATGCAGTAAGTGCTCGATCGATACCACTGACTGACAATGATTGCCGCGTGAGCTGCCAGTCACAAGATCATCATCATCAATCGTATTTATTGAGCGCTTACTATGTGCAGAGCACTGTACTAAGCGCTTGGGAAGTACAAACTGGCAACATATAGAGACAGTCCCTACCCAACACAAGACGGGACTTCTTCCCCTCCCTCCCTTCCCCTGGGAGGACAGCAGGGTGAAGAAAGAAGACATTCCCCATCCCTGCCCCGGCCCTTCTCTTGCCCCAGGTGCAGACGGCATATTTCTTACTTCGCTTAGTAATCCGCCACCGCAGCCAACATCCAGAATCTTCATTCCCGACAAAGGACTTCCCGGCTGATGACTGGCAGTCGTTTTCAAGAGATTATCTCTAAAACACCAAATACGTAAAATTGGGCGATAAACCGAAAAATCTTGACATCTCCACCTTCACAATCGTTCAAATCCCACCTCCAACAATCTTTCACCAATTAATTTCCCAGCACCCTAAACCAGATCTCTTCAGCCAAATCTTGCACTTATGAACTCATTTCTACTCCTTAGCGTTCATTTATGTGTGTCCGCTTTATTTATTTTGACTTCTCTCCTTGTAAATATTTTTATATTGGTCTCCCCTGTTATAGTACTAGCTCTTGGTGGACAGCGGATGTGTCGCTTCTTTATTGGGTCCTTCCTAAGCATCTGGTCCAGTTCATCGCGCCAAGCGGGCGCTCAGTAAACACAACTACGACACTGTCGCGGAAAGGAGAAGACTCACAATCATTTGGCAACGTGAGTCGACTTCAAGCGGAGAATCAAGGAGGCTTTGTCTAACTACCAGCAAGTCATTTCGTGTCTGACTTCCCCCATTAAGCTGCATGCAACTTAGGTAAAGGATCATAACCTCTAACTTGATTGTTATCTTCCAGGTACTCAATACAGTGCCGTGCCTGATAGGCACTCAGTAAGTACTGTCGAATGACCAATTGTGATGAAAAGAGCTTGCACAATCTCAGAAGTGGGTGCTGCACAAATTCATTCATTCAATCGTATTTACTGAGCGCTTACTGTGTGCAGAGCACTGTACTAAGTGTTTGGGAAGTACAAGTCGGCAACATATAGAGACAGTCCGTACCCAACAATGGGCTCACAGTCTAGAAGGGGGAAACGGACAACAATACAAAACACGTAGACAGGTGAAATCAAAATCGTCAGAACAAATAGAATTATAGCTATAATGCAAATCATTAACAAAATGAATAGTCCCCCAGTGGGCCAGTAGAGTGAAGGACCTTTCCAAAGAGGCTAACACGACAGAAGATTAATTTTAGGCATTGAGAGAATTGGATTTAAAATGTAATTCGAGGAAAATATTGCTTTTGGTAGGTTCACTTGACCCAAATCTGCACTGCCTAGTGCCCCGGGCCAGGCTACCCCTCGACAACAGCACTGCAGGATCCCAAGGGAGGGCTGCGCGGGTCAAATTGGGCAAACTCTAACCTAACAAGAGAAAAGGTGGGCTTGAAATGGGCTTTGGGTAACGAGGGCTGAGAGACTTCCCAAGCCGTACCTAATAAAGGGCACTCTCAGGTCATTCAGAGAGTGAAGAGGGGAATAGGCTCCTTGTTCGTCCCACCATTTGTGAGCCAGTATCTGGAATTTTTTCATTTCGTTGGGATCCACCGTCGTCGGTGAAGTGGCGAACGTTCCTTTGACCGCATGCCTAAAATAATCAGAACACGCTGAATGTGAAATCTGGGCTGTGGCCACAGTAAAGACAAGGGATTCGTCATGATTAATAATACCAAATAGCACAGATTAAGACCTTATTTAATAGGGAAGCAGCTTGTCCCAGTGGAAAGTGCACCCTCCTGAGAGTCCGGAGATCTGGGTTTTAATACCAGTTCCACCACTTTCTGGTGACGTGACCTTGGGAAAGATGCTTAACTGCTCAGTTTCTCAGTTTCTTCACCTTGACGGAACAGATAGGCTTACAGCTCATAGATTCCTTTCTTTATTCTGGGGTTCTTTTGAATGTCTTTACTCCACGGTTCCCTTATATTCTCACTCTTTCAGGATTCCATATTATTTATAAGTAATGACTCTAGGAGTTACCACACTACCTCTAATGAAATTGGTTGGGTTAGCAAGTGAAGTGCACCTTTTCTGATCATATAGTCTACCAAAGATCAGAAAACACTCATTCCTCTCCTCGA